>NC_056731.1:194326134-194611134 GCF_019279795.1 Protopterus annectens
GCCACCTGTGTAGCTGCAGCAACCCACAATGAATTCCCATTGCAAGTATATACTTCAGTATGCCTGCTGTGAAGGCTATCATGAAGTTGTGGCTTGGAGAGCTGAAATCTACCTCCCAGTATCCACATTTGCATCCAGCAATGGTCATCCTGCTCCACCCTACTTCTTCTCAGGATGAGGGAAGTCCATCCTCCCCTGCCAGCTCCATCAAGTGGCCAAGCCACTAATCAAACCAGAGTCACCTAGGCTACAGACAGTCTTTATCCCTTTGCACTGCCAGAGCTGGCAAAAGTTTTGTTACCATTGAGTATCTCTATTACTGAAGTATTTTCATATTTTAATTTTTCCTAGTTCTATGTGACAAATGTTTCCTATATATCTCTTGGAAACTACTCTGAGCAAGTTGTAAACTTTAATTTGAGTATACTAAACCCATTAAGAGTCTCTTGTTTTAAGTTATCTACAGCTGAAGGCCTAGGGAGAAATTTATTTTGTTTTTTAATTTTTAATTTAACTGGGTAGAGCACTGATATGTCAGTCTCAGCCATATTATGTGAAAGAGGTTTGGTTCAGAATTTGGCATTAAATGTGGTATGCTGCAGCTCTGATCACTGCATCATGCCCTTCTTTAATAATATACAACTTCACAAAGGTGTTCCAAATATTTTTGTTAATCTTAATTTTTGTAAGTTTTTTAATAAAACAAACTTGATCTACATCACATGTGAACAGTCAATTGCTGCAAATCTGTCTTCTGTTTGGGGAGTAGTTCAATAACTTTCTATTCCACTTTTGTCAACATTTGTCTTTGCAGATTTTTGTAAGATATAACATCTGTAACCTTCCTAGAGGCTACCTTTATTATTAATATCATATGAAGTGCTTGTCAACACAAGTTTCAAGATATTTCTTTTGATAAGAATAAATACAAGCAATTTGCAACCTTGAAAAGAACATTGCTGATGACTCAACTCCTGTTAGAAGAGCAATGTATTTTCCCACTGCTCCCCAACCATTTATGCTTAAGGCCATTCCAGTGTTGATATGTCCATACATTACAGAAATGTTTTAGTTCATGTGCTATTAACTGTCAGTTAATACGTTAAGAAATGACTTGGACTTCATAAATGCAAATTCTCTGGACCATTTAGTTTGCACCCATTCAAATAGGGGAGACAAAATCCTGGACATGGTCATCTTCAGTATGGGACAGCTCTGTTCCACACCTGTTCTTCCTCCCTAGTCAAATTGGACCATAAATCAGTCATATTCACATAAGACTGAAGCCAGAAGCATCAAATACGTCTGTATTGACAGATTATGGGATTATGGATGGGCTAGTCTACAAAAATTGAGGGATGACGTGGATAATTTACTGCCAGACTCTATGTACACATGAATAGCTTCATCTGTCCACTGAAGTTAATACAGTGCCAGATATTTAAAAAAAAAAAAAAAAAAAAACTAGTGAAGGAACCCAAATGTATACAGGCTCTCCAAGTAAATGAAACAGAAGTCATTGCACATGATAGTAAATGCAATTCTCAAGATGCCAAAATGTTGTTGCTAAACTAAATAAAGAACTCTGGTCCCTTATAAAATCAACCAGAGTTAGATACAAGGTTGAAATAGACACCCGGGCAAAAGACAGCTATAAAGCCTTCTTAAACTATATTAGAAAACCCAGAAGTCATACCCAGCACTTCACAGAGCTAATATCATCACCTACCCTAACCTTGGGAACATAGCCAATCTGCTAGCAGATGCATTTAACTCTACCTTCACCCCTTCTCTCCTTCTGCATTCCCAAGTCACATACTTACATCTACATTGCCCCCCCTTAAATCTCTCAAGAATAAGTCCAAAAAACACTTTCCAAGGTCAAGAACACTGCTTCTATGGGACCAGATAACATACCAGGCTTCCTGTTGATTGACTTCTTCAAAAAGGTTACTGAAGCAAGGGAAAATTTGTGCATACCACATATCTAGACCTGAAAAAGGTGTTCAGCACCATGCCACACTCTGGTAGTGTTGATAAACTCTTCCAGTTAATTTTAATCCCTATGCAACTTGTGGGGTAGCAAATTGGCTCACAAATAAAACCCGGGAAATTAGGATAGGTAGCTTTAACTCCTCCAGATGACTTCTCACTAATGGTATACCTTAAGGTTCAGTGCTTGGGCCTGTTGTCTTTGGCATTTACATGTCCGAGGTCAAAGCTAATGCTAAGAGTTTATGGCTGACCAAGTTTTCAGATGACTGTAAACTTAGTGTCTTCATAAATTTTTCAGAAGTGACCAAGATCCTCCAGGGAGGGCCTTTCCCAAACAACATCTGGTGTCATAAGCATGGATTAAAATTAAATGCCAAAAAATGTATAATACTCTCCTTCCACAAGCATAGCATCCCCTGTAAATATCACATTGACAACACACCTCCGAGAATCGATCTAGTAGTTGGGGACCTGAGAATTTGTGTGGACAACTAAGTGTGCTTTGATTAGCATGTATCCAGTATTGTAAAGAAGTTTTTTTGTGCAGCTTGTTGGTAAAGGAATGACATCTAGGCTGAGGGATGTGATCATTCTACTGTATTCAGCACTTATGCTGATCATTGAGTATAATGCCCCTTCAGTAGGTATCTGTCCAAACACTTAACACAATTTGAATGTCCACACTGCTTTCTCATCAGGAAACCCAATGGCCTAAATCAAAAAATAAAAAATAAAAAAATAATAAATAATAAATAAATAAATAAAAACTGCACTGACCATGTCAAAGCCTTGTCCCTTTTCTCTGCATCATACAGGCTACTGAGGGGTGAACTCTGCCTCCTGTGCAGAGCCTCAGCAGATCCTGTCTGCTGAGATCTACTGCACATCCACAAGTCTAGTAGTAGCATAAACACCCTCTCAAGATATCTTAATCTAGAGAGGGAGGGAGGACTTGGCTTCAGTTAGAAAATTCCCGATGGCTGCCTGAATAACAAGATTCCTTGATCAGCTGTGACACCACAGGGAAAACAACAGGCAAATTAATGGCAGGAGGAGTGATGGATGACAGTAGGGGATACAAATGTATTTACAAAATATGGTCTATAAAGACTGGAACTAGTGAATTATTTATTTATTGCATTTGTTTACCGGGAAGGTCCATTGGGCCTAGGTGAGCCCATTTTCAGTGGAGGCCCGGGGAGAAAAGCTCCATATACAATTACTAATACATACCAGAGTTAGCAAATATACAATACCAAGCTTGGCCATACACTTAAGTTGGGTGCACATTACAAGTACATACCAGTAATGGCCTCGCAAGCTTTATTTTAGAAACTGATTTTAAGACTTGAGTAGGCTTTACACAAGCTTAATATGTATACCAAAATAAAATCACCTAGCATTCAGTAGTTTGCAGGGACAGAACTTTAGTTGTACTGCAGTTGTCATTCATAATATATTACAAATGCCTTTTAGGTGAGGTGGAGCTTGTTGTGGCTGTTGTTCTGAGCAGGACACAGAAACAAATCCCAGTTTGGGTACTACATGCACACCCACACCCTCACACATAGGTGTGCATGCCTGTCAATAGTTTGGAGGATCATGAACACCAGGGGGGAAACCCATACAGCTACAGGGAAGATGTACGGACTCCGTACAGGAACATCGCCCCAGCTGGGAATTGAACTTAAGAACCAGGTGCTCCAAGTTAACAGTGCTGGGCTACAAGACTGTGAAAATCTTCTTGACAGAATAGTTTGGTTGGTTTTATTTTTTTCAGTTTAGTCCACTTACCTGGTCATCAGTTGACAGATCCTTTCAGTCATGACCTGGGCTGCATGGTACAAAACACAAACAGAAGATGATACACATTTTAAAGCATACACAGACTTTATGTAGTACAGTAACAAAATAGAAAAACACATTTGTATGCTATTTACAGTATGTACAAATAAGGTAGGCATTCAACAAGTGATCATCTGTTAAAAGTATATTTTTACAAAAAATTTGTGATGATAGCATGAGCTGCAAGGACTAGCTATTGTTATGGAAACACGTGTTTTTGGTGCCTTTAAACAGTTCCTTTAGTTTGTTTCTAAATAACTGAAGTGTTTTATGCTATCTCACTTCTACAGATAGCCAATTCCAAACGGCTGGGCCAAGCCAAGCTATAGCTCTTTCTCCAGTAGAGGTTGTAAAACAAAGTCTATTGGTAGCAATGCTATCTTCTTGCTGTCTCAAGTATGAAGTTAGGCTGCTTGATTTGTAATATTGTTTTTGGGGGGGGGGGGGGGTCAGTGTTACTTTTTTTCTAACCATTAGTAAATGTGGTTTTTCATTTGCACCACTGTAGAAGTTTAGCAGTTAATGACTTCAGGGTTCTACAGAAACAATAAATCTACAGATTTTGTTTATAGTAGTTTGTATTTTACATGTGTTTGCGCTGAAAAAGTAAGTTAATGGGGAGCCCATGTTCGATTTTAGGTATAGGTACATTTTTAGCTAAGGCTTTGCAAGCTGTAGAGGTGAGGAGGAGTGAAACTCTATACCATAGTTTTAGTTGATAGTGTTTTGCTAATACTAAAATCATTAGCGGACCAGAGTTCCGCTATGGCGACCCCTAACTGGGAAAAGCCGAAAGACACAAACAGTGTTAGTATTCTTGGCCAATAAAGGTCAGGGTCTAAAGTGGTCTGTAAGTACTTCTGTTATTTCTGGTAGCGTGTTGCTCTCTGTAATAGGCAGCAATAAATAATTAGTTCAATGTATCTTAAGTACTGCTTGTTGCAATTAAGATCCCATCCTTACTTTGGGCTTACTTTATTGGACCTGGTTAACACAAACACCAAACAAACTTGTACAGTAGTGCATTTGCATGCTGAATTGGTGAGCAATAGTGCTTTGAATTCTTTGATATAAATGACTACATCATGGGCATCGCTCAAACTGCACTGTAATAAAGACGCAGATTTTGAGGTTAAGAAAAGGGAGTGTTGTAGCTATTCATGGTAGTGAGTAACTGAGTGATTTAAGTTGTGGATGGAAGCTGTGATGGACCACTAATTTCTGTTGGAAGATTTTAATTTTAGTAATATGTGCAGGGGCCTCCAGTGGTCTTTAATAGTTTGAAGGTTAATGTACCAGATAGTTTTGCTCTGAGATATATGGTTGTCTGTTTGCATCAGCTAGTGTATTGTAGCAGTGTTGACCCCTTGATACACCTTTTATAACATGACAAATTTTGTTTTGCATTGTTAAACGTTTCACAAGATTACTAGCAGAAGGTATTGCCACAAGAGGGAGAGCCTAGTCTGCTATCAGGAGCCTTGCTTCCTGTGGTGTGCTTTTGACTCCTTTAAGTGGTTAGAGGGGTATGGTAAGTGTTTTATTTGTGACTTTTGTGTTTGTTGACAGTGTAAATGCTGGATCAAACAAAGATCTCCAAGTATTCACAAAGCAAAACTGTTTCAGCAATGTTCTCTTCTGGGCCTGTAAACTGGCAATGATCTTTGAAACAACACACATTTTGTTTTGCTTAAAGTGACTTTTACAGCCCTATTTGCTGAAGCTTGTCACACATTTATGCTATGTCTTCCATTAATTTTACTGTGATCTGCGAGAATAATTTGCTAGAAGCCCAAATAACCACATCGTCTGTATCTAATCTCTTATTAACTTAAGACATGCAGATGGTGTGATAGTTTAAGAAGAGAGCAGGAGACTTAAAAACTATTAGCATTGTGGTTATCCCTTTGTTAGCTCCCCAAACGTTTTTCTGTTTTTTTTTTTTTTTTTTTTTTTTTAATTTCTCCAGTTCTTTTGGGTTTCTAATACCATGATGGGAATGGACCCCATTCCTAAGTCAAAGTATGATTAAAGTTCATGAAATTAATATTGTTTCAAACTTTGTTAGCCAAAAGTGCTCTTCGCAACACCCGCAATGTGCCCAGTAATAATGACTCCTGCAATTCAAATGGCATTCCATGTATTGGTAACATATATAAGTACGATTGTAAATGCTTTTTTTATAGCACCCATTGCTCCTACTACTATTGGAACTGTTACCTTGTTTCTACCTACAAATCCTGTTTTTTTATGACTTTTTGTCTCTGTACATAAGACACTGTAGTCAATGGGTGTAGCAATTTCAATGATCAACGCCACTTTTTTCTTCTTTTCATGGATTACTATATATGGTTTTCTTGCATCTATTTTTTGAACTGTTGGTAATGGATGATCCCATGTGATATAAACTTCATCATTTTCTAAGGTGCTTTCCCAGCTCATGTTACCAGTGTTTTCCACCTACTTCAATATTATAATGTTTGCACAGTCCCCAATGCAACATTATTGCCATATTATTATGGCTTTCAATGTACAGTCCTCCTGCCATCGGTATATCAAAACCAGTGACAAGATGTGTGACTGTTTCCAATGTTTTACAAACCCTACATGTTGTGTTTGTTTCTCCCACATGTTCAATGGACTTAGTAAACCAACATGTACATAGTCAACTGTCTTGGGCTGCCAATATTAACCTTTTGTCTTTTGGGTTAAATTCACTTCAGATCTCCTTAACAATTCTTGCTTTTGATCCTGATCAACATGAGGATGTTCCAAGAAATGTTCTTCGTGTTTCACTGTTGCAGTCATTACACTTGTTTTATCTGCTTGCAGGTAGCTCTCAGTCGGCCTGATTAACAAAGTCTTGGGTCGGTTGCTGTCCCTTCTTCCATGATATCAGGTCATCAGGGGTATAAAACCTGCAGCCGACACCATTACATCAGTCTCTCTTGCCGTGTGGTGCCCGAAGCAGAAGCAGTTTGCAATTGCCAGTCAGCTGACTCCTGAAATTTTCGTTTTCGAGTTTCAGAACCGAAGTCTTCAACTAAAGCGAAGTACCCCATTGGGGAAACTTTTTCTTGCTCCTTACCGATGTCAGTACAAGTTAATAATTACATTTCTTGTGGAAAGCAAATACCTCACAAAGATTTTCATTCGTACTGTATTCCTTGCCTAGGCCCTAACCACGATGTACCTTGCTGTTGGTTTTGTGCCTTATTTAATCAATACAATATCCGTCGTCTGTATATTTTCACCTCTAAATATTTCTCGGTTCAATTATCCAGAAATGTCATCAGTTAGCCATCCGACTACCGTTATTCTGAAAAAATGCAAAGATAAAGATAGTGACAGGCCGGCTAGGTCCAAAGCTGCCGACAGTGCTTCTCCTAAGCCAGTCTCCAGTTCGCCGGTACTCAGTGGGGCGCTTTCGCAGCCCCTGATGCCTGCTACTTCAGATTTGCAGCCCTCTACTGAGACCCATTCAGAGTCCGGTATGCCGAGAGATGCTTCAACTGTGGAACCTGCGGATGTCTCCACCTTGGATGGGCCTGGAGCCACTGTGCAGGCACCGGCTTCTGAGGGTGTATTCAGGCCTACGGACTTGCATATTAAACCGACTCCTCCTTCTTATTTAAGGCCTAAACCTTGAACCATGCCCAAGAAACAGACACCCAGGCCGCATGCTCAGCCTTCTATGCCTAAAAAACAAATTATAAGAATGGCTGAAGATCTTATAACTCTAATCAGGGGAAGCCAACCACCCCCTTCTAAGAGACCTAGGACTGAATTTGTTTATGAATTTTCTGAGCAGGATTCTGATTTTTCTGATTCTTCTGATTATCTGGATTTACCCTTATCTACTCATGAGGATTCTGATGCAAAGGACTCTATTCCCCCTGCTTCCCCTCCAGAGGATTTTTCTTCTGGGGAAACATTGCACACTCTAAGGGAGCATTTCCACTGGGAAAGCCAGGATTTTTCTGATTCGCAAAAGAGGCTTAGGGATTTTTTACTCCTGCCTCAGCATAGGCCTTTAGCTATACCTCCTGTACTAGACATTGTTGATGATGCCTTTTCAGAATCTAGTTTGGCACCTGATTCTTTGCCTCCTGCTCCCGGAAAACCTGATAGATATTACAGGGTTCCTGATTCTCACAAGTTCCTTTTTAAAAATCCTATTGCAGATCCAGAGACTATTTCACAGAGACCCAAGGGCATTAAGGCTTCTACTGCTAAAAACCATACCCTTTCTGATAGAGACTCCAGGGCACTGAATAGATGGGGTAAGAAGGTTTACACTTCTGCAGCCTTGGCCATTAGGGCCTTAAACTGTCAGTTTCATATGTTAAAGTATCAACAACATGTTATTGGATTGCTTTAACAGAAAATGATGTTGATTCCTGACTGTGCTGAAAATAAAGAATTACAGGATTTAATGCATTCTGCTGAACAGGTTGGAAAACATACTTTGCAATGTGGATTTGATTCATTAGAGGCCTCTTGCAGGGCTGCTGTCACTGGGTTTGTACTCAGAAGGCATGCTCGGCTTAAGGAGCAATCTTTGCCTGATCATGTTAAATCTGTTGGATGCTCCCTTAATCAGGACTGCCTGTTTGGCAACAAAGCTGAGGAAGTTCTTAAAAGATAGAAGATAAGGCTAAATCTATGCAAACTGTTAAAGATTTCTTACAAGTTCAGCCTCCAAGATTTAGTAGGCATTGGCCCTCTGAGAATTGGTCCTTTCCAGCCCCTTCCAGATCTTCTCAATCCAAACCCAGACACAGCAGAAACCCCAAGTTTCAGTCCCAGGGTACGCACAAGACTAAGCAGTGGGGGGCTTCCGCATCCAAATCTGGGAGTAGTAAGACTCCCCCCTATGGAAAACTGTCTCAATGACTTGCCTTTAAAACTTCCAATTGGTCTGCAGAGCAAAAACTGGGAACTCATTACCTAGGACAAATGGGTTTTAAATATAGTGTCCCAAGAATAGAGATTTCGCTTCCACACGTTACCAACACCAAACTGGTGGCCAGATCTACCCCCAAATCAGTGGGCAGAGGCCCAAAAGCAAGTACTTTCTCTCTTAAGCATGGGGGCTATTCAGTTGGTACCAGAAGAGGAAAAGGGACAAGGTTTCTATTTGAGACTTTTCCTGGTACCCAGAAAAGACAATTCATGGCGTCCTATCCTGGACCTTTCTACTCTAAACACCTTTTTGGTGATTCCAAAATTCAAGATGCTGACTCTTCAACTGCTTCCTATGCTAGGCAAAGATGCCTGGTTGGCAACACTATATTTAAAGGAAGCATATCTGCACATACCTATCAGGGAATCTTGCAGAAGATACCTATGCTTCAAAGCATGCTACACGCACTATCAGATGTTCATCGTGTTTCACTGTTGCAGTCATCACTGTAGGGTTCTTCTGCCGGCAGGCAGCCCTCGGTCGGCCAGAATCCCAAAGTCTGGGTCCGGCGTCGGCTGTGGACTCACCCTCCCTGACGTCAGTTCGCCAGGGGTACAAAGCTCCCAGCCGATGCCATGTTCTCCAGTCTTTCTTGCCGCACGATGGAAGCAGTTCGCAAGTGCCGGTCGGCTGACTCCTGTTATTTTTGGTGCTTCATACCAAAGACATTCTTCTTTTCAAAGCTAAGTACCCCGTTGGGGAAACTTTTTTCTTGCTCCAGATCGATGTCAGAAAAAGTTAATAATTGTATTTCATGTGGGAAGCAAATACCTCATAAGGATTTTCACTCTTACTGTATTCCTTGTCTAGGCCCTGACCACGACGTAGCTAGTTGTCGGTTTTGTGCTAGATTTAATCAACGTACTATTAAACGGAGATACGATTTTGCCTTTCATTACTTTGGGAGGTGATTTAATTATAACATGTTGTCGGACACGCTTCCGACTATGAGAGTTCATAAAAGGCACAAGGATAAGGATAGGCCTCCGAGGTCCAAATCAGACAGTTTTCAATCAGAGCCAGCTGCCGGTTCGGCCGTCGTCAGTGAGGCGCTTTTGCAGCCCCCTGTTGTCGGCCATTACAGAACCGCTTGCCGAAATGGACTCCCACGAAGAGCCAACTAGGCCTTTGAATACTCCAGGTGCAGGACCTTCGGATAATGCTCCCTCGGATGGGTCCGGAGCCGCTGTGCAGGTACTGGCTTCCGAGGGGGTTTTCAGGCCTACGCAGCTTCAGGATAAGGCAAAGACTCCTTCTAAAACAAAGACTCAAGCCCAGGCCTCCTCTGATCTGGGACCTAAATCTCAAAAACAAATGCTTAAAATGGCGGAGGACTTGCTAACTATGATTAGGGGTTCACATCCCCCTCCAGACAAAAGGCCAAGACAAGAATTGGATTATGAATCCTCTGATCAGGCATCTATCTCTTAAGTATCTTCCTCTGAACAGGATTATACTTTCCCTCCTTATGAGGATTCTGATGCTGAGGAAATCCATTCCTTCAGCTTCTCCTCCTGAGGATGAGGGAACATTTTCAATGGGAAGGACAGGAGTACTCTGAATCTAAGAGAAGGCTTAGGGATTTCCTTCTTCTTCCCCAACACAGACCCCTGGCTATTCCTCCTATTTTGGATATTGTGGATGATGTTTTTTCTGAGTCTAATTTAACTCCTGACTCCTTTCCTCCGGACCCTGCTTAGCCTGATAGATATTACAGAGTCCCTGACTCCCACCAGTTTCTTTGCAAAAATCCTACTGCTGATCCAGAAACCATTTCTCAGGGTCCTAAAGGGTGTTAAGGCCGCCACTGCTAAGAATCCTATTCCGTCAGATAAGGATTCTAGAGCTTTGGAGAGATGGGGCAAAAAAGTGTACACTTCTGCTACTTTATCTATTAGGGCTTTAAATTGTCAATTTCATATGTTGAAATATCAGCAGTACCTTTTGTCTGTTATGAAACAAAAACTGGGTACCATTTCTGCATGTGCTGATAATAAGGAATTACATGATTTGATGCATGCTACTGAGCAGGTGGGGAAACGCACCTTACACTGTGGTTTTGATGCTTTGGAGGCCTCTTGCAGGGCGGCTGCCACTGGCACGGTCATTAGAAGGTATGCTTGGTTAAAGGAGCAAAATTTGTCTGATCAAGTGAAAGCAAAGTTACTGGATGCCCCTGTTCAACATAATGTTTTGTTTAGGTCTAAGGCTGAAGAGGTTATAAAGAAAATGGAGGATAAGGCAAAATCCATGCAAACGGTTAAGGATTTCTTACAAGTTCAGCCTCCTAGATTTAGCAGAAATTGGCCAGCTAAAAATTGGTACTTTCCCAGCTCGGACAGGCCTCAAAGGGGTAGATATAGGCGTCCCAGAGGGAGGGCCCAAGCACAGACCTCTTATAGACCTAGACAGTGGAGTGCTTCCACCCCCAGGGGTGGAGAAGATAGGTCCCAACCTTATAGGAAACTGACTCAATGACTCCCCCTGCATGGCTCCAGGAACCTCTCTCCTGGAAGCTCCTCTGGGAGGAAAACTTTCTCTCTCTCACCGAAATTGGACTTGCATAACCCAAGACAAGTGGGTTCTGGATGTAGTTTTAAGAGGTTACAAATTCCACTTTCACACCTTACCAAAACCAAACGGATGGCCAGACCTACCAAAAACTCAATGGGCAGAGGCATTAAAACAGGTGAGGTCCCTCATGGCTATGAGGGCCATAGAACTGGTTCCAAATTCAGAGACGGGACAAGGCTTTTATTCAAGACTCTTTCTAGTTCCTAGAAAGCAAAATACTTGGAGACCCATCCTGGATCTGTCAGTCTTAAATACTTTCCTGGAGATACCAAAGTTCATGATGCGTACTCTGCAGCAGCTCCTGCCAATGTTGAGCAAAAATGCATGGATGGTGACATTGGATTTAAAGGAGGCTTACCTACACATTCCTATCAGACAGGAGTGCAGAAGATACCTCAGGTTCAAGGCAGGCTCGAAACATTACCAATTCTCTGCGCTGCCCTTTGGCTTGTCTACTGTGCCCAGGGTCTTTACCAAGTGCCTGGCACCAGTAGTAGCTTACTGCAGACTCAAGGGAATTCAAATTTACCCTTATCTGGACGACTGCCTTATTCAAGCAGACAGCAAGGACATTTTACTCCAGCACCTGGAATTTGTTCAGAATCTACTTAAGTACCTGGGATTCACTGTGAACGTAAAAAAGTCAAATTTGACACCCACTCAACAGATAACTTTCCTGGGTGCTCTTTTAAACATCCCAGATGGCATTCCTGACATCAGAAAAACAAAGCTGGCTTCAACTTTCAAAAGCCTGGCGTTAATGTCTCAGCTAACTGCAAGGAAATTCCTGCAGGCTTTGGATTACATGGCTTCCTACATCCTACTCATACCATATGCAAGACTGCATATGAGGGAGATACAATGGTACCTAAAAAGCATATGGTCCCAGCATTGTCACAGTCTAGAAACAGAGATTGCTGTCTTGCCTTGCCTGCAAAAGGAATTCCATTGGTGGGCCGTGGCATGTCTTCAAAACAAAGGGAAAGCCTTCAGTCTACCTCCAGCCTACCAAGTGATGACCACGGACGCCTCGGATTATGCATGGGGAGCCCACTTGCAGGGGAAAGGCCTGCAAGGTTTTTGGACAGAGAATCAGAAGCATCTATATATCAATTTAAAAGAGATGTTAGCTATGCAGAATGCCCTCTTGGCTTTCAGGGATCTTTTACAGCCAGGGCAGCTACTGATACGGACAGACAACACCACAGTTATGTGGTACATAAACAACAAGGGGGTTCACACTCCTCCCCCCTTTGCAGACTAGCCATGACTCTATGGAACACAGCACTAGCTTGCAAAATGGACCTACAAGCTCAATTCCTGCCAGGAAACAAAACACTCTGGCAGACAGCCTGAGCAGGAACCTGTCAGACCCACACGAGTGGATGCTAGACACCCAAATATTCAAGATGATTACAGAAGCCTGGGGCTGCCTGGACATAGATCTATTTGCATCACCCCACAACTACCAGTTACAGACTTTTTGCACAAGGACATATCACAAACTAGCATGGAAAGTGGATGTGCTCTCATTCAGTTGGAGGAACCTCTCGGGGTATGCCTTTCCACCGCTACCTCTTATACCAAGGGTGTTATTAAAAATAAAACAGGACAAACCAAAGCTGATCTTACTAGCCCCGAATTGGCCTTGACAATTTTGGTACTCAACACTGATAAATCTATCCCAGGAACCTCCTTGGATTCTACCTCAGATTCCAAATCTTCTGTCTCAACATCAAGGCCAGGTCCTGCACTCTCATATCAAAACTGGCAGCCTGGCATATTCAGGGTCTATGATTAATCCTACCCTTTCCAAACAGGTCATGGATGTTATCTGAGAAGCCAGAAGGCCTAGCACTAGGAAATCTTATGAAGGTAAATGGAAGAGATTTTGCACCTGGATGCATGCTCAGGAATCAGATCCTTACATTCCAAATATTCCATTGATTTTACATTACCTAACAGATATGTTGCATAAGGGTTTATCTTTTTCCTCCATAAAAATACATGCCTCAGCTATCTCTGCACATTATAATACAGATCCTCCAATTTTTTCGCATCCACTTCTGAAACAATATCTCAGAGGAGCAAAGAATTTAAGGTCCCCTAGGACACCACCCATCCCTGCCTGGGACCTCAATTATGTCCTGGAAAAACAAACTCTCCCTCCTTTTGAGCCTGCAGCCACATCTGATATAAAGTATTTATCATGGAAGACTGTTATCCTACTGGCTTTAACTTCAGCCAGGAGAGTCTCGGAGTTACAAGTGCTCATGGCTGTGGAACCTTACATTATTTTTCATCAAGACAGGGTTTCTTTGAGGACTAACCCTAATTTCATGCCTAAAGTGGTTTCTAAAGTGGCTTTAAACCAAACTATTCACCTGCCAACTTTTTTTCCCTAATCCACAAAATAAGGGGGAGAGGATCTTGCATTCTTTGGACGTGCACAGGCGGCTTCGCTTTAACCTGGACAGAATGAAGGATATTAGGAAAACGGAACAACTGTTTGTTTCTTATGCAGCAAATTCCCAAGGCAAAGCTATTTCAAAACAGACCATTTCTAAATGGATTGCTCATGGAATCAGATTTTGTTACTCTCATCATGGAAAGCAAATCCCAGGAAACATTAGGACTCACTCTACCAGAGCTGCTGCTACTTCAGCTGCCTTTCTCAGGGGAGTTCCTACCAAAGATATTCTGGAAGCTGCTACTTGGAGTTCAGTGCATACTTTCTCTAAGCACTATAATCTCCCTCTTTATTCTAGGTCTAGGGCAGGCTTTGCTTCTGCAGTCTTGCAAGGCCTTCTAGCTGCCCCTTCTACTCAGTAACCTCCACCCTTTATCTCAGCTTTGGGATTCAACCCTACAGTGATGACTGCAACAGTGAAACACGAACATAGTACAGTTGTGTACACTTACCATAAATGTAGATGTTCGAGTGTCTTCACTGTTGCAGTCTGGGTTACCCACCCTCCTGTCCCCTCTTATATTTTTTATTGGTGTGGTTCCCTGCTTCACCCTTCTTCTGAGGTGTATTTGTTACAGGGTATGGGGTTTGTTGTATGTTTCATTTTTGTTTTAGCCTTTACTTTTGGGCACCTGACATCTGGGGCAAGAAAAACTGGAGAACATGGTGTCGGCTGTGAGCTTTGTACCCCTGGTGCACTGACGTCAGGGAGGGTGAGTCCACAGCTGACACCGGACCCAGACTTTGGAATTCTGGCCGACCGAGGGCTGCCTGCCGGCAGGAAGAACCCTACAGTGATGACTGCAACAGTGAAGACACTCGAACATCTATATTTATGGTAAGTGTACACAACTGTACTTTCTCTGCACTGCCCTTTGGCTTATCTACAGCGCCCAGGGTACTGACAAAGTGCCTAGCTCCTGTCATTGCATTTTGTAGGCAAAGAAATATTCAAATATACCCATACCTGGACGATTATCTAATTCAGGCAGAAAGCCAAGACATACTTTTGAATCATCTGGCCTTTGTACAAAGGGTGTTGACTTGTCTGGGGTACACCATAAATGAAAAGAAATCACACCTGGTACCCTGTCAACAAATTATATTCCTGGGAGCAAGCTTGAATACAACTTCCCAGATGGCTTTCCTCACGCCAGAGAAACAGATTCATTTGACAACCTACTTCAAACAAGTGGCCACAAAACCCTGCTATCTGCAAGGCAAATACTGCAAGCCTTGGGGTTCATGGCCTCCTGCATTCTTCTAATTCCATATGCAAGACTGCATACGAGGAAACTACAATGGTATCTAAAAAGCCTATGGTGTCACCATTCTCAGGATCTAGAAGCAATGACTCCTGTCATACCTTGCCTACGCCTAGAGTTCCTTTGGTGGGCAGAGGCCTGCCACCAAAACAAGGGACTACCAGTCACACTACCCCCTGCCACCCAAACCCTAACAGATGCTTCAGACTAAGCATGTGGGGCTCATCTGGCAGGGAAGTGCATTCAGGGCAAATGGAACCCAAGTCAAATGCACCTGCATACCAATCAAAAAGAAATGTTAGTTGTACAGAATGCTCTGACAGCCTTCAAGGACCACATTCTTCCAGGACAACTAATGGTAAAGATGGACAACACCACTGTTATGTGGTACAGAAACAAGCAGGGGGGTACACATTCTTACCCCCTGTGCAGACTAGCCATGGCATTCTGGAACACGGACTTGAGCTACCAAGTGAATATACAAGCTCAATTCCTGCCAGGAAAACTAAATACACTGGCAGACGGACTAAGCAGAAACCTCATGGACCCACACGAGGGGAAAATGGAACCAGGGATTTTCAACATGTTGACAAGCAAATGGGGGAGCCCAGATATAGACCTGTTTGCCTCCCCCCAGATCTATCAATTGGACAAATTTTGCACAAGGATTCCCCACAAACTAGCTTGGAAAGTGGATGCTCTGTCCTTCAGCTGGAAAAACCTATCAGTTTGTCTTTCTCCTCTAGCTCTGCTCTCCAAAGTACTACTAAAGATCAAACAGGACAAGCCAAGGACGATTTTGATTGCACCAGACTGGCCACACCAACACTGGTACCCCCTCTTGCGCAGTGTCACGGTTGGCCCCATGGCATCTGCCTCAGACTCCTTCCCTGTTGTCTCAGCAGGAGAACCAGATTCTGCACCCTCAGCTTCAAACACTGAACCTAGCAGCCTGGCTAATTACCTAATCTCTCCTTTACCATCCCTTAGTAAACCAGTGATGGATATCATTTAAGAGGCAAGAAGGCCTAGTACTAGAAAATCTTATGCTGCAAAATGGAAAAGATTCTGTACCTGGAACCAGTCTCAAGGGATGAGCACAGCAGCGCCCAATTTACCTCAGATTTTACAAAACTTAACTGAGATGGTTCACAAGGGCATGTCCTTTTCCTCCATCAAAATTCATGCCTCAGCCATTTCAGTTCATTATAACACAGAACCTCCCCCCTTTTCTCACCCACTGCTCAAGTAGTTCCTCAGAGGGGCCAAAAATTTAAGGTCACCCAGGAGAGCTCCACCTCCAACCTGGGACCGTAACTTTGTCTTGGAGAAACTCACTCTTCCTCCTTTCAAACCAGCTGCTACTGCAGATTTAAAATTTCTTTCTTGGAAAATGGTGTTCCTTTTAGCAATCACTTCAGCAAGAAGGGTATCTGAATTACAGGCTCTTATGGCAGTGGAGTCTTTCATCATCTTTCATGCAGACAGGGTGTCCCTCAGAACCAATCCCTCCTTCATGCCCAAGGTGGCATCCATTGTAGCTCTTAATCATTCATTTGCCAACCTTCTTTCCTAATCCACAGAACAAAGGGGAATGGATACAGCACTCCGTAGATGTGCACAGACAACTTAGATTCTGCTTTGACAGGACTAAACCTCAATGGAAATCTGAACAACTACTGGTGGCATTTGCTGCAGGGACAGAGGGGAAGGCTATTTCAAAGCAAACCATATCTAAATGGATAGGCCATTGCATTCATTTCTGCTATAAGCACCATGGAAACCTATCCCACAGGGCATTAGACCCCACTCAACCAGGGCTGCATCTACCTCTACAGCCTTTCTCAGAGGCATCCCTACCAGGAACATCCTAGAAGCTACTACCTGAAGTTCTGTACATACTTTCACCGAGCATTAACATTTGCCAGTTTTCTCTAAACCCAGAGCTGGCTTTGCCACTGCAGTCTTGCAGGGCCTTATAGCTGGCCCTAATTCTATTTAAATTCATCTTCCCAACCTTAGCTTTGGGAATCTACCCAAGTGTAATGACTGCAACAGTGAAACATGAAGAACATAGTACAGTTGTATACAATTACCATAAATGTAGATGTTAGAGTGTATTCACTGTTGCAGTCCTGGTTACCCTCCCTCCAGCCCCCTGACTTCTTTTGGCTTTACCTCTACTTTCCTTTACTATGCTTAAAAGCTTTTTGGTGTATTTGCTTTTTTGTTGGAGGTATAACCTTGTATTTGTTATATATTTAATTGCTTCCCATTAGGGGGGCACCTGACATCTGGGGCAAGAAAAAACTGATGTAATGGCGTCGGCTGCATGTTTTATACCCCTGACAACCTGACGTCACGGAAGAAGAGACAGCAACTGATGCAGGACCCAAGACTTTGTTAATCAGGCCGACTGAGGGCAACCTGCCAGCAGATTACCAAATGTAATGACTGCAACAGTGAATACACTCGAACATCTACATTTATGGTAAGTGTACACAACTGTACTTTTTCTATACTTGCAACTATATTTATGCATTTTCCACATTTCTTGCCTTCTCATCTGATCCTTCACCCTATATTCTTAAAATTTTTTGGCACATTCAGTTGCCTGATTTTTGTGTACTTCTGGTTTGATTTCCATGCCCACTTGACCCTAATATGCTTCTTCTAAACTAAGGGGGGGGGGTCATTTTAGGCATATTCTGCTCATGTTTCCAAACTTTCACTACATCTTGTGATGTCAGCGGACATGTATGGAGTCCCACCATTGCAGATCTACACATTATTAATTTAGAGGAGGTCCATACCTCCTTCAGAATGGGAAGTATACAATCTTGGTATTCATGGATTCTTATAAGTCATTTGATGAGCATGAAACATCCTCCTTTTTTTCCTGTCCAACTTATCCAACACCTTTTGGGCCAGTCAATCGCTCCAAAACTGTAAGTTAGGACAGGAAGAGCAAATTGGTTTATAACTTTGTTCCTATATTTCAATGCTGTTTTCAGTATTAGTCTGTTCAAATATTCCTTCCAAAGTTTTATTCATGTTTGTTCATGTTTTACTGTTGATCTGTCATCGGTCCCCAAATATTTGTACATTCCCTCTTGCTCAAGTTTTTATATCACATTCCTGTCCCAAACTGATGTTTTCGTGGTGCTACAGCTTTCCCACTTTAAAGGTTGCTTTTGCATGTTTATGAAGACCAAATGACATTCTTACATCATACATCATCTGAAAAAGTTTTGACCACTTGCAGTTGTGCTTTCAGTTCCTCATCTGATGAACTATACAGTTTTAAATTATCTACAAAGAGAAGATACGTTTTTACACTTTGCTATTTTCTGGGAGACAGATTGTAGCCATGACCTAATCTGTTAAGTAGACAACTTAATGGGTTAAGGGCAAAACAAAATAGTAGCTTTTACAGAGCGTCACCCTGGAATATCCCCATTTAAATTTTTTTTCCCTGGAATAATAATTTGTCCTTTATCATGGCTTAACTGAAAAGTGGTTTGCCGCTGTTTCATAGTCTCTGTAACATAGTCAATCAGTATAGGGTGTATTTTATACATTTTAAGTATTCTTTTTATAATGTGGGATACTATCAAATGCTTTTTTTGTAGTCTATCCATGCCATACTTAAATTCTTCTCCTTTTTACAGTTCTCCATTATGACTTTATCAACAAATAATCCTTTGTTCCATATGACTTTCATTTGTTACCCTTTTGTTCTATTGCCATGATTGAGTTTTCTTCTAAATGACTATAAACTCTGTCAGCATCATTTCCAGTGCATAGTTTATATGTCGCCAGAAGGCAAGTTACTGGTCTATAGTTTTTAGGATAGCTTTTACGTTTCCTCGTAAGTAGAAGTATTATTTTTCCTATTGTTAACCAGGCTGGTGTCTGGTCAGGGTGTGCATGTAAATAGTTTGTATGGCTAAATCTTCAATGTAAAGACGTTCATACTTTTAGCCAGAACTTAGATACAGCATGTGGGTCTGGGGTTTTCCAATAGAAGCTTTTCTTAACTTTGTTTCAATCTCTCTGGCTGTTACTTCATCCCATTTCATATCCTGTACATTTGAACAACTTATTCTTTCTTTTATTACTTCTGTTCATTTAGCATATTTATGTTCCACATGATTTTCATAGATATTTTTCCAAAATGTACCTTTTTTTTTTTTTGTGGTGTTTCAATTCCTTTTGCCTTGTTTCCCAGTTCCCTATAAAACTTTGTTGGAATATCAGTAAATTGTTTATTTTGTACTTTGCCTTTATATTTATCTGCATATCTTCTAAGTTTTTCTGCTTGTGCTGATATTTTTAATTATTTGCAATAGTGCGCGGTAGAGCCTGATCTGTTCTGATATTAGACATTGATTTTATCACGTCCATCTTTGAGTATTTCTATTCTGTATGTAGCTTGCGAAAGACTATAATACTGTTTTGACTTGAACTGTACAGTAACGATGAGTTGTTTTTCAGGTTAAACTGAGTTGAATCTTTTTGATATGTCTGTGCACGCCATACCAGCCCTTTTACCCTCATTGTGACTTTGTGACCGTGTTGGCGAGGGGCGCTCTTCTAAATCCTAGTTGCTGTTCACTGAGCAGTCAGTAAGGTTCATTGTGAGTCTTTAGCTGACACGCTACTGCTTTTTCCAGAAAATGACATTGCATATAGAGCAGTGTGATCTTCTTAAGATTATTATTTTTGGTGTACATATCCTTGCAGTTATTTGTATAATAATAATGTGTTTTATAGGTTCTATTATGAAAGTGTCACATGCCTTAAGACATTTGGATATGGGCCATCTGAAGCAGGCTGCCCTTGACTTGAAATTGCTTTCACTTGTGTGCTTGCTAGAGGTTAAGAAATCTCTGTGCATTTAAACTCTTTTGTAAAACAAAATTTACTTTTTGTATTGTATTGTTCAGATGGTTTGGTCAATGTTTTGAGAAACTGAGTCATTGTCCAAAATACTTAGCAAAGCTACTGGCTATTTTCTTTTGGAGAGAAGATCAGTTTAACATTGTTCTGTGTGGCAAAATTATGGCTCTGTCCCAGTAAGTTGTTGCAGCAACACTTTTTATTTCCAGGCAGAGTGGTTAACTTTGGCTGTTTGCTAGCCTTTCACATTGACTTCTGGTGCCTCAATGATAGCCATATCTGTGTTTTTCCGGTTTACATGCCAACCTTTAAGCTGAAAAGCTTAGTTGCTTGTCAATTCATACTGATTATACCATACCCAGGCCTGCATAATGTTATTGTTTATGTTGGCCATAGTGTTATCTTCAGATGGTAGGAGATAACATCAGCCTCTTTTCATGAATTCAGCCCGACACCAGTCTGAAATGATTTCACCATTATTTGCCTTTGATTGTTAACAGTTAAGAAAATCTACTGGACTAGTTCTACTATGGCTCAAGTTGCATCTGGATGAAGCTACTAGAGAATGAACAGAAGTGGTCATGGTTTGTCCAGAAATAAAAAGCAGGAAACTGTTTTTTTTTTTTTTTTTTTTTGTTTTTTTTTGCAGAGGGTGAGCCTCACTGCTTTTCCCATGTGACAGATTTCACCTTCTGTACATTTTAACTCCATGCTCAATCAATCAGGGAGAAAAGTGAAAAGAAAAAAAAAGTGAACTGGTATTGGCACAAAAGTGCTGACAGTCATTTTGACTGAGAAACAGCAGTTGACAAGGTGCAACTCATCCAGCTGCAATCTACAAATTCAGCTTCATCCTTTTTACACTTGACCAAAAGTAGGGAAGCTTGTAGAAAAAAATTCATTATGAGACATTGTCACAGTGCAGTTTCTGCTCAAGGGAAAAATTCAGCCCAGTACTGTCATCATCAGACTTCTTTTGTATGACATCCCTATTTATATTCTACATCTAATTTATTTATTTATTTTAAGTACTGTTCCTGGTGGGTCATTTCTTGTCATGCTAATTCTGTCTAGTTTTATCAACAGTTTTCTAACATATTTAAAAATGCAGCTTTATTCTTTCGCGGTCACATTGGTCTGTTTTTATTTCATTCACAGTATTCCACAGATATTCTGTTTAATCGTCTCTGAAGCCATTCTGGTTTTCATGTATGTACCTTTTTTCTTGCAGTTTTCTGTTATGGTATGCTGAAAGGCTTCATTAAATAAGTGAAGCTCTTTTTTTACTATTAGTTTCTATTGCTTGTTGCAAAGTTTTTTTACTATTAGTTTCTATTGCTTGTTGCACCCGCGGTAGTGGTGCTATGGTAGCGTTGTCGCCTCACAGCAAGACGTTGTCGGGTTCGATTCTCAGCTAGAACGTCTTCTCTGTGGAGGCATGCGAGAATGGGCATGCCTTTGTTGAAGGCTGTGCGTCAGGGCTGGTAACTCGGCACAAAAAAATCCACTATCAAACATTAGCGGACCGGAGTTCCGCTGTGACGACCCCTAACCGGGATAAGCCGAAAGACACAACAAGTTTCTATTGCTTGTTGCATTTGTACTTTAAAGCCACATAATGCTAATTCAGTGTATTTTCAGTCAATGTGCATTTTGAGAAGCCACAGAATTCTCACTACTGTGAAAATGTATTCATAAACTTTTTTTTTAATCTACGCTGAAGTGTGCTATTTCTCAAGAGATCTTTGAACCAAACATTTATGTGTAAGTGGTCACTGTTTATATACTAGCAGTCAAAGCTAATTTATTCCATAGACATAATGCCATTTACCAGACAAATACAATAGTTTATACTTTAACCCTCTCAGCTATACTGAGGGTTTTCTCGAAAGGTGTAAGAAATAAATCCACTTTTATATTAAATCCTGTTGAAGTTACATAGATTAAAGTCCCTTCTTAATATTGTAAAACGGTTTGTGTATTATTTTATAGATTAGCTGAGCTGGACCACATAGGTCCCTTTTCAGTCACATTTATGGATGAAATAATACTGAATACAGACTATGATTGGAACAGTATTAGGCACTACATAAACTAACAGTAATATAATATTATTTTGATACTGTTTAAGCAGTTACCATTAATACCATTTAATATCCATTCTTCTAACCATGCTTTGCTAGATATGCTGTAGATGTGTGCACTCCATTATGTTATGACATTTCAGAAGTGGTGTCTTGAAATACTAGCAATTCAAATCATATTTCATAAATGTTTTTACTCCTGTGCTCATTCATTCTGAAAACCTAGGCAGTAGTTTAGCATTATGATTCCTTTTCTGAGTTTCCTTTTTCTGTAGGGATTTATATTAGAATTACTGGACCATTTATTTATTAATTAGACCATGCATATTTCTGATGAAGTTTTTTTGTAATTTTTAATTATTCACTTACCTCAGTGGACTCCTTTACCCTTACCTGTAATAAACCTATCAAGCCCTCTTTTATTTCTGGTACTGGTTTAGACCGATTTGCAGGGCCAAGGTGCAGGCCATCCATTAGATGTCATCACTTTTTCCTAAGCAAATAATCCCATTTATTAATCTTAGCCAGTTATATTTCTTAACAAATTCGACCACAAAGGATAGGGATTCTTTGCAGACTAAATAAATGGTAGAAATCTAACTTTGGTCTTAGTACAGAACCTGTTCACCATTTCTAGAATCTGCAGTGAAATTTAATTTGAATGTTGTCTGCCAGTGTCATTTGCTATTTTGTGTACAGTGAGTATAAATGTCACCTTGACAACTTTTCAGGGTTTCAAGCTAGAGCCCTTTTAGTATGGATATGTCTGCATAGAAAACTATACGTCTCAGCATAGACTTCATGGGGTAGTAGCCTTATCTTCAGGTGCAAGTGTGCATGAACTTAAAACTACAGCCCCTTCAAGGATCACTTACTGATTATATGCACGCTACACATACTCTGCAGTCGACTACGTAAGGCTGGAGATGATTTGTTAGTAACAGCTTATTTCAGAAGTACACTGCAGTTTTTCCTGTTGTGATTTTTTTTTTAAACATAATTTATAGTGTGGACTGTCATTATTATAAAACTGAGCTTCCAAATGTCTAGTGAGATAAAGCAATCTTACTGAAAACAGAAAGTCTTTGGTATGAGGTCCACCTCATTAGTAGCACGACAAATGGTATTGGGCATTAGGCAGCTCAGCATCTGAATTTTTCCCAGGTTGCTAGCCCCTCAAATGTTACCCATAATACTGTACAAAAGGACCTTCCTGCCCAAATGTCAATTTGTCACACTTTGAAGTAAATGACATCTGGGAGGTGACACTAGTGTACTTTGCGGCAAACTGTAGATGAGCACCCTGATTGGAGAATGAATGTTCTCTAGCAGAGTATTAACGTACAAGTAATGCCCGCTGAAAAATGAGTGCAGCTCTTCATGGCAGCATATCAAGCTGACGTGGAGCTTGGACTGAAAAAAAAAAAAACATCTGCCATTATTTTATGCTGGCTAAGCAGCGCTGCTGCTGTTTAGCGAATGTAAAATATATTTAAAAAAAAAAAAAAAAAAACTGAAAAACAAGTGTGTGAGTTTGTGTGCATGTGAGTGAAAGCGAGAACGATCGAGCTGTTACTTTACACTTGCTAAGCAGTGCTTTTGCTGTTTAGCGAGTGTAAAATCTAAATATAACAGAAAAAAAAGTATGTTTTTATGTTTGTCTGTGTATGTTGAAAACGCTAACAACTTCAAATCACATCTCCATTCCTACTTTTTCTCTAACTGGAAGTGCAATTGCACTTTACCCACCTAGCCTTCTTCTCTCCTCACTTTAAATCATATTTTCCCTACTTACTCTTTGCCTACTACTTAACACCTCTAGAAATGATTTCTTAACTCCTCTAGAAATGACTCTCTTTATTTCTTGTACATTTTGTACATATTGCATCTAGTTTTCTCTCCCTGTTCTCTCCCTTCATTTGTACCTGTTCTGCCACCCAAACAAGGCACATTTTCTATACAAACATTGGAATTTTTTCCTTGCAACATATGACTTGTATGCTAAATTACTAATGTACCAGTTCATGTCTCCGTTCTACAAAGTATCTGCATCAGCTCATGTCTCTGTTCTAAAAAGAGTCTGCACCCTCAATAGCTACTATAACTTGCTTATTTTATGTATCTGCATCCTGAGGGGTACTTTATCTGAATACTTAATGTTTACTATGTAAAGTGTAGTTTTACCAGTGTACCAGTTCATGTCTGAATTTTGAATGGTAACTTTAATCCACAAATTCACTGTCTACTATGTAATGTGAAGCCTTACCAATTTACCTGTTTATGTTTCTATTTTATAATATATCTACACCTTCCATATCAACTGTATTTTGCTTATCTCATGTACCTGTATCATGAATTGTAACTTTATCCAATATCTAATGTTTTACTGTGTAATGTCGGAGCTTTTCTTCCCGGGCCTCCACTAAAAATGGTCTCTCGAGCCCAGTGCCCCCCCCCCCCCCGGTTACCAAACTGAAATAATTAAATATGTGAATGTATGCATGAAAGCGAGGTGTGTATGTGAGTGAGAGAGCGCGATCCAAAACTGGCAGCAGCAGTCGAGAGTTTATGTGCCTCTCACCTCTTAGGTAAGATAACTGAACAAAATGTAAAATAAAGGGGAAACAAAGGCTCAAAACAGGAACATATTCCTGTTTAAAAAAATTGCTACAATAATATGACTTCTGTTAACATGCATATTTTGAAGTATGGGTGTGTGTGTGTGTGGGGGGGTGTCTGTGACAGAGAGAGAGACAGTGACATTGATGAAACACTGGTAGCAGCAGATAGGTTTGCGTACCTCTCTGTCTTTCAGCGCAATAAATTAGCCTGAAATAAAGGGGGAACAAAGGCTCCAAAATAGGAACAGATTTTAAATGTTATACTTAACACAAATCCTGTTGTTTACTTATTTTTATTTTTTTAACATGAATTTTCTGAAGGAAATGGTCTGAAAGTCAAACTTATGTCATTATTTGGTGACTTCAGTACCCCATGACTGGCAAGAAACCATTTTAGCAGTAATGGACCAAAAATAAAGCAAATATTTAGATATTTTTTTAAAAATAAAATATTTTGGATGTAAAATGCTTCCTCTAACACCATTTACATATACTACAGCAACTTTGAAACATTAGGTGGAAGAACTATTTTACATCCAAAATATATAAAAAAAATGTAGTACTAAAAAAAATAAATAAGGAAGTAAAACACAGCAATTTTATAGAGACCCCATTCTCTTAGAGCAATAATGCCCTCCAGGGTGTGTGTTAATGTGTAATTAATGCCCTTCCAGGGTTGTAGAGGCCTGACTCCACATCTGTATATGTATTCTCCATTTTATGTATATTAAATTAAAAAAAAAATCTTGGTACAAGAATATTACCCTGATGCTGTTTGTGTTGTGTAACTTTGTTACACCTATTTCCCATGCTAAAGTAACCATTCTCAGATTCTGACTATGTATATGAATCCAGTGATGATAGTGGAAGGCTACCCATCTCTGGTAAATGGCCATTGCATCTGAGTAGTCAGCCCTGTTTAGCTTTGTCAGAAAAGGGGAGTATCTATTCCTGTGCTTCCTGCCCCCCCCCCCCAAAAAAAAGATGTTAGCACTTTGTCTAATCCATTTAATGTGCTTACCGTATTAGTTTTAGATTATAAGTTAGTTTTTGGTAGTAATTTCTGATTGGTTGAAGGAGTCCTTTTAAGGGTAGCTTGCTCTTCTTAAGTGGTACCGGAACATATACTGGCTGAGATTACAGTGTTACAAACTGATGTTCTTCTCAGCTATATTCTGGACCATTCTTTAGTCTTGAATACCTAGAACACTGCTGCTTACCCCCACTAAAATGCAACATTTAGTTCAGAAAAGCCTCTACAAGACTGACCAGCTGTTCTCTGTTATCTCCATGGTTGAGTAGCCACCCATTTGCAGGGTTTTGTATCAAGCTGCTTTTGATTCGTAGTTGCATCCAAATTTAAGTGTTTTTTTTAATTTAGTAGTTCAAGCTGTCCACATGCAGTTGAAAGCAAAGTTTGTGTTTCAACAGGTGGGATAATCTGTGTGGCCATACAGCATAG
This sequence comes from Protopterus annectens, assembly GCF_019279795.1. Classification (NCBI taxonomy): domain Eukaryota; kingdom Metazoa; phylum Chordata; order Ceratodontiformes; family Protopteridae; genus Protopterus; species Protopterus annectens. Next base: position 194,352,319 of record NC_056731.1, read on the forward strand.
CCACTGTGCTTGCAACCTGTGTAGATTGCTAGTCATTTTGTGTACTAACTTTATTCAAATGCAGTCCCAAATGACTTATGAGAGTGCTGTAGGATGCTTGAAACTGGGTATGTATAAACACCCATCCCAGTAGCTTTTTATGGAGTTCATAGTAGTTAATTCAATAACTCGCATTGCCAGCTGTTTTAACTTTTTTCTACAGTGCAGAATTTCATCTTGATAAGCTATGACTTTTTCTCACTGCAGTCTCCAAAATCAAACTACTTAAGAACCTCTTAGTAACAAAACATTTAGCATTTATTCTGCCTGCCCTTCTTACGTCCACTGGTACTTTTTCCCTTTTATTTTAATAAATAAATAAAACACTCACATTTCCACCAACTTGAGTCTGCTTACTCTTGGAACACAGTTTTTTAGCAGTGTTGCTAAGTTTGATGACTGCTTTTGTGAACTTTTCTCTGACTGGCATGGTTTCTAGTGCGGGCATAACACTGCAGTTGCTTTACTTTACCTTTGCTATGATCTCATGTCTTTATGCGATTGAGTCTATCTTACAGTCTTATTTAAAATATTTATTATGCCAAACTGCTGTCTGTCATCGCCGATACTGTTTTAAATTTTGTCTTGTACGTTTTTCTAAAAATGATGGCCAGTGTATTCTTCCCATTGCATTTCAGCTCTGCCTAATGTACTCTAACGCTGGCTATTTCTAATATACTGTCGTCTTCGTTGACATCTTGGACTGTTATTTTCTTTGGCCTTTTCATTACACATACAAATATTTAATTAATTTTCTTTTCTCCCCAGGCAAAACTGGGGATTTTGTACTTCGTAGGTCTGTGAAGTCCCAAACTGTTGACATTCCAGTCAAGTGAAAATGCCAAACGTCCCCTGATGTAAGGGTGTATAGCGGGACGGGGACTTGCCCCCCCAAACTTCATCCAGTGCCACTATGCTATTTTTTTTTTTTAATTAGTTTTGCTGAAAGGGTATATTTGTAACTTAAGGAACTGTAACATAACCCAAAATGTCTTGCATATGTTAATTTTGTTATTACTGTTTTTATGACTTTAAATTATTAAATCTTCACTTTTCTTTCTCTGTATAAGTAGTTGGCTTGGGGCTAACCATTTCATACTGCACCCAGGAAAAGTACTTGGCATTCTTTGTCTCTGCTTCCAGTGCTTTGAAAATCCTGCTGCCCAGTTTCTTAATAAGAGAATTTTTTTTAAGATATGACTGATCAGTCAGTGAATGGGACAGTGAGGGTTATTTCCAGACAACTCTGCATCAGTTTCATGCAAGTTTAAAATAAGAATTGTAACTAAGCCCGTTTTGTAATTGCAGTAAGACACTGAAGTACGTGTAGGTAATTTATTCACTTGCGTAGTTATGTGAATGCTACACTTTCCCTCATAAGATCACCATACAAGATGTGAGTGAATGACTGCAAATTCCATACTGAACCATTTATTTGGCTAATTCAGATATTACGTTATTACTAATTACACTGGTCCTTGTCATCATAGTGTATTGTTCTTCCTTATACCGTTCAGTATCATCTGAGTTCATTTTCTCATATCTTACTATGTGACTTTCCTATTTTTTCCGTCACTTTCTTCTGTCTAGCCGATACGTAACTCTTTTCTCTCCAACTCTTTGATCCCACCAGTTATTTCTGCTGCTTGCCTAGTTCTTCTATCCTTCCTATGCAGTTTATTCATTTTCTTTAGTTCCTGTTGCTGTTTTTGAAATTATTTTTTTGTAGTTGAGGTATCCAATTGTCTTCTGCTTATTTTCCTGCCAAAGACTTTGTAAGAACCTTTACACTGGAAAGGTGTAAATGGATAATTCTGTAAATAAATCATCATTTACCTTGTGTTTTACTATCTTACTGGAATAATCAAAATCTGTAACATTCTGAGTTACAACACAAAACTTCTTTCCCAAAAGTGCTTGCAGCCTGTTTTCAGTTTCTTGCAGTTTGAGATTCTCAGGTGTGTTTTTCAGGGGAACTTCTAGATGGCACTTTGTGGTCAATGTCTTTGTGGAGTTGATCTCGTATTCCAATTTGACAGGTGATTTGCAGTACCCATAATGACGATTTGTTTATTTGATAATGATTCTGTTTGATGAATTTCTGATTAGATCATTCTGTTTGAATAATTTGAATTGCATTTTCATTTTATGTTTCGCAAAGACTTATTTCTTTAGTTTATATCTGTATTTACTCTTAATTTATTGCATTTAAGTTGCATTGTGAATCGGTCTAGTTTATGGGAAACAGTGCCTCATACTTCAGGCATGCAGGCAGTTTTTGCTTTATCTTCAAAGTTTCTGAATGACTGCAAAATACGTACTCACTGTTCCATAAAGGTGCTGCAGTTTCTAAATCACATTTATATAAGTAGCTTTCCGTTTGTTTTTGTATGTAATTATACCCCCTTTCCTTGTGTGGTAGCTGCTATGCTTGGGCTCCTCCCATTCAGAACTATTTACAGTTTGATTTTTTTCCCCTTCCTACAGCTGATTATCAGCTGCCCCTGGGACCTCTCCCTATTCTCTGGATCTGACAACCCTACTTGCTTCCTCCCAGACCAACTCTGACCAATATTCAGGTCTGGTAGGGAGACTAAGGCACACAGGGAACATACCATACTGCTGTTCATGAGTAGGGACCTAGCTTCCCATAGCATTCTGTAACCTCTTCCACCTCTCAGGGATGGATGCAGAAAGAACATACTGATATATCACCCTACTTCCATGGTGATTCATTCACTATCCTGCATCCCTGAGCACAATGATGTATGTTCCGGCATCCACCAGCGATCAACGAAGAGGTGCACCAAAGTGCATGCTACACACACACACACAGAGACACACACACAGAGACACACACACAGAGACACACACACAGAGACACACACACACACACACACACACACACACACACACACACACACACACACACACACACACACACACAGAGGTTGGGCATATACCCGTCTTGTCCTGCTATTGCTATCAGACACCCATGCTACTGATCGCGAACTCAGGTCATCTGGGCTGTAGTCAGGTCATTGTTTCTCTCTAACTTCACTTGCAGATTTGCTTACACATTTGCATGGTATGGTTCTCTGTTAGGGTCTCTCTTGCTGTGAAGTAATTCTGCACCTATCCATCAGTTTTAATATCCACTTTATCCAGTTCAGGGCTGCAGAAAACTGGAGCATATCCCAACAAGCGACCGATATAAGGCAGGAAATGTGACTAGCCTGGTGCAAGTCATTTTCTGGACAGATAAAAATGAAACACGTGAGCAGTTTGGAACATTGGCAGTCCATATCCCTGTATTTCTTTGGAATGTGGAAGGAAACAGAAGCAAAACGTTATAGGGGGAAAGGAAGGCATGTAGATTTTGCACAAAGTGCACAACAGATGAGATCAGAACAGAAGAAACCATTACTATAGGGCAGCAGCATTAACTGATGAACCATTGTGCTGTCCAGCACCCCCAGCTCAGCAGTAGCTCACACCTCGAGTGTTACTTCCTGCTTTAGTTTTGCCTAGGGAGGGACATTGCATTGAGAGTGTGGGTAGTACTGTTTGCTTCTGGAATGATTGTGCTGCTTTTGTTTTGTGTGCACTTGTTTGGGAGTTCAATCCTTATAATAACCTTTACAGTCTAGATACAGTTTCCTGCACTGAGCAGCATTGGGCCTCCCTATGATGCAACAACTTGTTTCGTAGCTAATTTACTTCTCATTTGTTGTTGTTTGTGATTGTTTTTGAATGAGCCGTCAAAATGCATTGAATGATATCATGCTTTCAGTATGAGAAAATCTGATTTTTTTCGGTCTGTGACTTTGCCTTAATTTTTTTATTTTAATGTGATTTCTTTCCCCACTGCTCGCATCCCATCTGGGATTTAGATTTTTTTTTTGTTTGTTTCAGAACTCATTGAAGAGCAGGAAGGTAATGATGCTTGTAATATCCGATGTAATTACTGTTCATAAACAGAGATGGGTTTTATCAAAAGTTTCACATCTTTATGGTTGTGAATGATCTTACAGCATTCTCAACTTAAGATTTTACCCTTGTTCTTTATTTGTGAACAGCAGATGCATGTACGTTGTGCTTAAGCTTGATCCCAGCTAAAAATAGAAAAACAAAAATGCTTCTGCTGTTTTAGAGGCTCCTTGCCCCAGTATGCCATTGTTTCCATACAGATGGCATCAAACTGTATGACCAGCTGCCCTTCGCAAATCTGAGGATCTTGGATTATAAAAAAAATATTCCTTATTTTTTTGAAAAGAATATTAGCGTGAGAACATCAGAAATGTGTTGGTAATAAAGGATTAAACAGCATGCCCTTTTGTTTACATCTTGTTAAGCTTAAAGATAATTTTGTTGTATTACATTACGTAATTTACACCATATGGTCTCAGTTTAGATTTTTTTCCCTGTGCTTTCCTTTACCTTAGTTCAAGCTTGCACGCCTTGGCAATGCTGCCGGACACTGTCTGAATATGGTAACAACACAGGCTATGGCTTTTCGTCTCCACTTTCTTTAACAGCTGCAGTTAACATTTTTCCTTCTCGCCTGGATGTTGCCTTAAGATCCTTTCTATTGAGTAATGTAAGCCTGCCTCTTATAGTCAACAGCTCATAACTCATTCAACCAAGTTTGCAGTACTGGGGAGTTTGTGAACTTTAACGAGGAATGTTTGTTTAATTGAGACCAGACTGTGGGGCCACCTTGCACAACAGTTTTCAGGGGGTATAAATGGGCTTGGTACATAAGCATAGCATCTGCTTGATTTCTTGCCACAGGTTTGATGCTGACAGGTTTCTCTTCATCAAAGTGACAGAGGTGTTATTTGACACATGCTCAACTAAAATCTGAGGCCGTGCCTTAAGTAACAAGTATTGCCACAGAGTCTTTGGATACCCACAGCTGCCAGTCAGTTTGCTGACTACTGATCAAAATCGTATCCATCCCGGTGTGTTGGAATGCAAATACTAAGAATTTATTCTGGATCCTTCAGTTCTCTTCTCCACACACTGACAGTGTAGATAAACTACTTTCCAAGGTTAACACTTTGCCACAGAATCTGTTATTTTTCTCGCCGTCTGCTTGCACTGCACTACCCAAAAATGCCTTTCTAAATTGGTGTCTTTCACTCTCCTTAAAACAGTCAGACTTCAGATCACTGAAATTAAAATTTGCAGGTTTGCATACCTAGCTGGCTGTCATACTCACTATTGCAATCTTCTAAAAAATCTTAATTGATGAGATGTTGCCCAAAGATCTACCTACTTGTTATGTGTGTCACTATATAAAGCCTTAAAGGAAGGTTGTTGTCCTCCTTTAAAAGTAAAACCTCCTCTTAGGGGGGAGATCATGTTCACTACGAAACAGACAAGAAGACAGCTAAATAAGCCGACCTTGTGGAGCCACCTCCCACCTGACATAAAGCCAAAATTCTATTACTATGAGATATCATGGAATTGTTTTAGGGACAGTGGATAACACTGTTCCTCAGTTAATCACACACAGTCTTTCATACCCAGTCTCTGATTTGGAGAAACTATTAAATGCCTTTAATTTTACATAAACAACAGAAAGCCGTGTTTTGAATTTATTACTATGCTCTTAATTATAATTCAGATTATCTGCTTAGTTTGCATTACTCTTTGGTTTAGTGTTTGGAAATGGTGTTTATTCAATGACAACTGAATCTTTGTATCTTGTTTTGAAAGGATTTTTGTGTGTTCTGTTGTTTTGCCTTCTCAGTTGTAACTCTGTACTCTTGACTTTGAGCTTGGGTCAGTGCTGATAAGGGTTTTTGGACCAGCCAGTTTATCTGGTAACAAACTGCAAATAAATTACTCGGTGAGATGAGATAGAAGAAACTGAGGTCATCCTTGTGTTATACAGGACCCTGGTAAAGCTACATTGGAATATGGTGTTGATTTATTGGTGAATATAGAGGATAATGGAGATGAAACTTGTATGTTTAAAGTCAGCTTAACAAAAGGTGAGACAGATTGAATGAATGCTTGACTGTGCAGCAACACAGAGATTTTGCCCAGAATATGCCAGGATGATCTGGGTGTGATTCTGGACCCCCACTTGCTGGAGTCATTTGCCCAGGAGGGATACAAGTGAGTAGACTGTGAATGCTACCTTCTTGCATCCAGAAGAGGGTCTTGTAAGAGTCCCACCACAAAATCTTCAACTGAGGGAAGGCCCAGAATTGCAGGTGTTGCAGTTGGAAGTTTGAGGGTACGTGCCTGCCAAGAAGTGAATATGCACATTTAACTGGTAGTTTCGGGAATGTGATTGAACACACTTGCACTGGGGGTAGCAGTACAGGTATTGCACAGTGCTTTATGGTCAATAAGGTGGGATGGTGGTAAAGGTCTTCTCACCCCAGCTTGGATGAGTGCAGTAGGCTGTTGTCATTCTCCTCTGCTGGTGTCCTGGGATGCCTGTATTGGAAGTAAGAATAAGCCAAACGAGATGCAAGTTCAACTGTCATGTGATTCAGAGACAGAGGGCAAAAGAGGCAAAAGTAGTCTTCCTGGAGTGACTGGTCTATGATATGGACAGGCTTTATTTCTGGGCCATGTGGATAAGTAGGTTTCAGGTGGATGAAGACAGCTAGAGTGAGGATGAGGAACAAGTGAAAGCTGTAAAATGCTTGCGAAAAAAAGTTTCATTGTGGGGTAGGGGTTATAGCCTTAGAATGTATTGTCAGAGAAATCTGTCACGTGTAAGCTGTAAGAATTGTTCAGAGTATGCGTGTGATTAATGAAAAGAGAAATTTTGAAATCACCAACAGCTGCATGGTGCCTACTTGCAAAATGCTTACAGATCATGATTTTCAGCAATTGTATCTTTATGAACAAACATTTAAGCGACTCTGTCTGCTTGTGGGAAGCTAGTGCCTCTACCTACCCATTCTGAGGGTGCACAGGTGCTGTAAGGTACAAGATTACAAGCTTTGTATTGTATACTGCTGTACATTTTTAGATGAGGTGCTAGGGTATTGAAAGGAGAAACCCTTGGCATCATCATCTTATACTGGACCAATAGCCGTAAAGGAGCCACATAGATGGATAACTGCTGAAAGACTTGGAGGAGTTAAGTTATGGTCATCCTTTGGGCTGGTGATCTGGTGGGAGCATTTGTGTTTTCTGGTGGTCAGACCATAAGGGTAGCTGTACAAACGTGTATGTGTGTGTGTGTGTGTGTGTGTGAGCACAAATGCATACCTCTCCATTTAATAGAGTTGTCACCTGAATGTAGTGAGTGGTAGCTTTATAAGGGGAAACATTAGAGAATGTTTAGTTCACTGAGGGAGCATAAACCTAACAGTAAGTTAAATTAGTAGAGGGGCCAAATTTATTTGTTTGTTTTTTCAGTGAGTGAACTTGAATAATGCTTTCTTCTAAAAATAGTGGGTTGAATATTCTTTGCTAGATTGTGTTCTAGCACCTCAGTTCTAAGAAAAGGAATTTGGAAGAGTACCAGATGTTTCCTTATCCAGGTCCTGGTTGTATAGGAGAACACTGAGGCTTGGCAAAGACGCATCAAGGAGTGGGGGATCAAGTTTGATAGCCAAGCCATTTGACAGAACGAAACCATGTGCGTGTGTTTTTTTTTAAGGGTGCGCAGATGTAGGTATTATGTTTGTATTTACAAATGGGACAATATTTTTTCAGCAGTAACTTGTTTCTCTGAAGTGGGAAGTTAGCAGCAACCTTGTAGACTCTCCTGTAGTGGTGTAATAGAGGCATGGAATCAACAGTGAAACATGAATTTGTGCAATATTTGTGGGTTTTGCTTGTGTTGGAGGTTGACCATTGAAAAACAAAGGAAATAATTCAAGCACTTCAAGAATAATTTGCTGAAGAGCCTTCAAGAAAAATGTTCTGCTGGGCTTTCTTATAAGTAAATGTCTGCTAGCTCCTCTGGATTATTTGTAAAGCTAATCAAACAACTATTAATTTACAAAAATATTTTCTACACTTTTGTGGGTGAACGCTTTGGAGCCTGAGCAGCATGCTGTGAAAGTCGAAATTGTAAAGATGCATGGGAGTTATAAGAATGAACATTTGTATTTATTTCAAAGAGACGATTTTTGTACTACTGGGGACTAATTTAGGAGTATCCTGTAGAGGGGCTTTGAGAGTGCTACAGATTGGAAAATTAGCAATTAGAATGTTACTTTAGTTAATTTATTGTAATGTTTCAGTTAAGTTTTGTGGAATGGTATTCTGCATTATATAGTATGCACAATAACATTAATGAACAAAGAGTCTGTAACTGCTGAAGACTGGCATTTAGGGTTATGTCTTGAACATTTTACTCAAAATGTTGTTTATAGTTTTATATTTATATATACATGTATATGTTGTGTGTATATGTATAGATATGTGTGTGTGTGTGTGTGTGTGTGTGTGTGTGTATATATATATATATATATATATATATATATATATATATATATATATATCATGTGTGTGTATTTATTGGGAATAAACTCTGTGCCACACTGCGTGAAGATTTTTTTTTGTTCCCTCAACAACTTCTGCTGGAAGTCTAATGAATTGTTGGTCACAAACTCATCCCAGTTAACATTCACTCAGACTGTACATCACACTGAGTGATGTGTTGCTCTTTTCACTGAGGTGAGAGACCTAGATTATGGTTACAATTAGTTGTGGGGGCACAGTCCCCCCACTACACCCAGAGCCAACTTTCCAAGTTTTGGGAAAATAATTGTTTCAGTCATTGTGATGTGTGATGAGGCTGAACTCCAGAATTATTTAGGAAGCTGTGTTGCCATCTGCCATGTCCCAGAGTCCCTTTTCACTTGTCAGTCCCACCTTCCCCCATGTCTGGTGGGGACTGTGGTCCCTCCCCAAGCACAGAAATCCTTAATGTAAGCAGTTTGGGAAATGCCAGTATGCTGTCACCCTTAGCTGTAGAAGACTCTCTTTGCATACCTTATCTTAGCCAGATGTCCTTCTATTCGTATGCTTCAGTTTTCATCACATTAGGGAGTCCGCCTCTGACTGATTTGTATGTCTGGCCAGTATACAATGTCTACATGCTGCTGTGAGGTATGTGTGATGCTGCACATATTCCCATGTATGTAGGTCATAAAGAGATGACCGGTATAAAGCAGATGTCAGGATGCACCAACCTCAGAACTTTTCGGCCACCTGTTCGACCGTCTGCTCAAGACGTTTTCTCGTCAGATTTGTTGTGTATCCCGGTTCAGATAAGTGCCCTGTTGGAGTTTTTTCATTCTTAAATACTTTTTGCTACTGCTTGCTTGCTTGTTGATTTCATGTCAACTAGGATGGGTAAGTGTCAGTGTGGCAGGCAGAGTCCAATAAAGACACCCACGACCTCTGCTTGCTCTGTCTAGGTCCAGACCACAATCATACTGCTTGCACTGTCTGTTAGCCGTTCATCCTGAAAACCCTTAGGAGCAGTTTAGCTTCTCTTAAACTTTACTTAGAGAACCAATGCCTTAGACATCTGGCACAGAAGATGGAGTCGATGTCTAATCCTTTGGATGAGCCACAAGCAAAAAAGGCTAAGAAAACTCGGCCTGATCTTTCAGCTGCAGCCTCTCTTCCGGACGTCTCTCCCAAGGCTGATAGAGGCCGTACCAGAGTCGTTGGATGTCTCTTTGGCAGGTACCTGTAGAAGATTAGTTCTCAATGATCTTAGCATATTACACATGTGCTTAGAGTGGCTTCATTAGACTCCATCTTAACTATTCAAGTAAAGTATTGAAAAAGTAAAACCAAAATGTTTAACTGTCACAACAGGAGAGCAATTGGAAACATCATCTTTGTGATGAACAAATGGCTCGTTCTTGACTGGTTTCATCATACACACTCCTCAGTAGAGATGCATCTTGGAAAAAAACTATTCTCACAAATGTGACATCATTAATACAACACTGTTTCACTGGATCACCATATGTGAATCTCATGTATGGATGCAAGTGACCCAGCATCTGTGAGCCATTGCAAGTTAAAAAATCATAACCATGCAGTTAACCAGTTTACTGACCGCCATCCACAACCCATTTTTCCCATTTTTACACATGGGTTCAGGGTGTCACTTCAACAGTAATAATCATCTAGAGCCAATGTTCACACTGCCAGGTGGCTAGCCCTGACACATTTGTTGTTCTGTACACGCGCAAACCTATAGCCAATTTAGTATGCCCAGTCCAACCCACTGCATGTCTTTGGAATGTGAGAAGAAATTGAAACACCCAGAAAAAAGCATGCAAACACTTGGAGGGAATGCATACTCCACACAATACGTAAAATGTTCAGGTCATCTCGTGTTGAATTTTGCAGTTAAAAAAAATCCCTTCTTTCTCTGACCTATTTTGTTTTTTTCTTACATCCTACTAGATCCAACCTTCACTTGGTAGTTTCAGATATTCTTTTTGGTGCCCAGGGGCAATAACTTTCATGGCACCAGACAAATCTTCCTGTCAAATGCCCATATCCAGATTTGGGCAACACAGTGGTACAGCGGTTACCGTTGTTACCTCACAGCAAGAGGTTGCTGGTTCGATTCTCAGCTGGGGTACCTTCTCCATGGAGTCTGCATGTCCTCCCTGCATTCCCATGGGTTTCTTCCGGGTACCCTGGTTTCTTCCCACATTCCAGCATCATACATCTGGAGAATTTCTCCTCAGGCCTCCACTGAACATGGCCTGTGTCCCAGTCCGACTTTCCCAGTAAACAAATGTTAAATAAATAAATTAAATGTCTTCAAAAGTCTAGCAGCTATATCATGAGTGACTTCCTCCCATGCTCTCATTCAAAAAATGCATTTAACTCTCTCGAACTTTCAGGTGATCACTTTTTTTTTTTTTTTTTAAGTAGTTTAACTGTAGACCGGGTCTTCAAGTGTGTGCAGTTACCGAGAATGTCATTTGGACAGGTTCTAGTCGTATCCTGCTGTGAAGGGAAAGTGAGCTGTACTTTTTGTGCAGAGGAGAAGATTCACTGAAAGTGATTTGGGACAGGTTACTTGTCATTTGAAGTTGCTAGATGACTATGTGAAAGCATTCAATTCAAAACACATGTTATCAGTACCCCCCAAAAAAGGGAAAGTGAGGAATTTTTTTTTTTTTTTTTGCAGATGACTTTTTCTTACAGAGATTGTTTTTAACCGTATCATCAGTGAGATGGTCAGAGATGATGCAGTTAAACCATCAGGGAGAGAGAGAGAGAGAGAGCTATGTACAAAAGTTTGAGACTACAGTTCAAGTGGGTAATGACCTTCTGTAGGGCTTGACAGGGAGGTGTAAATCTGGCATGTTCCTATTGTACAGAGTTGATAATGTCTGAAAGGTAGTTAAACTTCCTAAGGATTAGCTTCATGTAAACTTCAGCTTGTCATGGGGGAAGCTGTCCCCTCAGGTATAGCAGTTTGGAAGAAAATTGCCACCATTATGTGTAAGCAAGGGGGTAGTTTACTCCTTGACCCCTTCATTCCAGAACCCTTGAGGCCTTTAGCCACTTTCAAAAAACAGCTGCCCAGTACATTCCAAAAGACCACTTGTAGCTTAAGAATGTACTACCCCTTGTATTTGTTGCATAAAAAATGTGGGATGCTAGGCCCACAGTGGATTTGCATGGTTTAAAACCTTTTCATCATTAAAGTTAAATTATTCATTATCATACTTTAATTTGTACTTCGTCTGATATCTACAGGAGACTGGATACTTTTTTCTTCTATCACAACATCATGATTAAGAAGTGTCACAGGAAATTATTAAAGCTTCCAAGGCATCATTTTTTGGTTCATGGCTATACTTGATGGCCTGTGGTTTACCCCTCCCGCCAGAATTTTTATGAAGTGCATTGCAGTGATGGTAGCTGTTTCTTTTTCACAGGCCATCATTCTTGTGATCAGCAGCAGAAGCAGTTTGGTACAGATCAGGGATTCTAGTTTGAGCTTGTTTCAGGCCCTGGGTGGTGGGTGTAGCTGTATATCACCCTACCACAGCCTTTTTACTGACCTTTATTGGTTGCATGATGGACACCAGGTAACCATCTTCGTACCCTTTCAGCTTCTTCAAGACATTTCCAAATATATGTTTTCCTTTTGCTAGTTAGCTGTCCATGGTTCTGTTGATAAAGTTGACAGCTTTCTTTGTCCCAGTGGTTTCCAGTGACGGACTTCACATGAGTCTTGTAGTGGACACTTTAGGTCCAGTGATCACAGGTCATGGGCCCTCTAGATTTTCCAGTCAGGCTGTCGCACATTTGCTGGTGGGATATCCTTTCGCTAATTTCCTGATAGCTTTCTTAGACATTGATCTTTTAAGGCATTGTCCAGCACTAGTTCAAGTAAATTCATGTTTTCAGTCTTGTTGGAGGCTCTTTCCAGGATTTTTTGTAGTTACAGGTCTCTGATACCACAGAGAACAGCAAAACATAAATATGCTGAAAAACAGGGTGGTGCAAACAGGTTTACAAGCATTCTTTACCACCATAAGGGTAGTGTTACTCTCCATGTGTACAGCATGACAGTAATGTGGTATGTCGTCTATCAAGGGGAAAGAATGTCTTGCCTCCCTACAGAGAAGGTGTGAGACTTTTGAATATACATTTTGATACGCTCTGTCTGTCATTTATATCACAGCAGTCATAACTTAATTTGCAGGCAGGAATTTTTTGAATGGTCCCCTGCATGTCTGCAAAATTGGGTCCATGCGGCGATAATTTCTAACCATCAATAAATGTAGCCAATGGTTTCTTCTTCATCTTATTTTCAATGACGAATGGAGTCTGCAGGGATAAGCTTATCTATGGCCAGTCTGTGTACTCTGTGCCTTTCTCTGAGCATCTTTTTTCCCTGTGAAAAGTGATTGCCTTGTTCTAATTTTTCCATATTTTTTGCCTCTCTTGGTTGCTGGCTGTGTTATGACGAATCCGTACCTTTTTACAAGTCCCCTTCCATTGACCAGATCCTTAAGTAGCCACCAGAAGCTCTTCGTCTTTTTTTTTTTCTGGAGTCTGCACTTTATGATATGGCTTATGTAGTTCCTTTGATACCTGCAGTCTCTAAATTTGCTGACACACTGGTGTGACCTTGGAATAATTATGGATTTTTGAGCCATTATGTTGAAACATTTTTATCTTTCAGGAGTAGTTCTTGTCTGTCCTGTGATCTGAAAATGGACTTTTGCAAGTTCATTGGTGCACAACCTTATTTTGCTTGCAACATGCTATCTGTGTCCTCTTTGTATGTACTTGGGGATTTTTCTTTGTTGCTTGTTTACCATTCACCTTTTCCAAGATGTAGACTCCAGAGCATGATGCGGTGAGAGAGGCGAGTTTCCCAGTAGGTAGCACATTAATGACTCTCATGGTTTGCCTGTCTGCCTGTATATACACACTGACAGACATTTATTTTGTATGATGATCCCAAGATGGATGTGCTGGCTGCAGTGAGGCCTCTTGTATGCTAAACTCTTCATCCTTTACATTTCTGTGCCCTTTGTGCATTAATCTTCTTTTTGCAACCTGCTGGTGAATTTTATTATGCTGTTTGTTCCTCTGGTTTCTGCAAATTCCTGTTTACCATTCTGCCCCTTGGCATGACTTTTGTTCTGGGAATGCTGTAATTCCTAAAACATTGTGTTCTTTTTTATCTTTTTCTTGTATGAAGTCACTGAAGAGAAAAGTTTGAAGTGTGGTCCGCATCCGTGTCCCATCTCCCAGGGCAGTACTTATAATTTGCACAACCTTCATGTTGTATAACTCGGTGGGGTGCAAACTCCCTTTTTAAGTAGTTCAAGCTTAACTTTGTAATCTCTTGTTTTTTTTGGGATGCTATAAATATTAAGCTGTGAATCCTGAAGGTTTGACTACATAGACAAAATTAAATTTGTGTTGATGAAATGAGTGAATCTATCCAGGTCAAATGAGATGCTGGTATCATATTTCTAATGATGTCCTGGTAAGTGTTGGGACTCTGAAGCAATGTGGATTAGGTAGAAGTTGCTATTTGGTGTGAAAACTGCTGTTAGTGTACATACTTCTTTCATGGATGCTGTTCTCACAGCACCCGTGATTGACTTGTGTCCTTCGCAGTATAGCTGCATCTGAAGAAGTGAAACATTTTAACTGAAGTAACAGGATTCCTTTGAGGATATGAAAGGGCATACTGTGAAACTAAATTATGTAACATGCACTAATTTTTTTAAAAGCACATTACCACAAGTAGGGCTGGAGATCAGTAAGCTGTACATGGAAAAGAATATTGAGCAGTGGATTAATGGCTCTCTTATTTCAAGTCCTTTCCACTCTTCCTGGTTAATGTCATCGGTCACCCCTCCCCCTTCTCAACTGCAGTTCTCTGATGTTTATAAGCTTCAGACAGTTCTTGGTTCCCTTTTCTAGATCAGTGCTTCTGCTGTGTCTAGGTGAGGATTTTCTCCTTCCCTGCATGCACTGCAGGTCCCATGTCCTGATGACGCCACTATATTTACCCACCTGCTGATGTTGGTGAAGGTCTGCCTCTTTGCAGTGCACTGCATTATGTGGATTGTGGTTCTTAAGCCCTCCCAAAGCACATGTTAATCACTAAAGTGCAAAATAAATGCTGTGTATAGTTTGCAGGGTAGAATGCATTTTGTTGAAAATGTTATGAGCGGGATCTCTTTTTACGAGTTACAGGAGAACACATCAAGTTAATATATTTTGGTAGAGCCAGTGAATACAAAGGCTAAGCCACGTAGGTTTGTAGAAAAAAAATGTATATCCAGGCATTGATTCTAGTATTTCTAAGCAGCTGAAAGGGAGCACAAGTCTTGTCCTTTAGCATTACTGCAGCTAGGAGGGTGCAGCCACCATAATAACTACACTGGAAGTGTAACCAGTTCTTTTTAAAAGATATCCTAGAATTTTGTTTTATACAGATATATGTTTCAAAACACCCTTATTTCTTGCTTTTGGCACCAAGGTTAATCATAGGTTAAGCTAAGTACAGATTGCTTAACTGACTTGTATTCTGTGCCCCATTTTTCATGGAGT
Organism: Protopterus annectens; assembly: GCF_019279795.1. Classification (NCBI taxonomy): domain Eukaryota; kingdom Metazoa; phylum Chordata; order Ceratodontiformes; family Protopteridae; genus Protopterus; species Protopterus annectens. Next base: position 194,367,418 of record NC_056731.1, read on the forward strand.
AGGAGAAGTGTGGTTAACATGTCAAGGATGTTTTTATTTATTTATTTAAAACTCTAGTACATCTCTTGGTGAAAGATAAACTATTTCCAAGCAAGTGTATTTATGGTATATGGCTGGCTGCACCCTTGTTGGAACATGAATGGTATTAAATGGAAGGTCACAACAAATGCTTTGTTAACCTTCATTGTCCATGTAATAGTACTTTCGTGTTTTATGTTTGAATTGAAGCCTTCAAGAAGCTTCACATTTCAAAAAGAAAGTGATACTCAGCTTGCTGGAGTTTGAAAAAATAACTTGGAAAATGTTATGAATGCTTATGTGCTGTCAGGATTAAATGACATGGTTTTTCTAAAGCCTCTATTCCATGTGAAGGATTTAGGACATTGTGTATTAATAAGTTTGACTGTTTATATATTTAAGTAAGACCTTTGAGAAATGAAGTTGTATTTTTTGTATTAATATAAGTTTAGAAAATGCAGCAGAATGCAGAACTTCAGGATGCGAGTAACCACTGTAGCATAGGTTTGAGAAAGTTCTGACAGGCTGCCTGTTTACACAGGAATGTTATTCAAATGATTTTTGCAGGAAACATGTTTAATGAAGCACTTTGTGCTCGAAAATTCTCACGTTAGATTGTTTTAAGTAAACAATGTTCATAGTAGTATAGCTTAGAGAATCTTATTGCAGAGTTTGTTTTATTTTTGTATAGGATTCTTCAATGACATGTTTATTTAACTGGCTAATAAATTGAAAGGTTGAGATTAAAAATGGTTATAATCCCCTTTTAGCCTTAATCTTGGTGAATGTTAAACATCCACAAAACATTCCTCCTCAATTTTATACTTGGTTTTGTTTACTGTTTCTATTACCTGACTATTTCCACTGTTTAAGTCCTTTGTATATTTGGCTACAAGTAATACATGACATTGTATATGGAAAATCTAGTGCCTGGGAAATCTTACAGATCCTTGTGGTTTCATACTTTTTCAATCCACCTTCCAATTGTCTTGAGGAGGGTGGCCTACAGCGCTACTGCTGTGCATGCCTCCATTGCCATTCTTTGACTCAGTAGTGATGAAACCGGAACATAAGATGCATAGTGGCTTGTCTGAGTATCATGAAATAAAGTCATGGGGAATCTGTGAAAGGTCTCTCCAACTGTTGTGGCTCTTACTGTCTAGAGTAATGGCATGTATACCATTTTTACAGATTAGTAAAAGCAGTAAGTAGTATCTCATTGTGTAAATTGCCTGACTACTTTTACACATTTTTGCAGTTTTATATTCTATAGATTTGTGCTGTTTTTGACATTTGTCGTTAAAATGTGTAGTATAGAATTTGTTTTTAAGTTCTGTAATATGCTGCTTGTGCTCTGCATTGTCTGGAAGTAAGACTGCCATTTAGATCAGCCTTGTTGCAACAATGACTTGAGGCACTATGTTAAGTTGCTGTGTTCTATATTGCTAATGAACATATTGAATAGCACTGTCCTTAAATGGCTTTTCTGGATGCCATCTCCACCTTTCTTCATGGAGTGTTTTGTGTCCATTGCAGATAGGTGCTGTTTGTAATGTACTAATTTAAGTGCTTCTGTTGCACTGTTGCTGCACTGTCTGTATAGTGAAGGGGCTACCAGGCACAGCTGGGCTGTCGTAAAGCTTTTCTGAGAGATTCCATAAGATTTGTCTCTGGTTAGGTATACTTTGATCAACACTGAGATAATTTTTTGCAACATTGATGTTGCACTGAGAGGTCTGTAATTGTTGGTTATGGAGTTTCTAGTGACGTCTCCACTTCCAATGATATTGAAGTTGCTAAAGAACGGTTCACAATTTACTGCATGTGACAGGTTTCTGGGTTTCTTTAACATTACTAAAGGGGCCCTTTGAGCCTGTTGGCTTCTTGTTTCTTCTACGTATATGTATAATGCACTTAGTCAGATGAGATGCCCCCAGGCTGCATTGCATGTATTCGTCATGCCTTGTTCCTTCATATTTGATCCACTTTTCCATGACTCCATAGTTAAGAACAAAGAACACCAATGGAGTCTGCATGTTTGGTATTGTATGTTATGTCATAGTGCTTGCTTCTGAGAATTAAGTTATGGCACCATAGTCCTTAAAAGTGATAGACAAAGACCAGAATGTAAGCTTTTTTTTTTTTTTTTTTTTGTAAATAGCAGACCATCTCTGTTTGCAGCTGAGCAATCTTGTATAAATGACATTAACTGATAATTTGTCAGATCAACATCTGTAAATGTAAAAAAATCAGTATTGAAAAAGGGAGGATTTGAGGGCAAAGAGAGAGTGCTGTACCAAAATAATAGCATTTAGTCTGGATGTCCTTTATTTTGGCCTTACTGACTGGAATCTGTGGCTACACTTCCATCTCTTGAAAGTAAGTTATGGTGGAAGCATTCCTTCTGACATTGCAGGTGTTCAGACTGTTTTCCACCTGAGGCACTGTTGCCATCCTGTCCAGCAATATGACGGTAGGACTGTACTGGCAAGGGGGCACCCACTCCCAAACACTCTCAGCTTACTGGAAAAGGTGCTAGAAGTAGGCTTTTACACAGTCACATTGTATTGTATATGACAGTCGTACCAGCATGCATTGCAATTTATTTGTGTGTGTGTATATATATATATATATATATATATATATATATATATATATGTTGCTATGTGGTATAAGTTTGAATGGCCTTCTGTGTAGATAATTCTATATATTCTCGTACAAGTTGCACAAATCTCTAAAAATACTGACAGTATTGCATATGTTCAAGTGCCTTCTAGGCCCTGGTCATACCTAAAAAGCGTCTGGACCATCTGATTAAAGTCAACAAACGTATAAGTTAATAATGTCCTGGATTACCATTCAAATTTATGTAATTAAAATGAATAAAAACTTGGCATTTACATGTAATAGTCGTGTGTGACAGACATTTCACATTTTTGTATGCAAAGTTGTGCTGCAGTGGTTTTTTTTTTTTGTGGATCTGACATAAAAGTAAACATGGGAGTACAGACCGCCCAGAACAGGTCTGGGGGATTCACAAGGGTAGTAGTCAGTTTGGTGTGGTTATTTTTCCTATGTTTAATTTCACTTTTGCTGTGCTTTTCACAATGTTATCACTTGTGTCCAAAGCTGACCGTGACCTATGAATAAGCTGACAAGTTACATGATTGCCTAAGCCATTTTTAAATTTGGAAGGAGTTTTTTTTTTAGAAATAGCAAGTCAGTGGAAGTTAAGCTGCATAACAGACGGTTTAGAAGTAGACAGTGTTTGTTTGTTTGTGTCTTTCGGCTTTTCCCGGTTAGGGGTCGCCACAGCGGAACTCCGGTCCGCTAATGAATGGCAGTAGATTTTTTACGTGCCGAGTTTGCCAGCCCTGACGCAGAATCTTCAACGAAGGTATGCCCATTCACGCATGTCTCCACACAGAAGATGCTCTAGCTAAGAATCGAACGGCACAATGTCATGCTGTGAGGCGACAACGCTACCGCAGCACCACCACTATATTGCTGTTAATTTTAGCAGGTACAAATAGGCTAGAATGTTTGCTGACATCCACGGCCCGAAAGCAGCATTATGTTTTTCCTTTATATATTTCTTGCTGATTGCATGAAAGGTTATTAATGTTGATCTTTGGCAAGTTGAATGTTAGTCTGTAGTGTCTATTGGAAGAAAGCAAACAGTAGCATGAACACAGTTTTATTAATGTAGTGTCAAGAGACTACTTCCACAGATCTTGCAGCTTCCATTTCCTTTTTGGCTTTATCCTTCGTCACACTAGAAAATGTTGGTAGCCTTATTCTAAGGTAGATTATTTTAATTAATGAACTTGTAAATTGTGGGTCAGAGTAACTGCTTGATCTTTAATGTTCTTTGTCTGAAGTCCAGTTATCTTTGGAATCTTAAAGGTTTTAAGCTAACAAATTTCACCTACATAAGGTCTGTAACATGAACTTAGACCGGTTAGTAACAAGTGTAACAGTTTGTGCCGTTCTGAAAGCTGCTATACCAATTACACAGGGGGTGCTTGAACTTATGGCCAACTGTACGCAAATCCATAACGTCATACACAGTGTGATTGAAAAAGGGGGAACGGGTGAATCAGTTCAGCTACCTGCAGATGTGCAGTTTATCAGTTTAATGGTGAGTAGTGCAATTAATCTTTCGTCAGTTCTGGCACATGCTGTGCCTACGTAATTACTATGTACGAGTTAAGAAACTGAACAAACAGTTGAGCTTCCATTAGTTTAACATCCAGATTGCCTAGTCAAGGTTGACAGTTTTTCTGTCGTCATGTCATGCTCCCCAGCTTTAGCATTCCAGTCTGGAAAAGGAAATATTTAGCCTACGCACTGACATAGCATCACATTCTGTTCATTGTTTTAGCTATGAAAGACTTGCTAATTTTCTGGTAGGATATTTCAGATAGAGAAAAAATATGTTTTCATCTAGAATGTTTAACCCTGCCAGGATCCACGATTAGATATTACTAAGAGTCCAGGTGCTGCATATTTATTTTCTTGCATTTTACCTGGAAACACATATTTTCCTGTTTGTATTTCTCTCTGATGTCTGTCTGCAGTCTCTTCCCACCTTCATTGTTCCTCCATTTTACATGCCTTACTGTGTATGCTGGCTCCTTTGTACCCTCACCTTACTCATGCTAACGTTTTGAGTTAACAGAAAGACATCCTGTTTGAATGCAAGCCTCATCACTGCTTTCTTATGCCATTACTGAAGCAGCTGTCTCTCTCTTTTTATTTTGTTTATATACTTGTGTTTCCTGAAATATGTTTATATTATTTGTATACGTTACTGATTCAAAATCTGCCGCACTGTTTAACTGCATTTCTTTACAATTTATTTATGATTTTTTCAGTGCACATTTCTTGTCTGCCCAATTGTTTTTGTGTATTGAAGTCTGGCATACGTTTGTCTTGTGTGCAATACATTTTTGCTGCCTTGCCGGTGATTATCAGCTGTCGTTAGGGTCTCTAGTCATCCTCTGGGCACACCTGTATACCTCTGGACTTACTCCGACCCATGGTCAAGTCCAGTCAGAAGATTAAGGCTTCCAGATGTAGTGTCAGTGTCTTTGCATTATGCCCCAACTTCCCTATTCAGTGTACACGTACAACGTCAGTGGGTGGATGTCTAACCTTCCTATGCACCTTAGACACCACCCTGTTATGAGAGTTTAGCCTCTGCCAGGAATTGGTCACAAAGAGCATCCAAGTTTTTGCCCTTTTCCCAGGATAGGGATGCCCCACCTTCTTGTACCTCAAATACCCAAAAAGCTAGTTGAACCCATGTCGCTTGAGCTGTAGTTAAGGATTTATCAATATATGCCATAGTGCTGCCAATTTATGCCATATTCAGCATTGCCATACTGTACATTTGTAAAGATGTAGTTTTATTTCTGGGAATCTACAGTAAGGAGATTCTGCCTAGCTGAACTTGTCAGCCATCAAAATATAATAAGTAAATTAGGTGGTTATTTTTCTGATTTACTAATGAATTCTCTCCTCCCAACATTTTGCCTTCATGTTAGTATCTTCTACCTTGGTTGGCATGGCATAGCCACATTCAGGTCAGTTCTTTTGCTGATATTTTGTGAATAATTGGCAAGCTAACTATGCACTTTGGGTGACATTATGTTGGTTCATTTGCCAAGTACGTTTTTCATATAGGAGGAGATTGCAATTGTATTGTTGCTGGGGATTGTGCACTGAAGAAAGGAAAGAACCTATTTCTGTCCACCAGTGACATGAGTGTCAGCTTGAGTAATTCTATATTTTTTTAAATAAGAAACATCTTTATTAAATCAAAACTTATGACATAGGCAGTCATATATTTTATATATATATATATATATATATATATATATATATATATATATATATATATATGAAAACAAACAATATCGACATAATCTTAGTTGCAAGCATTATACATCACAAATCATAATGACGCAATTTTAGTTGCAAATGTTGTACATCACTGATAATTTACCCAGTCCCTGTCAGTGAAACATTACATAGCTTATTCAAGTCCTGCCTTCTAAACCACAATTCCCATTTTTTCCTATGTCGTTTGCTCCTACCCTTTTTAAATATCCCAATTCCAGTTGTTTTATCTCTGTTACTATATTCACTACTTCTAGTAAAGTTGGTTTAGACTTCGATTTCCATTTGCAAATAATTGCTTTTTTGGCAGCCCCATAATTAGACTCAGCAAGGCCTTACTATAGCTAGGAATTTCGTTTCTGTATCATAGCTCAGAAAACTAATTTCCCTAGTTACACCAATTTGCTCACCCAGTATCTTTGATAGAGTAGTCTGCAGGGAACCTTTAAAGTCTGCCAACTCATTACAGTCCCAGAAAATATGACTTGAGTAATTCTTATCAAGTATCTGAGTGGTTTTGCTGTGACACTGCCCACTGTCCCCTACTTCAAATGATGCGCTGCGCTTAAGATGCACAGCTATTCTCCTGAAAGCCAAGTTATTAATTCAGTAATCTTTTCCCAGAGTTGAATTTTCAGCATCTCCAATGAGACAGTTTAGAAATAATCTTAAAATGCTCCTTTCCATTTAAGCCATGAAAAAACAAGTAAGAAGAATAAGTGTTAGAGTGCAGCGTTTTTAGTTACTATTGAAGCATATCGGATTACATTCACAAGCAGGATTACGGAAACAGTTTAAGCAGTTTGATTTTAATAACAGAACAGCACTGGCGATATTTAATGTGTATAGAGGAAAACATTTGTCTGTCATTTTAGAACATTTCTTTAAAAACACTCCAACCATGCCTCTCAATTTGTTAGGACAAAATCTCTCGACAAAGCTAAACATAATGGGGGGTACAACGACACCAAAATAGGGGCAAATTTTAAATTTTGCTCATATAAATGTAGAAAGTTGCTTGAATTAAAGGTTTTGTGTTACCATGCATTTTCTGTATGATATGAAATCTGAATCTTAAATGGCTGCCATTATTTAGTTAATTCAGTCCTTAGTGATTTGCCAGAAAAGCACAAGTTTTATGAGGAACAGACTAAAAATATGAGGGAAAAATCTGGACAATTGAGTAGTATGCCCCCACCCCCACCCCCCAGTCTTTGATACACTTTGTTCACCACAGGAAAACAACTGTGCATACACATTTCTTGTCAAGCATATTTTTGCAGAAATTGACTGGCTTCATCCTTTGTGCTTTGCAGTGGATTTCAAGTTGGTGTTGTCTTTCGGCTTTTCCCGGTTAGGGGTCGCCACAGCGGAACTCCGGTCCGCTAATGATTGGCAGTAGATTTTCACGAACTCCGAGGTGCCAGCTCGACGTTCAACCTTAAAGGCACGCCCATTTACGTATGTCTTTCGAACGCCCACCCAATTGAAGGGAGGACATGCAGACTCCACACAGAAGGCACTCCCCACACTCCAGCCGAGAATCAACGGGAGAACCTCTTGTTATGAGGCAACACCGCTGCACCACCATATTGACCCCTGCTGCAGTAGCTGTAGCTGTATAGGGTTATATCCTGCTAATGGCGTAACAGCTAGCTGGCTTCCAAAGCTTCAGGGCAGCTTTCACGCACCCAAGCTGTCAGGCAGCTTAAACTGCGCTGACTGAAAGGCAAGTTTGGGTGCCAAGCCCTTCAGAGCTTTACTGCCACCAAAAATTTGCTCCTCTAAGGCTTCAGAGCATCGAATGTCAGCATGGTGCTGTTCCTTTGGTGGGCACTTAAATTCCCTTTGGGGACAGAACTTGTCCATTTTGTAAGTATTGTTTGTGTGTTAGCACTTTCCTCTTCAGGAAAGTGATTTTACTTCATGTTTTAATGGACTGTCATGAAGACTGTGTTGTACTTTTAAACGGGATATCATTTTTAAAAGTTGTGTAAAGTAACTGAAAACCATTTTTTCTGTGGAGAAATTGTTTATTTTAGTTTTCTGGGGGTTGGCAAAGTATTTTAAAGTGCTTTTTACTGTGTGTTTCTTTGAAAAAGTGACTTTTAAAGATATGTAGCTTTTATATGCATTTCCTGCCTATCTTCCATTGGAAAGAGGCACCATTTTCAGCTTGACTATGGAACTATTGGACCCGTGGTTGGTCCCGCCAGCCACAAAATGAAAACGTTAAGCAAATAGCCTTTGCCACCACAGCTGGCTACCAATTTACCCCAGCTGCAGGATGATGATTCTGCTGTGGCTATTTGTTGTACTTCAGACCGCTCATCTTTTACCCCAGATCCCTCTGGTGTGGCACCTACAGCCACTGTGGACCAGGGATTAGCCACATCTTCTGTGGCTGTTTTGCTACCCTCAGTGGGCAAAGAGAGCCACATTTGTATGTCCTGGGAGGGGAAACATGAAGGCTTACCTGTTGTGTCAGAAAGCTGTGCCCATATCTGAAGAAGCTGCTGCTGCCATTAGTAAAACAGTTCATGTTTTTCCTGTCAAAAAACAACGAAAACTAAGGATGTGTCCATTCCTCCTGACATTTCCTTAGACAGGAGTAGCTTACTGGGTCTGGCTCAAGGTTTAATTCAGGTTATTGATCCTTCTTGTAAAGTAGTTTCTGGTAAAAGAAAGAGGGATACCCCTTTTCCAGAAGAGATGCAAAATTCTGAATCGGAACAGGAATATGAGGGGAAAGAAACAGGGTTTTCTCCTCAGATTTCTGATTCTTTCTGTGGGGGGTTCTGTTTCTCTGAGACTATTGCTAGAGTGCCCCAGTGTTTTCAGTGGGAGAACACTGAGGTTTCTCAGTCCCTCAGAAAATGCTGTAAGTTGTTACAGAAGGAATTTCCCGAACCTACATCCATTCCTCCTGTTCTATCTGCTTTAGAGGGTTAGGGGTGTGTGAGTGCGTGTGTATATATGAGATTGTCTGCAGTATTCCTGCAGATAAGCCAGTTGTCCCTAAAAAGGCAAACAGGATGTATAAAGTTCCTCAGTCTTTTAAGTGTTTATACACTATTCCCAAACCTGACCCAGCAGCTATAGGTTTAGTTGATCCCACTGCTGCTAAACACTTAGTTAATTCCAATCATACTCTTTCTGTTAAGGATGGTAAAATTATTCATTAATATGGAAAAATTATTCGTTAATATGGGAAATAATTGTATACGTCTGCAACTTTGATTTTCAGAATTTTGAATTGTCAGGGTTGGGTCTATATTATAAACATGAAAGGTGTAAACAGCGAATACATCTACATCGACACATAAAGGTCGATGTACAAAAAGAGCGAAATACGTAATCGGCGAATATGAAAACACAGAACGTATTTTGTCAACCAACAGCGACATGCAGCTAAGCTCAAATTAACTAAATAGAATTAAATTAACATACTTTTGTCCCTGCACTCCCCATGTGGGGGGCTGCACACCCCCCCACACACCCCTCCTACTTAAATACACCAACTCCAAGCCCACACTATAGTGGGGAAAAGGATATATTTCCTCATCCCCACGATCGCCTTCCTGGGCAAGCAAATACGTTTGTCATTTTCCCCAATTACGTATTTTGCTCTTTTTGTACATCGACCTTTGTGTGTCTATGTAGTTGTATTAGCTATTTTGAGCTTTTGTGTTTGTAATATAGACCCGTCAGGGTCATATGTTGAAGTTTGCTCTAATTGTGAAATTATGTAGAATGTTTTATCTGCAGTTTCTTTTTGTGAGAAAAAAAAAAATCTGTTTTAAATAATTTATTTTTTTCTGTGCACAGGTCACTACTTATTGTTTGCAATGTGTGTATGACTCTGATATTTCTTCCAGCGCTATGACCCCTGGTACTGTTTTGAGGAGGGTTGCATGGCTGCATTCTCAGAACCTTCCAGATGATGTTAAAAGTAAGATTTCAAAGATTTAGCTTTTGGCCCCTCTGCTGAAGAGGTTATCAAAAAGTGTGATGAAAGGGGTAAGCTGATCCAGGAATTCTCTTAAGATTTTTCAGCCTTCCCTTTCCAAATTGTTTACGGAATTCTTTCCTCATCCAGTTTTGGCAAAAAGAAGAGTAAACAGTCTCAACAAAATACAAGCAAACATATGTTTAAGATATGGCAAGGGGGTTCCAAAAAGAAGCCTTGAACCTCCTAAAACCAAGGATAGTCCAACAAGTCTGAATCTGACTGTTCAAGAGACCTTGTGACCCCCTCCCACCCTGGCCCCTTTTTTTCTTCAAGAAAGTCTGAATCTTCAGTTTTCTCTTTGGCAACAGACAGGTTCAGACAAATGTTTTCTGAAGATACTTCAAGGTTGCAGATGGCAGTAGGAGGACATTCCTCCTTTCCAAGGTCATTACCCACTTTCTTTACCACATGCTCTCCCAAGGAGTGATGAAATAAGTTCTTCCTTCCCAGATGGAGAAGGATTTTTATTCAAGAATGTTCTTAATGCCATTGTTGTTTGCACTATATTTAGAACCACTGGCAAAGAAAGTAAGAGACTCAAACATTAAAGGATATAATTGATATGGTACTCAAGAAAAGCTGATTGTATTTGCAGATATTATTTTATACCTGATAAAACCAGAAAATTCAGTGTTGTAGAACATTTTGAGGTAGTTTCACGTCTTTTCGTGATAAAAAATGAATGAAGCTAATACAAAGGCAATACCTTTAAATTATGTACCCACACACGGATTGGTTCAGCAACATCCATATTTGTGGGGACATGATAAAATGAAGTACTGAGGAGTATGGATTAAAAAGGATTCAGTTGTGGCAGCTTAAGGACATGTGGTAAGAGACTAAACAAAAGATAATACAAAAAAGTGAGAAATTGGAAGCACTGTCATATGGTGGGCAAGATACAAATAGTTACAATGTTTTGTTTTTTAAACACATATACTGAATTATCACTTACAACATAGGTAAATGTACAATTATGTAAAAGCAATCAAACTGTATTAACAAGCTCACATTTAGAAACATTACATTTAAGCTATATTGCTAGACATCATGTAACCTAAGCAACATTACATAAATTATTCAATTCCTGCCCCCCTTTTATTTTTTAAACAAGCTATACCTGTATTAAGCTGTCACTCACTACATAGGCAGTCATACATTTATGTAAATGAAAGCAATTCACACAGACACAATCTTAGTTACAAGCATTTTACATCACAAACCATACTGACGCACTCCCAGTTGCAAACATTATACATAATTTATAATCTACCTAATCATTTTCAGTCAAACATTACATAGTTATTTAAGTCCTGCCTTCTTTTAAACCTTTCCTCTCCTGTATGTATTGTTCCCATAATTCACATTTTTCCCATATAGTTTGTTCCTACCCTTTTCTAAAGATCTCAATCCAAGTTGTTTTATCTTTGTTACTATATTAGTATAGTTGGTTTAGATTTTGATTTCTGTTTTCTAGTAATTGCTTTTTTGGCAGCTTTAATGTTCTTTGTGTTTCACTGTTGCAGTCATTACATTTGGGTAATCTGCTGGTAGGTTGCCCTCAGTCGGCCTGATTAACAAAGTCTTGGGTCCTGCGTTGGTTGCTGTCCCTTCTGCCATAACATCAGGTCGTCGGGTATAAAATATGCATCCAATGCCATTACATCAGTCTTTCTTGTCGTGTGGTGCCCGAAGCAGAAGCAATTTCCAAGTGCCGGTTGGCCGACTCCTGATATTTTCGTTTTCAAGTTTCAGAACCGAAGTCTTCAACTTAAAGCTAAGTACCCCGTTGGGGAAACTTTTTCTTGCTCCTTACCGATGTCAGTAAAAGTTAATAATTGCATTACTTGTGGAAAGTAAATACCTCACAAAGATTTTCATTTGTACTGTATTCCTTGCCTAAGCCCTGACCACGACGTACCTTGCTGTCGGTTTTGTGCTTTATTTAATCAGTGCACTATCCGTCTTCGGAACATTTTTGCCTCTAAATATTTCGGTTCTCGGTTTAATTATCCAGAAATGTCATCGGTTAGCCATCCGACTACCGGGATTCCGAAAAAACACAAAGATAAAGACAGAGACATGCTGCTGAGGTCCAAAACTGCCGATGACGCTTCTCCCAGGCCAGTCACCAGTTCACCGGTACTCAGTGAGGTGCTTTCGCAGCCCCTGATACCCGCTACTTCTGATTCGCAGGCCTCTACTGAGACCCATTTGGAGTCCGGTATGCCGTGAGAGGCTTTACCTATGGAACCCGCAGATGTCTCCTACCTTGGATAGGTCAGGAGCCAATGTGCAGGCACCGTCTTCTGTGGGTGTGTTCAGGCCTACAGACTTGCATATTAAATCAACTCCACCTTCATTACTAAGGCCTAAATCTCGATCTGTGTCTAAAAAACCGAAGCCCAGGCCACATGTTCGGGCCCCTATGCCTAAAAAACAAATTATCAAAATGGCTGAAGATTTAATTACTCTAATCAGGGGTAGTCAACCCTCCCCCCCCCCCCAGAGGCCTTGGGCTGAGCTTGATTATTAATCTTCTGATCAGGTTTCTGTTTCTTCTGACTCTTCAAATGACCTGGATTTGTCCATACCTACTTATGAGGATTCTGATGCAGAGGATTCCATTCCCTCTGCTTCCCCTCCTGAGGATTTTTCTTTTGGGGAAACTTTACATACCTTAAGGGAGCATTTCCACTGGGAAAGTCAGGAATTTTCTGATTCAAAAAAGAGACTTAGGAATTTCCTTCTTCTACCTCAGCATAGGCCCTTGGCTATACCTCCTGTACTAGACATTGTTGATGTGTTTTCAGAATTCAGTATGGCACCTGATTTCTTGCATCCGGCTCCTATTAAACCTGACATACTACAGGGTTCCTGAGTCCCACAAGTTCCTTTTCAAAAATCCTGTTGCAGATCCAGAAACCATTTTTCAGGGGCCCAAGGGCATCAAGAAGGCTTCTACTGCTAAAAATCCTACCCCTTGTGATAGAGACTCCAGGGTGCTGGATAGATGGGGTAAGAAGGTTTATACTTCTGCAACCTTGGCAATCCGGGCTTTAAACTGCCAATTTCATATGTTAAAATATCAACAGCATATTATTGGACTGCTTAAACAGAAAATAATGTTGATTCCTGACTGTGTGGAAAATAAAGATTTACAGGATTTATTGCATTCTGCTGTACAAGTTGGAAAACCTACTTTGCAATGTGGTTTTGATTCTTTAGAGGCATTTTGCAGGGCTGCTGTTACTGGGTCTGTGCTTAGAAGGCATGCTTGGCTTATGGAGCAATCTTTGCCTGATCATGTTAAAGCGAAATTGTTGGATGCTCCTTTAAATCAGGACCATCTGTTTGGCAATAAGGCTGAAGAAGTTCTAAAAAAGATGGAAGATAAAGCTAAATCTAGGCAAACTGTAAAAGATTTCTTACAAGTGCCACCTCCAAGATTTAGTAGGCACTGGCCTACTAAGAATTGGTCTTTTCCAGCTCCTTCCAGATCCTCTCAAGCCAAACCCAGACACAACAAAAGCACCAGGTTTCAGTCCCAGGGGACTCTCAAAGCTAAGCAGTGGGGGGGCCTCCACTTCCAAATCTGGAAATAACAAGACACCCCCCCTATGGTAAACAGTCTCAATGACTTCCTTTTAAAATTACCAAGCACTTATCTTTTAGACGCCCCTTTGGGGGGAAAAGATTGCTCTTCATGCAAAGAACTGGGAACTCATAACCCAGGACAAATGGGTTTTAAATATAGTGTCCCAGGGATACAGATTTCATTTCCATGCATTGCCAACACCAAACGGGTGGCCAGACCTGCCCCCAAATCAGTTCTTTTAATCTTAATTTTGTGTTATAGATGCTAACACTTGCTCCATTTGAAACAGCTAACCTGGATGACTTGAGTTTCTTAACATGGAACACAGTTTTACTACTTGCTGTGACCTCTGCAAGAAGAATATCTGTGTTGCAAGCCCTTATGTTGAGTCAACCCTATCTCATTTTCCTCAGGGACAGGGTTTCTTTGAGGACAAATCCTTCTTTTATGCCTAAAGTGGTATCAGAATTTATTTTAAGCAAAACTGTCCATCTTCCTGTTTTCTTTCCTGAACCTAAAAATGAGGGGAAAAGAGTACTCCTTACCCACAGACTGTACTGTCTTGACAATCCAACGATCTGAAAGACTTAGTTTTGTTTGTTCATTTGTTATGAAGGTACGAAGGGACAACCTGTGCCACAGCAGACTATTTTCAAATGGTTGTCTAAGGGTGTTACCTTTTGTTATACTCATCATAACATGGTCAAGGCCCGCTCTACTCACATCTTGACTTTATCTATGGCTTTTTCAAAAGGGTTGGAATCTAGAAGTACTCAAGAAGCTGCGACTTAGTCCTCTGTACTTACTTTTACAAAGCACTGTAAGCATGATTCCTTTTCTAGGTCCAGGTCAGGCTTTGCTTGGACCATTCTCCAGGGGCTTCTGGACTCTTCTTCCATCTCCTAAATGTAGAAGCTAGGATAATCTACCTATAAGGCTAAGGCTACTGCAGCAGTGATCAGTATGATGAACAGAGTACAGTTGTGTAAGTAAACTTTTCATGACTGTAGATGTTAGAATGGTCATTTCTGCAGTATCTGCTCCTTCCCTCTAGCTCCCTTGTTTTTTGCTGTGGTTGGCCCAAAAGCTCTGAAGGGCTTTGCACCCAAACTAGTCTTTTACTCAGTTCTGCTCAAGTTGCCTGACAGTGTGGGACTATGGAAGGTGCCCTGAAGCTTTAAAAGCTGGACAGACATTATATTCTTGGCAGGATGTAACCCATATAGCTAAGGCTACTGCAGAAGTGATCATTAAAACATCTATTGTTATGGTAAGTTTACTTACTTAATTGTACTTTCTGCCATTTTTCCCCCTTCCATTCATCTAAAGCAGTGCAGCTGTATACAGTGCAAATAACTGAATCCTAGGTTGATAAATTTGCGCATGCATTCTGAAAGTTCAAACATGTAAGGGTAGAAGAAAGAAAAAGCCGAAGTCCATTGCAGTGAGCAGTTATTCTGTTTCACAATTTGTTGCTGTAAAAGTGCAGGGAGATTGGATTTTGTAGTTGTAAATATTTAAATTCTTTAATCTACTTTTGGCATCTCTTTCTAAGGTAAATATATTCTTCGTTGCATATATTCCATGTGAATTCATTTTTGTAGTATCAATGCATGCGTACTAATAATGTTGGTTAATTATGCTATATAATTCCATTTTCTTGATGTATACTCCAAACTTACATGAGAATAGTCGTTTTACCCCGGTTAACAAACAAAATAGTAAAAGCTTGTCATCAGACAATTATGCACACAGGCATCACACACTGTGAAAGCCAGTGGAAAACTTAAACACTTCCATGTGTGCCCACATACAGTCCAATCTGCCATTTAATTTAGAAGTTTATTCTGCATTTTTGTATAATTTACAGGTTTAAGATGCGTCTCTGGATTTGTAGTTGAGTCATTTCATCGGGATTTAAATTGTTTTGAAGTTTGTGATGCTTTGTGATAAGCCAAGCTCTTGACCAAGATGCAATTTTGTGATCGTTTACAATGAAAGCCAGGGGTGTTTCTATTTCAAGAAGGTGTAGCTGTAGTTGTACGAACATTCTTGTTTTGCTAGCTGTGGAATTTTAAAGGTGTTTAAGATTCCTCATGTCTAGTGTAGTTTGAAGAAGGATAATATTGGCTTCACAAAAATATAATAGAAATTAACAAGAGAATACTATTCTTACCTGACTTTAGTGTCAAGAAGTTTATCTTTCATCAGACATTTTTTGTGTAACGTAATGGTTGACATTTTAAGTGCAAAACAATGCCTGGTATTAATTACAGGCTTCTTAAAAGTAAAAGCATTATATTATTCTATTGACATTTGATTACTGGGAAAATCCGACTGGGTAGAAGCCCATTTTCAGTGGAGGCCCGGAAAGAAAAGCTCCAAAGTATTACAAAACTTTTTAAGAATAATAATTTTATAGTCTCTTTAAAAATAATAGAAAAAAACAAGCACATAATACCAAATTAGACATAATATGAAAACATTTGTTGAGTAGATACAAGTTATATGACAATGATTTAATAATTATACAAATTTTAGCCAGTTTACAGAGAAATTAAAAGTAAGTTAGTATAATACAAACAGGAATTGCCATACGAAGTGAGAGAAAAGCAGGCTTATGGTATATTTAGAGAGAAAGCCAGGGGAGAGAAATTGATAGAAGTAAGGAAGTGAGTGAAGAAGGGAGAGTAAGGAGATGTAAGGTATGAATAGGTACTTGTTCACATTTAGGGAAATAATTTATCCTGGTGTTGAGCGAGAATAGAGACAGCTTTTTTCTAGGAAGTCTTTCAGAATGGTATTGAAGGATGGGAGGGGAGGGAGGGTATTGACCTGATGGATAGAGATTAGGAGTTCCGGGCCTTAGCAGCATGGTACGAATACAGACAATGCCCAGCAAATTTGATAAGTTTGTGAACAGACAGGAGTTTTTGGTTATTGGATCGTAATGATCGACTAGGATCATAGTTCTGCAGAATGTTATTTAGCGTTGGTCAAGCAGATGGATTGTGGATAATTTTATAGGTTGTAAGAAGCTTTGCATCTGTTAGCTAATGGGGCAGTTCTAACCAATTTCGGCATTTTAGTACTATACAGTGGTGGGGTCTGAAAGGGATTTTTGCTGCAAATTTAGCAACATTATGGCATATTTTTCAGGTTTTCATTTTTGTGAAGCCTGGAGGTTAGTAAGGATAGGAGTGCCATAAAGAAGTGTACTGAAGAGAGAAGAAGTGGCAAGTAGTTTTAGTTGTATTGGTGAAAACGTTTTTTGGTTCTGTAAAACATCCCTAGGTTTTGATGAGCTTTTCTTATGCAATTTTGTATATGCAGGTCGAATTTAAGATTATCATTTGCTATCATCCCTAATAATTTGCTATGAGAAGTGACTTCAATGCTTGTATTATCAAGAGACAGGTCTTCAAATTTGATTTTTGGGGGAAAAAGCAGTAGTTTTTTAGGGTTGAGCATGAGTTGTGAATTACAAAACTATATTTCAATTGCTGTTAAAGCTTCCTGAGTAATTTTCTGGAGGTTTGCCAATGTCAGATGTGCAAATGAGTGTGGAGTCATCTGTCTGCTGTATTAGGGAAGCCTGTTGTGTGGATGTATGAAGGGTGTTGGTGAGATAGAGCCTTGTGTCACACTTGTAGCGGCTGGGAGGTAAAGCAAGAGGTTGGAGTGCCATTTTACTGACTAATACCTATTGGACTGGTAGCTTTCGAACCATAGAAAGGTGGGGTGAGAGGGACATAATGAGGACATTTGAAGTAGACATTTGCTGTGATAAATTGTGTCGGAGGCTTTAGGCACGTCTAGAAATAAGGGGGAAATTAGTCTGCCATTATCTTATAACAAAAAAAAAAACCGCTCGAGGAACCATACAGAACACATTTATTGAAGGCAATAAGTCAGCAGGCTTTTACAAATGCTTTTTCAAGTTGTAGGAAACATCAGTGCAACAGCTCTCCATGTAAATACTTGCAATAATTGTGAAACATTAGTTCATTCTTCCAGCGGTATTCTGTGCATTCACTTGTGGTTATTATATTACCTCTTCTAAAATTAGAGCGTATATATTGTAACACCATAAACTTAAAAAGAATGTGTATCATCAAAATCACTTGTATGCTTATAAAGGGCATTACTATCCAGCTTTCTCTGTATCTCGGATAGATTGTCACAAATTCTTTCTTTTAATTTCCTGTTACTTTTACCAATATAGAAAGCTGGACAGGAATTAAATAAGGCAATGTATACTAAATTCATAGAATTACAATCTGAGTAAGCAGAACTTTTATAGGTATGTTTCGTAACTGGATGTACAAATATATTATTTCTATATATAGATTTGCAAAAACTACAATTATTACAAGGAAAAGTCCCCTTTCGTTCATTCATCTTACATCCATTTCATGTAATTCCTTATAACATAGTTTTTGCTTTAAATTCATACCTTTTTATAATTAAACTCAGGTCTGTCTCCTATATGTTCATGCAATGCTTCAATACCTCTAAGAATATGCCAGTGCTTGTTTATAGCATTTTTAACCATGTTAGTGCATGGAATATAAGGTATAGTGAGCCTTGTTCTGCTAAATGAATTAATTTTTCCGTCTCTGCCCCTTGCTTGAGAAGAATGGTTTACTCATAGTGGATTGTTCCCTCATAACTTCATTCTTATTACTTAAGTCCAATTCATTAAAAGCCCTCTCTTTCAAATTTACAATAAGGTCTTCCATCTGTTCCTTAAGTAACTCATCTTCTGTGTTTAATCTAGCTTATACGTAACATCTGACCCCTAGTCACATTGTCAAATACATGCTTAGGGTGCATGCTTGATCTATGTAAAAATTTTTTTTTTTTTTTTTTTTATCTCCTTCACGTAAACCTTAGTTGGCAGGTCACTATCCTGCTTTGTTACATTAATATCAAGAAAGCCGATGTCATGTACAGAGATACATTTCTTAAAACGTAGGAATCCAACAGTATTCATCAAATATTCAATGTAAAAATCAGGTTCTGCTTCCACCCCAAACAATAAAATATCATCCACAAAATGTTTATAGAAGTACATAAGATGTAGATATACATTCTTCTCAGAAAAAAAAAATATTCCTTCTTCCACATAGTCATAACAATGTTAGCATATGTATTAACCACCGAGTTCCCATGGCTGCCATTATCCCTAGCTTTATTGACAGTACCTATATATGTTAGAAGTGCGGTGTTAGTACTATGGGAAGGACAGAAGCCTTATTGAGTGGAGAATGAAGAGTTCTTCCTGCAGGAGATAGTTTAGCAATTGTTTTTGAATACATTTTTCAAATATTTTTTTTGGGGGGGTAAGAGTGCTATAGGTCTAAAGTTAGTAATGTCTGTTGAATTTCCTCCTCTGTGCAGAGGGATAATCTGTGCATTTTTCCAAAGAACAGGAATGTGGGATTCCTGGATTGACCTGTTTATAAGGATTGAGACAGGGTAAGTAATTCCATTGGCTGTTTAAGGTTTTCACTTGGTCATCAGCTGAAGCAGAACATAGTTTGAGTAATGGTTTGAGTTTAAGAATAGTTTTATGTAGGATGTGGGCACATATTTGAAGGTGGATGTGTATGTGGTGATGTGTGGCTGCTGGTCAGGGTAAGGATTAGATGTCTGGAACTCCTTCCTTAGCGTTCTTAACTATCCATGAAATAATAGTTGAATTGTATTCAGATTTCGAGTGATGAGTTAATGGGAGAGGGGTTAGGGTTAAATTTATGGCCAGGATGCAAGATTTCTTTTAATAGCTGTCCCAAATTTTTTAGGGTTTTATTTACCATTATTCTGAGAATTATTGTAGTATAGTTTTTTGTCTTCATTTATTTGCCTTTTAATACAGTTGTGGACCATGCTAAAGTTTTCAGGATGTTGTGGTGTTTGTCTTGCCATTCTTTTTCTCTATCCTGGATGAGCATTCTACTCTTTTTTTTGGATAGTCAAATGTGTTTACTCTCTTCCTTCTAGGAGGAGCAAGGCTATTTAGGAAAGTTCTACTGAATTCATTTACAGCATCGTTTAAGGGGAGGATTTTTAGGAAATTCCAGTTACTAGATGATAGGTAAACTAGGAAAGGTTGCATGTTTTTTGATAAACAGGCTGTTTAAGTGGATGTGTGGCATGTCTGGTTGTATAGATTAGGAGATGATGACACTGACACAGTCAGACATTGTACCTGAGGTGGTGTATTTGCTAGGATCCGATACCAAGATCCAGTCTTGTAGGGCATTTGATGTTTTGCTTTACAGTGTGTGGGGCTCTTAGTTGTTTGAAACTAAATACGTTCACACTAGATGTAAAGGAGTTAATGTCTGACCAACTGATATTCACATCATCTAGTAGTAGTATTTCTTGTGGAATTGCTATGGATATCTTCCAATGTAGCTGTATTGTCAGCAGGAGGTCAAAGTGTAACAGAGAGTAATCCGTTTATAGCCAATAGAAAGCAGCACAGAGATAGTAAGTAGAACAGGTTTTCTTTCATTTACTAAATGCAGAAACCTGTTACCGAGTAAAACTAAGTACCTGGCATGTACAGTAAACTCTCAGTTAACCAGAACTCAAACTGGCACTCTCAAGCAACCAGAAAAAAAATATCGAAGAAATGCAGTACGATTTTCAAGTGTTGCACTTTGTTTTCCCCAAACAGAAACATACCTTACATTTTTAGAGTTTTAAAAAAGAAGATGGGAATAAATTCCCTCTCTACCCAACCTGAGAACCAGTCAAACCAACAGTATTGGGCCTGTTTTTAATAGTAACTCTCAAGCAACCAGAAACTTCAGTTATCTGGCATCTACATCCCCACGGGTGCCATTTAACTGGGAGTTTACTGTACAGTGTAATCTGTTGTTAAAGAGCAAGTAGTAACAGTAAGTTGCATTTCTGAAAAGTAGTCCCATCCTCGGATTCTCCTCCAGTCTGTCTAGTGTTGCCCTCCTTGAGGTAAGAGAGAACTTTTAAATCTGGATTACTGATTAAGGTTGTAATCTTTCTGCAGCATGATTGCCTAGTACTTGCCTATGAGCCTGTATCTGATTTTTGCATTACTGTCCTCGTATCATGTTTTAAACTGTCAGTGAATTTATTGTCTTAATTTTGTTATGGGACCAGAGCAAATATATTGAGGAGCCCTTACGGGCAGATAATTGCAGAATTCATAGATAGGCTAGCTGGGTTTTTAGATTTACTCACGGTTTAGCATTCTGTTATGCAGATATTAATTCTATTTTGAACCACTTTTGAACATAGGAGATAAGGGTTATGTCTTAGGTTCAGATTTGTTGTAGTGGGTTTGAACTTACTGTGTGCTGCTTCATCAGGGTAAAGTTTTACCAAACATTTTTTTATTCATACAGGTGTTTTCCTTTCGTAGGTGTTATGAGTTTTAGCTTCATGTTGCAACTGTTTCACCAAGTTTACTGCAGTTTTGCATTTCATGTACTGTACTCAAATGTTTATTTTTGGAACAGTGCTTGTATTGAAGTCCTTCAAGAGAGGAAACCCTTTCTGTGCTTAGTCTATAATTCTGTTGCTAATATTGCTGTTGGCACTAAATTTGTCCTGGCAGCAGTGTATCTTACAGTTTGGATTGTACTTTATACAACTAAAACTAATGCATTATTGTTATTGTTCAGAGTGCTACCTGCTTTGATATAGTTCTAAATAACCCTCTGTGCATTACTCTGCAAAAGAATTATCTCAACAAGGTTTTCTTCCTATATAATAAACATGTCAGTGACTTCAAGCTGTTGCCGAAATTCAAAAAAAAAATCACAAACTGGAAAGCGTCATGAACTTGACATCAAGTTTTCAAAGATCTAGCTGAGGTTGAACCCAGATTTTTGTGTTCAGTCTTATTACAGTACTTGTGGAACTTGTTGCTTTCTGTTGACGTAGGAGATTGTTTTATTTGTTTTTTTTTTATTTCTCTGCAAAGTAATGCAAATTTTCTTTGTACGCATTGGCTGTCTTGTGGACCTGTTGCTTGTTTTTAGTTTGTATTTTGCTTTTGTTATACATTCAAACATTTACTCAAAAAGACCTTTCGAAGAGAAGGAATGTGTGTGCTGTTTTATTCATCTGCTTTTCTTGGTAGGTTTGCCAAGACTAGTTAACTTGTGTTTCTGCAAACAGTTCTGAATTGCAACGTCTGTTGCAGCATAAATGCATATAATTTAATACTAGTTGATTGTGAGCGAGTACCTTAAAAGTGGATTGTATATTGTGTACCCATACCATGTGGAGTTCATTTATTGTTCACTAAAAGTACAAATGCAGGAACCTACCTAGCCACAGTGCCGTTTTGTGAGGTATGCTGTTGTATTGGAGGGAAGTGTCTGTAAATCATCCCATCGTTGCTGTTTAATGCTGCATGTTTAATGATGTGTTAAGAAGTACATATTGATACACATTTGAGTAGCACCCTCCACTCCTACACAGTTTTGACTTCAGTTCATTGGGGTGTATTTTGTTGCCTGTGACTTCATTCATTGTTTTTGTGGCTGAGGACTGGGAGATGGTGAGAGTATCCCATTGCAAAACTGCATTTTTTTGTTTTTGTTTTATTCCTCCCTGTTATCTCCTGTTTCTTGTACCTGATTTAATCCTGGAAGTGCATGTGTGCCCTGCTGTAGATATCCATGCCTCCGTCGTTTTCTTGCTTGCTCTCATCCCTTGACCTCTGCCAGTAGGTTGCCAGGCAGGTAAATGATAAACAGTATAAACTAGAACAGTTTGGGCACATTGCGCTTGTAGCATTTTTAAGCTGTAATTACAGCAAAATAAAATATATTTTAAGTTGCTATTGTGAATTTGTGCCTACATGCTACTTTTTTCAAGGCTGGAAATCCTGTGGCAATTACTAAGTATGAATTCAGTTACTGTTTATGACAGACGTCCATGCTTTCCAGTAAGTGCTCTCGTAGCTCACAGTCAAACACTAGGATGCTTGAGAACCTCATGGATTTTTATTGAGTAACCAAATTAAATCAGTCTAATTAAATGTCAGGATTCTGTAGTCAGTCCTTCTTGTCCACTTGAACAAAAGTTGCGACTAGTTCATTCACAGAAGTTCATTGCTGGACTTTTAGCATTTTACTTTTGCAGCAGTAGTAGGGACATCTCTGCTCTGTAAGTGTATAGGGAGCATATAATTTCCCATAATGCCCTTAATGTGCCTGTCATTCCAGATTAATTCAGATACTCTGGTGAGAAGTCATGCAACCTAAGGCCTCGTGTAACTTGTGAGAGAGTGATTGGATCTTACATTGTGTAGTTAGAGGCTGTGTTTTATACATTTAAGCCATCCATCGTTTTTCTTCTGAATCTGATCCTAATCCATACAGACAGTGTATCTGTAATTTACTGCATAGTCTAAAGCAAACTGTTATGCCTGATCTGAAGCATGGTGGTTTTTTTTTACTGATAAGCACACCTAGCATGCAAGGCATCCTTGAGGAAATGTTAAAGCATTAATTGACTGATAACTATCCCGCACCTAGTGGTACTGATCAAAGATCTGTTTTAAGAAGTTAGGGGATGTATGTTTCAGGTACAGTGTCAGTATTTCTGCTTGAATATGTCTTGGCAACAGTTAAAATGAATAGAAAGACCAGATGGCCTAGATGGATAATGCCTTGACTGCAGCACAGGCAAGCAGCGATCAGCAAATAACTTGGGCATGAGTTAAGCTCACCAGTCACCTTAGTGCAAATGTGCAGAAGCACATACCTGCATCTAGAGTGATGTAGCTGGCACGCCCCTGAGCTAGGGGTGAAGATAGGATTTTGTTTTTTCGGCTTTTCCCAGTTAGGGGTCGCCACAGCCGAACTCCGGTCCGCTAATGATTGGCAGTAGATTTTTATGGTGCCGAATTGCCAGCCCGACGCTCAACCTTCAGCGAAGGCACGCCCATTCACGCATGTCTTTCGGAGGATATGCAGACTCCTCACAGAAGGCACTCCAGTCGAGAATCGAACAAGAGAACCTCTTACTGTGAGGCAACAACGCTTCCGCTGTACCACCGCGGTTTAGGGGTGAAGATAGGATAATTCAGCCAAAACCATATGACACAATGTCCCACTTGGGCATTGTAGATGCACTCACAAAATTGTGTATAAACCCCCTGTGTCACCTACTGGATAGCCAGCTGGCTCACAGATAAGACACAAGAATTTAGGATAGGGAAATCTACATTCACAAAGCAGCCAGTCACTACAGGCATCTCTCAAGGCTTAGAGCTGGGACCACTTCTTATTGGCATTTAGTTCTCTGAAGTCAAGGCTAATCTCAAGGCCCTCTGATAGACCAAATTTGCATTCTAGGCACAGTCATAGAATACCCTAAAGGCAGAAATATCCTACAAGAAGGCCTGACTATAAGCTAAGGTATGGCATCTAGGTCTAAGGATATCATTGTTCCAATGTACTCAGCCCTCATTAGACCAATAAGCGGAGTGCAACACCCATTTGACATATACCTGTCAAGGCATATGCAACAACTGGAGCATCCACAGAGATTTCTCAGAAAAAGAATACAAGGTGTAAACATGTCCTTACATGGGCTGCCTCAAAGCCCTATCTGTACTTACTGTCCTACAGACAGCTGAGAGGCAGTCTGTACCTGGCCTACAAAGCATCTTCTAATCCCACTCTGATGGACCTGTTGCATGTCCGCAAAACAAATAGCATCAGAATTGTCATATCTAGGTACTTAAATATTGTGAGCAATATAAACAGGGCAGGTAAAGGGCGAATTGGGCTGTCTTTCCCTGCTTGATGGTCTACAGGTATCGAGAGCAAAAAAAAAAAAATGAATGGAGAATTTGCCAGCTGCAGTGGCATAAAGAGGTAAAGCCCTGATTTATGCTCCAGGCAACCCGGGTTATAGTAGCAGCTCAGGTGAATGACCGAGCTGGCAGGATGGGATGGGCATACACTCTTGGGAGGTGGGGTGGAAAACAGACTTGGAATACCACAATTTCTCAAGAGAGGCAAATGGCAATGACCAGGGAGAGGAGCTCAACTCACCAGGCCATCACTGAATGGTAGTTTTTGTAGCAGGTGTATTGTGGTATGTACGTACATGGGAAAGTTGTGATGATCCACTTTGGTGATGTGGCTCTCACCCCCCCCCCCCTGAGGACAGAGTTAGAACCATTAGAAACATCTTCATAACCAGGGTGCCGTAGACAGCATAATCAGCTATCATGTCTGTCTCTATGACAGGACCCTCTGGATGGCTGTCACCCCTGTACTTCTGTTTTAACACCCACTAAAAGGGAATGAATGAACTCTGTTCAGATATGGGGAAGCATCGGCAGACAAAGCAGCATTAAAAATGAATGGAGAATTTTGGAGTAAGTTTATTAGAATATTTAAATGTGGAAAATCAGCAGGAGAAGGTAGTGAAGTCAGACAGCATTCTTAAATGCAGAAAGGATCTCACCATTTGGAAATGAGAAATTGATTACCTTGTGTGTCAACAGATGGTGACTTGTGCATTACTGGAGACCTTGTCTCTGAAGGTATAGATTAAAAGGTATGCATTTTCAAGAATAATAGAATAGTAGCTGATATGCATTAGACACCGTTTTAGTATGTCAGGTAATACTGTTTCTAATGTACTGTTTAGAAAAGTGAAAGGCAGGATGTTATGTCACACAGTGGTGCAACTGTTACCATTGCTGTCTCAGTCAGCCATTCTTCAGTTTGCTGAATGGCCGAGTAGTATTCTGTGCAAAGTTTGCATATTGTCTTTATCCACCTGGGCTTTCTTCAGGGTCTCCAGTTTCCTCCACATTTCAAAGAAGTGCAGGCAGGTGGATATAATGAGGCTCCAAATTATCCCCTAGATATATATATATATATATATATATATATATATATATATATATATATATATATATATATATATAATGTGTGTGTGTTTGTGTGTACTTGCATATGTCTCTCCTTCAGTGGACTGACATACTTTCTGAAATGTGTTAATGACTTATTCTTGTTGCTTGCTGGGACAAGTTCAAACTGATAGATTGAGGCAGGATATCACCTTTTGCATTTGTTTAACTGAATCTACAATGTCCAGGGGGACAGTATTTATCATAAAAAGTGCTTTTGAAAGCAGAGGTCCACAATTTGAAAATTGTTGTGTGTTATTGAGGTTAGAAGGTGTGATATGGGGGCATAGTTATTTAAAGAGATGGATGATAGGCGGTGGACAGAAATGGCAACCTGAGAGTGTTGTAGGTAAATTAAGAATGCATTTCACGTTTGTAAAGTGGTTTAATGAGTTGTAAGGGAAATGGCATATCTTACTTCAGGACTGCATTTTTCTTACTTGGTAGCCTACAAGGACAGTGTACTCTCATTGTTAGCAGTCGTCATTCCTCTAAATGTAAAGAGCTACCCAGTAGTAACTCCATACTACTCCCCCTTGCAAACTGAGACATTTTAGTAGCTAGTGCCACAAATGGTATATTTCCTGCTGTGCCAGTACTCTGATTTTATTCTGATCATCCTGCCTTTGTAGGTAGCCACCTTTAACCATGCCAGAATTGTTTTTGCTGCTTGTGACTGAGTGATAAAATGTGACCTGCAAGAGAATCTGCAGATTCCTTTTTAGAGTTTGAAATCGTATCCATCACTGCATACTATTTTTTTGTGCAGAACCTTCAGCTGGCTCTCAGAAAGGGGGACTCCTAGACTTCTCTCTCATCTGTCCATAGTTGATTTCATTCTTCAGTGTGGGCCTGTTTATTTGTTAACATTATTTCCATAGGTCACCCTTATTACTCTGTTCTACCTCATTAGATGAAGTTTGTAATTTTGGACTGCTGTCAAGTCATTCTGTCACTGAACTTTAAGTTGACATTTCTGAGACCTTTCTGTCTCCATTATTGTTATTTATACCTGTATGTTTTCCTTAGTGGTATAGCGGTTAGCACTGTTGCCTCACAGCAAGAGGTTCTCTGGTTCGATTCTTGGCTGAGGTGCCTTCTCTGTGGAGTCTGCATGTCCTCCCTGGATTCACATGGGTTTGCTCTGGTTTCCTCCCACATACCAGAGATATGCGTCTGGAGTGTTTCTTCCTGGGGCTCCGCTGAAAATGGGTTCTGTCCCAGTCAGACTTTTCTGGTAAACAAATGTTAAATTAAAATAAATAAAAATAAAATAAAGTATAACAATTATTTAAATATTTCTTTTGTCTGTCCTCTGGTTTTGCAATTTGTTCTGTGCTAAAGTCAGAGTTAATGCAGGAAGTCATAAGCAAAAACTTGCTTTCTTAATTTCTGATATTTTTAGATTCGTATTTACTTTTCTTACTGCTTATTCATATTTGATAAGTACAGCTGGAACAACAATCTTAAAGCAGTCAGGAGCCTTTGTGCTGTATCATTTTAACATAAAATAAGCACTTCTTCATTCATGAAGAATCAAGCAGCCAGCAGAAGTGAACAGAAATGAGTCGGGTTAATCTGGAAAGCTTCCTTTAATTAGGTTCATGCCAAGTGTTTTTTGATTCCTGAAGCTAACATACAGTCAAGGCAAAATACAAACCCAGTTCAACACATACTGTACAAATCATGTCAAATCTGATCCTGACATGCACAGCTTTAGTATGAAAATATGCAAAACAGTGCCTATTTAGAAACTGGAATGTTATGTTTTTGTAGACTCCAGTACTTCTGTTGCAGTAAGTAAATTTTCTAAGCATACTTCTCAAATCGTTTTATTGTCATATGTGAGCATGTTCACCTGTGGTCATTACGTCCTGCGCATATAAATTTGTGCAATAATTTACACGTGCTCTTCACCCTTGTGCCTGTTAAAACATTATGAAGTTGTACCTTCATACATGTTTGTCTACATCATGCCATGTATCAGATATCATTTGTTGCATAATTTTAGGTTGTTATTGCTGTTCATTTTCTAGTAGTAAGGTGAAGTAGCCAAGAGCCCTCTTGCAAATAATTACAAAGTATGCATTTCTTATATGAGAAGCAATCAGGAGGAAAACTGTGCTCTACTTTATTAATGGCTGCATTCATCCCTTATTTCTTAGACTACTAGGGAATATTCCTTATAATGTTCTTCGTGTTTCACTGTTGCAGTCATTACATTTGGGTAATCTGCTGGCAGGTTGCCCTCAGTCGGCCTGAATAACAAAGTCTTGGGTTCTGCGTCGGTTGTTGTCTCTTCTTCTATGATGTCAGGTGGTATAAAACATGCAGCCGATGCCATTTTTATCAGTCTTTCTTTCTGCCATGCGGTGCCCGAAGCAGAAGCAGTTCGCAAGTGCCGGTTGGCCGACTCCTGAAATTTTCGTTTTCGAGTTTCAGAACCGAAGTCTTCAACCTAAAGCTAAGTACCCCGTTGGGGAAACTTTTTCTTGCTCCTTACCGATGTCAGTAAAAGTTAATAATTGCATTATTTGTGGAAAGCAAATACGTCATAAGGATTTTCATTTGTACTGTATTCCTTGCCTAGGCCCTGACTACAATTTGCCTTGCTGTCGGTTTTGTGCTAAATTTAACCAACGCACTATTAAGCGTCGGTATATTTTTGCATCTAAATATTTTGGCTCAAGATTTAACTATCCAGAAATGTCATTGGTTAGCAATTTGACTATATGCTGACTCTACAACAGTTACTGCCTATGCTAGGCAAGGATGCCTGGTTGGTAACTCTAGACTTAAAAGAGGCTTACCTGCATAACCCAATCAGGGAATCTTGCAGAAGATACCTCCGCTTCAAAGCTGGCTATTTGCATTACCAATTCTCTGCACTGCCCGTTGGCTTGTCTACTGCGCCCAGGGTCTTCACAAAGTGCCTGGCACCAGTAATTACATTTTGCAGACAAAGAAACATTCAAATTTATCCTTATCTGGACGATTGTCTAATTCAGGCAGAAAACAAGGACACTCTTCTACAGCATCTGGTGTTTGTAAAAAGGCTTCTAACTTGCCTAGGGTATACCATAAACGAAAAGAAATCACAACTGGTACCCTCTCAAAAAATTACATTCCTGGGTGCAAGCTTGAATACAACTGCCCAGATGGCTTACCTCATGCCAGACAAACAAATCCAGTTGATGACTTACTTCAAACAAGTGGCCACACAAAAACCCAGTTATCTGCAAGACAAATTCTGCAGGCCTTGGGGTTCATGGCTTCCTGCATTCTTCTAATTCCATATGCAAGACTGCATATGTGGAAACTTCAGTGTTACCTAAAAAGCTTATGGAGTCAACATTGTCACAGCCTGGAAACAATGATTCCTATCATTCCTTGCCTGCAGCAAGAGTTCCTATGGTGGGCAGAGGCCTGTCACCAAAACAAGGGACTGTCATTCATTCCACCCCTGCCACCCAAATCCTGACTACAGATGCATCAGACTATACTTGGTGGGCGCATCTGGCAGGGAGATGCATTCAGGGCGAATGGAGCCCAAATCAAATGCGCCTGCATATCAACCAGAAAGCGATGCTAGCTGTACAAAATGCTCTGACAGCTTTCAAGGACTTTCTTCATCCAGGACAACTACTGATAAAGACGGACAACACCACAGTCATGTAGTACATAAACAAGCAGGGGGGGTACCCATTCCTACCCCCTTTGCAGACTAACCATGGCCTTGTGGAACACAGCCTTGTCTTACCAAATACATCTACAAGCTCAATTCCTGCCAGGAAAGCAAAATACTCTGGCAGACAAACTAAGCAAAAATCTTGTGGACCCACACGAATGGAAACTGGATCCGCAAATCTTCAGCATGTTGACACGCAAATGGGGGAGGCCAGACATATCTTTTTGCCTCACCCCAAAACTATCAGTTGGACAAATTCTGCACAAGAATCCATCACAGAAAAGCTTGGAAAGTGGATTCTCTATCCTTCAGCTGGAAAAACCTATCAGTCTATGCTTTTCCCCCTCTGCCTCTGCTCTCCAAGGTATTACTAAAAGTCAGACAGGAAAAACCAAAAATGATTCTGATTGCTCCAGACTGGCCTCGCCAACACTGGTACCCGCACCTGGCTATATTTGCAGATGACATTATTTTATACCTGACCAAACTAGAAAAGGTCATTACAGTGTTGTGGAACATTTTGAGACCATTTTAAATCCTTTTGGGATACAAAATTAATGAAGCTAAAACAAAGACAGTAGTAGTAAATTATGCACTCACAAACAAATTGGCTCGGCAATGTCCAAATTTATGTGGACATGATAAAATGAAGTATTTAGCAATATAGATTAAAAATTATTCCAGTGTGGCAGCAAGGATTTTTGGGAAGAGACTAAACAAAAGATAGTACAAAAACCAAGAAATTGGAAGCTCTGTTATATGGATATAGATAGTAAGGTACAAGCAGTTAAACTGTTTTAGTCCCCTTAGTCTTATACACAGGTCAGGTTTATGTTTATCAACCAGAGGAGAATTTGTAGTTAGCAATTAATAAAGAGCTAGGATTTTATCTGGGATGGAAGGCAGCAAGAGTCAAGTGGGATAAGCTGATTCTTCCAATAGAACAGGGCAGATTTGGGTTACCCAATTTGAAGGGGTATTTCAGAGCTACATATTTAAGGCTCCTATACATAGCACAAGCAGAATACCTATAAGTCATAGGGGTCCCTATCAGTTAATCGAACGCACTATTCCGCAAACACTACTTTGTCAAACTCAATTAAATGAAATCTTATTCTGTCAGATGATCATTTAATTGAAGTTTTTCCCAGGGTAAAAAAAAAACAGTAGACCATCATCGGGGATATGCCCTTTTCCCCATTGTAGTGCAACCTTGGAGTCTGTATAATTAGGGGTGTGTGAAGTGTACAGTCCCCCAACAGGGTGGGTTTTAAATAGTGCTATTTTTGTTGCAGTCATTGGGTTGGCCAAGTGGTTGTTTGCCCTGAGAAAATATTTTGTTTAAACAATTGTTCAACAGATTGTTTCTTTTAAGTGGGTTAGACGAAAAGGTGTTCGCAGAGTAGTGCATTCAATTAACTGATATAGACCCAATTCAAAGTAGAAAGGGATGATGGTGGTGAAACAGGGAAGCTCAAGAAACAAGGAGAGACTGCAATTTTGGATGCAGATCTTTAAGGAGAATAACAACAATCATACAGAGTATTATATTCATAAAGTACCAGAAAGTGTTCTAAGAACTAAGCCTACATGGGAATGGAGAAAGGAGATTCTCCAGATAGGGATGACTTCAGTTAGGGATTCAGGCAGTAAGCAAGGGGGGCTGGAATTTATTGGTGAAAACTGGCAAAGGAACCAAGGTGTTGGGAGCAAATAACTAGAGAGAGAAAGGTAATAGAATGGGAAGATGCCAAGAATGTATTTGGACTGTAGGTTAGAGGTAGCCTTCCCTATCAAGGTTTATTATCATAGTATAGGCAAAGAGAAAGAAATATGGGGGGTTCCTAAAAAAAGGCCAGCACTGGTATAGTTTTTAGTAGAATCTGGAACAGAAATTCCCATTAAAAAAGGATTAATTAGTAGAGCATATAAAATATTGCATGATAACTGTAAGAATCAGAGGAAGTTAGAAAGGATTGGGAAGAGAGATTTGATAAGCAGTTCACAAAGAAACAAGGGGGGTATATCTTTGTCTCCCTACTATGCAGAAAAAAATCTAGAAGTTTTAGGAGTTTTGTTTGGAAACGTGTACATAGATATTTTGTACCCTAAGTGGACTCCAGCAAATTTTTCCTCAGGTACACAGCAAATGTTGGAGATGTGATGGGGTTGAAAGAGTTAATTGGGAACATATTTTCTGGTAGTGTAATGAGCTGGCATACTTTAAAGATTCCCTGCAGACAACTCTGTTAGAGATACTGGGTGAGCAAATTGGTTTAACTAGGGGAATGATTTTTCTGAGCAATGTTACAGAATCAGAACTGCCTGGACATAGTAATACCTTGCTGAGTCTAATTATGGTGGGTGCCAAAAAAGCAATTACTAGAAAATGGAAATCCAAGTATATATCAAAAGTACTAGAAGTAGTGAACATAGTAAGAGAGAGAAAAAAAAAACTGTAATTGGGATATTTAAAAAAGGGTAGGAGCCAATTAGATAGGAAAAAATGGGAATTGTTGGAACAATGCATACAGGGGGAGGAATGAGGTTTAAAAGAAGGCGGGACTTGATTGAGCAATGTAATGTTTGACGGACAATGATTGTGTAGATTATAAGTGATGTATAATGTTTGTAAATAGGATTATGTCACTGTGGTTTGTGATGTAAAATGCTTGCAGCTGGGGATTATGTCAATATGGCTTGTTTTCATTTATATAAATCTATGGCTGGTTGTCATAAGTGATAATTTAATAAAGATGTTTCTTGTTTAAAAAATGTTTTTATGGCTTCTCCCTTGAATTTCTCCAATTTTTGGGGGGTTTGTAATACCATGACGAGAATGGACTCCATTCATAAGTCAGGGTATGATTAGAGTTCCTGAAATCAGTATTGTTTCAGTCTTTGATGTTAGTCAGGAATGCTCCATTTAGCATCCACAATGTGTCCAAATTGACTGCTTCTGTAATTCATTTGGAATTGCATGTATTGGTAGATTATGCAAGTATGAATGGAATTTTTGTTTGTTAGACCTGTTGCTCCTTGTACTATCGGGACTGTTTGGGTATCTTTCTTCCATGTTACTGTCAAGCCTGCCTTCAAATCCTGGTATTTTATGACTTTGGGTCTCTCTCTATATAAGACACTGTAGTCACTGGGTGTAGCAATTTCAGTGATCAGTGTTACTTTTGTCTTTTTTCATAGACTACTATGTCTGGTTTTCTCACATTTTGAACTGTTGGTATTAGGTGATCCCCATCTGATATAAACTTTATAATTTTGTGTAATGCTTTGTGGTTCATGTTTCGAGTACTTCTCAGCTACTTCTATATTGTAGTGATTGCACAGATCGAATCTTGACGCATTATTGTGCTTTTTAGTGTACAGGCCCTCTGCCATGGGTGAGTTGACTGTTTTTCAGTTCTTTTTCACAGAACCTTTACTTGCCTGTTTCTCCCAAGTGTTCATTGGCCTTTCTAAACCAACATGTATGTAGTCCACTGTACTTGGGCTCCATTATCAGCATTTCATCTTTTGGTTTCAGTTCACCTCTCTCTCACTTTTCCTGAGACAAATCTTGATCAGCATGAGCTTGATCCAGGAGATATGTATTTGCCAGTGTATTTTGTCTTTTCCATTTTTCTTTTTCTCATCTGATTCCTTTCCTTATATTTTTGTTTTTTGGTACATTCGTTTGCTGTCTGATTTTTGTGTTCTTCTGCCCTGATTTCCATTTCCACTTTTCTTAGTTTAGCAGAAGCATTTCATTGTAAAGATGTCATCTTAGACTTCTCCACATTTTAAAACTTTCACTATGTTTGGATACGGTGAGGTCAGCAGATATGCAATGCCATGATTGCAGATCTATACATGTAATCAGTTTCAAGGAAGCCCATACCATCTTCATAGCAAGGAAAATATAAATTGGTATCCACCGGTTTTCGTATATTCTTTGATAAGTGTGAAGCATTTTTCGTTCTCCTGCCCATCTGATCCCGTACTCCTGCTCAAGTTACTTTACATTACATTCCTTTCCCAGTTTTCTCTCTCTGCTGCAGCCATCCTGTTTTAAAATGTAATATTTGCATGTTTATCGAGACAAAATTACATTTTTATAACATCTGAGAAAGTTTTAGCCATTTGTAGTTATGCTTTCAGCTCCTCATGTGATGAAATATACGGTTTTAAGTCGTACACAAAAAAGCAGATGAGATGTCTTGAAACAAAGTTGTTTTCTGGGAACCAAATTGTAAGCATAGCCCAGTCCATTAAGTAAACAGCTTAATGGGTCTAGGGCAAGACAAAAACAGCAGTGGTGACAAAGAATCACAGTGGAATATCTCCCTTTGAATTGTTTTTATCCCCGGGTTAATAATTTGTCCTTTGTCATGTCTCAGCTGTAAAGTGGTTTGCCACTTTTTCATGGCTACTGTAATGTAATTGATCAGTATAGGGTATATCTTGTACATTTATAAGCATTCCTTTATCCACGAATGTGGGATGCTGTCAAATGCTTTTTGTACTATTATTAGAAATATGCATAGTGGCATGAATATGTCAGGCTTCATGGATAAGATTTCCCTAATATGTTTCCTCCTTGTAACTGCTTTTGTTACTCCGAAGTGACGAAGATAAATTCATGATTTCTGGTTTTCTTTTTTAAGACACCACCACCATGTAACAGTTGTGGATTGTATGTAGACTGTAATGTATTTTACTGTCTTGCATTTTCTTTGTAGAATGATTGGTTTAAAGCATTCACTTTGGTTTTTACTTTTTCAGGCTTTGTTTCATGTCTGTATTTACTGATCTGTGGCTTGAGTTTTAGCTGAAAACAGCACTTTGAATAAGTGCACTTGCCTATTGTTTTTTTCTGCTCATTCCTGCAAACCCATCACTATTTATAAAACCACATCTGTCCGCTGGGTAAACAGATGCACTCCCTACATTAACTTGCTAGTTTTAGGGGACACAATATTCCAAGGTATGCTGTCCCCTCCTTTTTCACATACGTTTATATTTGTACATGAACATTTTATATACAGAAAAAAGCTGTGTATATGTATGTTTGTATATACGCAGCATTGTGAATGTTTTTTACCGTCAACTGAGAAACGCATGCTTTTGTATTATGTCTACAAATAACTGTGCATCTGTTAACTGTTATGTTTTGTCTATTGCAGATGTTACTTTGTACTGTCTTTAGCCTAGCTCTTGTCTGAAAATGATTTTGAACCACCTGTCCTATTCCTTTAATAACTGAATTTAAAAAAAAATCTGAACTGGATCCCAGTAGCACTTTATATCAGTTCCTTCCTGTTGGTCTGTAACACTACTCTGCCTGTTACCAGTTCAAAGCCCTACTCTTAACAGAATGTACCATTTTCCCCTGTGACTCTTGTCCCTTTAATCTCCTCATTAGGCTTTCTGTGAGTCCATTTCAGACGGCTTGAAGTCCTTGGGGACCATACCTATGTATGGGCATTATTTTTCTGTGTCACTCGGTCTTAGAATTGTTGTCATGTTCTCCCCTCAATGAAACAATATTAAAATTCCTGTTTGCACCCTACCTTGTTTATAGGTTCCATATGTCTGCTCATGAGACGCTCTTTATTTTCCCACTGTTTCTAACTTTTGTGTGTCTAGATTTGGTTTACATTCACCCCATGGTTATGAACTGAGGCTTTCCGTGCTGCTGTTGTGCAGTTTGAAGTGCTTTACGGTTTGTAAGAAAAGCAAAAACGTTTATCCTTCAGTATTGTTTGCATTTATTCTGTTCATCTCAGCCTTCAACATTTCAAATTCTTCCTTTGTTCATTCTGCCTCCTTACTTCATATGCCACCCATTTGTGACCAGCTCCAGTGGCTTAGAGGGGGTAAAGCCCTTACTGTTGCCAAGGTGACCCGGGTTTGATTAGCATTTTGAGTACCTAGTGGAGTTGGCAGGGGAGGATGACCACCTGGTGGAAAGGGAGAAGCAGAGCCATCTGCAGACTGCCACAATCCCTCAGAGGAAGGACAGAGATGCAAATGCATGGCCCAGGTGTGAGCATTTAGGCTCAGTATGCCCGGTATTTACTGATAGCCATCAGCACTGATGTGCAGAAACATGCAGGCAGTTAAATGGGAAAGGCACTGTTGGCTTCTCTGGTGGTGACTATCCCATGTCCCCCCCCATGTTTGGGGTTAGGGCAGTAACAAACACTTTCATTGCTATGATGGTAGCAAGGACACAAAACAACCCCATGACTGCCTGAATCATAGTCACCGCTGGACAGCTTACCTCCCAGCAGCAAGTAAAATTCTCAGTGTTGGGAAATGAATGGACCATGTCCGTTTGGGGGGAGGCCCTTGTTTAATGGTCTCTGGGCATGAGGAAGAAGCATACAAAAGTCCCATTTAACAATGTACTCGTAAGTATTTCCAGTGCAAAACACAAAGTAATTATTCATTCTTTCTGAATTGTCCTTGAGATTTGGTGTTAAATCCACTACTTGTGATGATGAATCCATTTTTATCATCTATTTTTGTATTGTATGAGTGAAAAAATACTGTTCTCTTCTTTCAACAATTTTTAATTTGTATTTCATTTTTACTTCTGTCATCAACTTAACAGCTGTTTTCCTTGTTTTTCTGTATTTATTTTTTAATTTATTTTCTCATTATTTGTTGCTGCTTCTCTTAAGTTAAAAAGTGTACTAGGTTCCTACTTCCATTCTTTATTCTCTTTTTGCAATCCTTTTACCCCTAACCCAAGCATTATTGATTGCTATCTCTAATAAGTACTTCCACCACAATGTAAGTAGTTCTGCCTCAAGAAAAACTGAGGTTGGTCTCTGCCATCACCCCAGAATAAATAATATTGCAGAGAATGCTAAATTCGTATTGGTTCAAGTCCCTTATCGTGTGTGGACCATATGCCTTTTAAACTTAGCAGGATGTCTGGATTGAAAAATTGTCCTTTGTAGAGTCATCAGCCGACGATCTAGAAATAGTAAATATCCTATGCCAGAACAGTGTGTGTTATTGTCGTGTAATAATGCAGATAGTTGAAGTGGTGTGACAGGCATCTAGGTAAATCCTAAATTAAGCAGCTGCAGAGATCTGTTGATCATTGTGATCCAGAAATGTCAGTGATTACAAAAACCTGGTTAGAATTTTATGTCAAAAGTAATGAAGGCAACATAATTTTTCATCTGTACAGGAACATTAAGTCTACAGGAGGGATACCTGTACTGATTAAATAGTATGTAAGATATATACTTAAAGACGGGCAGCATCCACACATTTGGGAATACTTTCCTAATTAACATTCCTGTGGGGAATTCATGCAAGGTTGTAGGGCTGTATTTTCCTCTAAAAGTGCCAAATAGTGTGCTAGAAATGTACGCTGCTAGGTTTTGAAAACTAGCACATCTGAAATAATTTATTTATTAGTATAGCAATATGGAGGAACATACTGAACATACATGAATAAGAAGACAGGTGCCTGGTGGTGTAATAAAACTGTACGTCATCCTTGTTAACAATGAATGCACGTTACACATAAACTACCACAATGAATCATATATATATATATATATATATATATATATATATATATATATATATATATATATATATATATATATATATATATATATACCTAGAGCTTCAGTCATATGTATGATTATTATATAATTGTGGAGACGAGATAGAGAGGAACTAGCTACCGAGAATAATGTAAGGTAGAAACCAGAGATGTTAACAAGTTTATACAGAACACAGGAGGTAAGGAGAGGGTGGGAACAGGAAATGTAAGGGGGAAATGTCTAAACATAGCATGAAAGGTGAATAGGATGGATGTGCTTGGCAGTAAGGCATATAAAAAAATCTATATCGTGAAATGTGAAATACGTGCATGTATGTACAGCATGAAGACAGCAGGGGAGTATATCATGTACAGTTATGTACACAAGGTTGTATAAAGATGTAAAGAGAGCAGAAGCTACAGGGGAGTGGATGATGAAACTTGGAGATTGCAAGACAGCAAGATGGAAGTTTAAATGTGACATGAAGGCTAGAAGAGAGATTGAGTAGAATAGGGAGAAATGGAGGAAGTACAGTCGAGGTAATGAAAAGAAACTGTGATAGGAGAAGGTGATAGGTAAAAATGGTGTATGGGATGAAAATAGGAAGATTAATGAAACATTAGAACATAATTTGTTCAGAGATGCAAGTGGAGAACTGGGGAAAGAAAAGAATATACTGCAGGTACATGACAGGGTTAGTGGGGTGCTTAACTTACCCTTTTCCTTAACAGAGTTATGTAATGTCCAGTCTGCTTTAGCCTGATTGAACCCATTTAGTTTTTTAGGTGTCCGATGATATATCACAGGCCACCAAGAATGTTCCTTTCACCTTTCAGGTCTTGTAAGAGGTTCATGCCACACCCCCATCCATTTCCTGTACTCTGTGTTCTTCCTCCAGCACAGTTGTATAATCTGCTTTATGTAAAATGTCTTTTTTACACCCTTCTTTCCCTGTCATCCTTGAAGTTTATAACATCATATCCCAGTTTCTGTTACCTTTCCATGTTCCTTATTCCCCATGAAATGTCATTTCCTTTCTGTTACTCATTCTGAAATGTCAATGTTTTATTCCTTAAGTTTTCTGTATTTGTCATTAGCTTTCCTTGCTCTTCACCAGCTTTTCCTGGAATTCTGATTGCCTTGTCTGTTACTTTGCCCTTCACTAACCTTATTCTCAAAGGTATATGCAGCCGTCTACTTTGCTGCCTGATCTCTCTCAAGGAATTCACCTAGCCGGCCTCTCCCTTACTACTTTAACTGTACTTGTCTGAAGTTTGTATTGCTGATGTTTTAATTTCTTTTTGATTGAAACATAGCTTCTTATCTGCATCCCAGTTAGGTACCTCTCATGTTGTCCCTCCCATTCATTCATAACCTTTTCTGTGGGTACCGCTCCTTCAATCAGCTAACTGCTGCTTTGATGTTCTTCGTTCCCCATTGCTGCAGTCCTTACTATTGGGTATAGTCCGCGTCCAGTCGGCCCGAATACCAGAGTATAAGGCTGACGTCGGTCAGGCGCATTAGACTGCAGGGTACTAATGCGCATGACCGACGCCATATCCTCAGTCTTTTGCCGCATGGTCCGATGCAGAAGCAGTTTTGCGAGTGCAGGTTGGCGTTCTGAAATACTTCCGAAACCGGAGTTTCAGACCGAAACAGAGTTGGCTAAGTACCCGTTGGGAACATTTTGGTTTTTCTTGCCTCAGTATTTAACCGGATGTCAGAAAAAGTGAATAACTGTATTTCTTGTGGGAAACAGATACCTCATAGGGATTACCATACCTTGTGTATACCTTGTTTAGGGCCTGAGCACGGCGTTGTTGGTTGCGCTCTTGTGCTAGGTTTAACAAACGCACTATTAAGAGGAGGTTAGACTGTGCCAGGTTAGTGTTTGGGAAGCGTTAAATGCCGTCGGATGCTCCGGCCCAAGAAGCGCAAGGACAAAACAGCGAAGCCTAGGGTTGATGAACCGGCAGTCCCGGACGTCGGTTCTTTAGAAAGTGGAGCCAGAGGTTTTGCCAGGAGTTTCCATGGAGTCTCAGGCAGAAACTTTACTGTTACAGGATGTGCCTTCTCAGGAGGTAGGCCAGGCTGAGGGGGCTTCTCAGGTAACTGTTCTTCCCTCTCTTCCCAAGGTAGTTAGAGCCTCTCCTTCTGTTGCCAAAACTTCTTTGAGAGGTAGGCCTAGTTCAGCTTCAGTGGGGGCTTCTCCTAGCATTTCGGGTTCTGTACCTAAGAAACATATGCTTAAAATGGCAGAAGATTTGATTACTATGATTAGAGGTTCTATGCCCCGCCTGATAAGAGGCCTAGGGTGGAACCGAGTTTGATAGTTTTGAACAGTGTTCAGAGGCTTCAGAGTCTTCTGAAGACTTGCAGGAGTATCCTACTTATTCTGATTCTGATGTGGATGATTCCACTCCTACAGCTTCTCCTCCTGAGGATTTCTCATTTTCAGAGACTCTGCATTCCATGAGGGAGCACTTTAAATGGGAAGGCCAGGATTACTCTGATTCCAGGAAAAGGCTTAGGAATTCTTGTTTTACCCCAGCATAGGCCCTTAGCTATTCCTCCTGTGTTGAATGTGGTGGAAGATGTTTTGCAGAGGCTTCCTGAACCCTGACTCTTTGCCTCCTGCTCCTGTTAAGCCTGATAGGTATTATAGGGTGCCGAAGCTCATAAGTATTTGTTTAAGAGTCCTAGGGCGGACCCAGAAACTATTTCTCAAGGGCCTAAAGGTGTTAAGGCTTCTGTGGTTAAAAATCCTGTTCCCACTGATAAAGAGGCAAGGGCTTTGGATAGGTGGGGAAAGAAAGTGTATACTTCTTCCACTCTAGCCATGAGAGCGTTGAATTGTCAGTTTCACATGCTAAAATATCAGAATTATCTCCTTTCACAATTAAAATCTAAGGTGGATGCTTTGGCGGAAGGTATTGAGTGTAAAGAGTTGCTGGATTTGGTTCATGTGTCTGAACAAGTGGATAAGCATTCTTTGCAATGTGGTTTTGATGCTGTACAGGCCTCCTCGAGGGTGGCTGCTACTAGTTCTGTTCTTGGCATGCCTGGTTGAAGGATCAGAATTTAGCTGAGCATGTTAAGACAAGGATTTTGGATGCTCCTTTACAGTCTGATGTGTTGTTTGGATCGCCTGTGGAAGCAGTTTTAAAGAAAATGGAGGACAAAGCTAAGTCTATGCAAACTGTTAAAGATTTTTTGCAGGTGCAGCCACCGAAGTTTAGTAGAAATTGGCCTGCTAAGGGGTGGACATATCCTGCTTATGATTCCCAGTCTAGGGGTAGGTCTAGACGTGGTAGGGGCAGGGCTCAAGGTTCTTTTAGGCCTAGAACAGGAGTTCACCTGCTCAGACTTCTGGTGAGGGCAGGGGTCAGTCCTTTCGTAAACAGACCCAATGACCTGTCTTTTCAGCTGCCAGTAGATTCTCGTCTGGCAGCTCCTTTGGGAGGAAGACTGTCTCTTTTCAAAGAAAATTGGGATTTAATTACTCAAGACAAATGGGTGTTGGATATCATTCACCACGGTTACAGATTTTATTTCCATACAATGCCCCTTTCAAAGGCATGCCAGACGTTCCTCCTCCACAAAGAAAAGAGGCTCACAAGCAAGTTTCTCAGTTACTCCAGTTGGGGCCATTCAGCCAGTCCCTGTATCAGAAAGGGGCCTAGGATTTTATTCTCGCCTGTTCCTAGTACCAAAGAAGGGGAACACGTGGAGACCAATTTTGGATTTATCTCTCCTCAACACTTTTCTGGACATTCCCAAGTTCAAGATGTTGACGTTACAACAGCTTTTACCTCTGCTGGGCAAAGATCACTGGATGGTAACTTTAGATCTCAAGGAAGCTTACCTTCATGTGCCTATAAGGCTAAGTTGCAGGAAGTATCTGCGGTTTCGAGCTGGAAATTCTCATTATCAGTTCTCTGCATTGCCCTTTGGCTTATCTACTGAGTATTCACAAAGGTTCTGGCTCCAGTGATAGCTTACTTCAGGCTTCAAGGAATTCAAATCTATCCTTACTTGGACGACTGCCTGATTCTGGCTCAAGAAAAGGAAGACCTTCTACAGCATCTGGAATATGTTATAGCAGTGCTAAGATGCCTAGGGTATTCTGTGAACGAAATAAAGTCCAGTCTAGTACCCTCTCAAGACATGTGCTTTCTGGGTGTGAGACTGAATACAGCAGCCCAGATGGCCTTTTAACCCCGGACAAACAAAAGAGTCTATCACTTTACTTCCATCAACTATCTCATCAGTCCGTGCTGACTGCAAGGACAGTCCTTCAAGCATTAGGGTTCATGGCATCTTGTATTCTGGTGCTTCCCAATGCCAAACTGCATATGAGGAAGCTACAATGGTATCTCAAAATGTATGGACACAGCACTGCCAGGATTTGGACACTGTCATTCAAATAATACCTTGCCTTCAAAAGAATTTTTGTGGTGGGCTCAGGAATGTCACCTAAACAAGGGACTCTCTGTGACCCGGCCAGAGGCGAGTCAGATTTTAACGACAGATGCCTCGGACATTGCTTGGGGAGCTCATCTAAATGGAAAGTGGATACAAGACAAGTGGCCTGCCAGACTACAGCATCTACATATCAACATGAAGGAGATGTTAGCAGTCCAGTTTGCATTAATGGCTTTCAAGGAGTTACTTCTTCCAGGGCAGGTGTTGATTCTAACAGACAACACAACTGTCATGTGGTACATCAACAAGCAAGGGGAACACATTCTTATCCTCTATGCAGGCAAGCAATGATTTTATGGGAGACTGCGCTAAGCTTGCAACTAACTCTTCAGGCAAGGTTTCTGCCGGGAGCACAGAACTCCTTAGCAGATGTGTTAAGCAGACAAATCATGGATCCCCACGAGTGGAAACTGGATCTTCATGTATTTCAAAATTGACAGTGTCATGGGGAACTCCAGACATAGATCTGTTCGCTTCTCCACTAAACCACCAGCTGCCACAGTATTGCACAAAGGGGTTTCATCACACAGCTTGGAAAGTGGATGCTCTGTCTTTCAGTTGGAAAAATCTTCATGTGTATGCCTTTCCTCCTCTGCCTCTTCTTCCAAAGGTACTATTAAAGGTCAGACAAGACAGGCCAAGGATGATTTTGATAGCTCCAGATTGGCCTCGGCAACA
The DNA here is from genome assembly GCF_019279795.1 of Protopterus annectens. Taxonomy (NCBI): domain Eukaryota; kingdom Metazoa; phylum Chordata; order Ceratodontiformes; family Protopteridae; genus Protopterus; species Protopterus annectens. Next base: position 194,409,307 of record NC_056731.1, read on the forward strand.
CTGGTACCCACTACTACGGAGTCTGGTAAGGAAGCCTCCATGGCCTTTACCTCTGATTCCTCATCTGTTATCTCAGAAGGATGGTCATCTGCTCAATGTCAAGCTTCACTCTCTTCATCTAACAGCCTGGCATATTCTGTGTTGAAACACAGCAGGTCTCAACTTCCTCAACAAGTTTTAAATGTGATTATGGAAGCTAGAAGACCTAGTACAAGGAAAGTGTAAAATGGAAGAGATTTTTATTTTGGAGTACAGCAAAGAATTTGCAGGTTTCTGAGCCTAATTTGAGTGTGGCTCTTCAATATCTTACTGAGTTATTGGACAAAGGTTTGTCCTTCTCTTCCATTAAGATTCATGCTGCAGCAATTTCAGCTCACTATGATTGTGACCCACCATTGTTTTCGCATCCTTTGTTCAAGCAGTTTCTTAGAGGGCAAAGAATATAAGACCCCCATGTAGAGCTCCTACTCCTGCTTGGGATCTCAATTTTGTGTTGGAAAAACTTACTCTACAACCTTTTGAGCCTCGGCTACTGCTGAATTGAAATACTTGTCATGGAAGACTGCTTTTCTGTTGGCTATTACTTCTGCAAGAAGGGTGTCTGAGTTGCAGGCCCTTATGGCAGTAGAGCCATTTTGATTTTCCATAAGGATAGGGTATCATTACGTACTAATCCTTCCTTTATGCCTAAGGTGGTTTCTAGTGTGGCTTTAAACCAAACTATTAATTTGCCTACTTTTTATGCAGACCCCCAAAATAAAGGGAAAAGATTTTGCACACTTTAGATGTACACAGGCAATTGCGTTATTATTTAAGCAGGACTAAGGATTTCAGGCAGTCTCAGCAGTTGTTTGTTTCTTTTGCTTTGAGTTCACAGGGCAAGCCTGTGTCAAAACAAACTATTTCTAGGTGGATTGGCTTTTGCATTGCATTTTGTTATTCCCATCATGGCAAGGAGATTCCAGCTGGGATTAGGCCTCATTCCACTAGGGCTACTGCCACTTCAACAGCATTTCTAGGGGTGGCAACTAAGGATATTTTGGAAGCAGCTACTTGGAGTTCAGTGCATACTTTCTCTAAGCATTATCACCTTCCTATCTACTCTAAGTCTAGGGCTGGTTTTGCCACAGCTGTTTTGCAAGGCATGTTGTCAGCTCCTGCTTCTTTATGATTTGCCAGCCTCCCTTACCTCTGCTTTGGGATTCTACCCAATAGTAAGGACTGCAGCAATGGGAACGAAGAACATAGTACAGTTTTGTACCTACCATAAATGTAGATGTTCGAGGATCCCCATTGCTGCAGTCCCTCCCTCCTTCCCCTCTGTGTTTAGGGGTGGTTGTGTAGGTGAGGTTACATGCTTATATTTTTGTATATATTCTTGTATATATTGTACATATGTTTGGTGCAGGTATTTTGGGCTTTGTCTTTTTAGGGTCTTCTGACATCTGGGGCAAGAAAAGACTGAGGATATGACGTCGGTCATGCGCATTAGTACCCTGCAGTCTAATGCGCCCTGACCGACGTCAGCCTTATACTCTGGTATTCGGGCCGACTGGACGCGGACTATACCCAATAGTAAGGACTGCAGCAATGGGGATCCTCGAACATCTACATTTATGGTAGGTACAAAACTGTACTTTTCACTTTCCTTCTTATTTGCACAATGTACAGAATCGCCTCACAGTAAGACGTTGTCCTATTCGATTCTCAGCTAGAGCGTACTCTGAGTGGAGACCTGTGTGAATGGGCGTACCTTCGTTGAAGGTTGTGCATCAGGGCTGGCAACTCGGCACGTAAAAATCTACTGCCAATCATTAGCGGACCGGAGTTCCGCTGTGGTAACCCGTAACCAGGAAAAGCCGAATGAGACAACAACAGAATTGACTTTATAAAAAGCAAGAGAGGATCTTGTCCTTTTTGTAGTTTGTACACCCTGCGTAAGCATTTCTAGTACTATTTCTGCACCATTAAATCATTTATACCTGCATGATTACATTCTAGCCACCAATCAGCTCTAAGGTTTACTGCTGTAGGCACTCCTTTGAGTGACTTTCTCTGTGTGATTGGTCATCACTACCTCCTGTTTTGACAGGAAGGATTCCTAAGGTAACTCATTTTTTCATTGCAGAAAAGGGATGTAAGCAACTGTACTCTCCCTTGTTTTTCTTACCCCTCCTGAAATAGGTTATTAGAGGAGTACTTAAGTTGTGCAATGCAACAGTGAATTGGATTGGCTTGCTTGTGACAGCCCTAGTAGGGAATCGCTTTGTAACACACCAGTCTTGTTTTTACTGCTTTTTATTTGAAACTTTGCAAAGCTGATGACCTGCTGAAATGCCGAATTGCCTAGGTTTTTCCATTCCGCACTTGGTCAGACTGACTGATTTTGGCTTAATGGCAGATGTGTGGCACTGCTTGCCTTTCCTTTGCTGCCACCTTCCTGCAGATGTGCATTGTCCTTATTAGTGAATTATACCCTTTTGTGATAATTAGGATTTAATGGGGTGTCCATTAATGTAGCTGGGCAGTATCAGTGGCTAAACTACATCCCTGTCTGGTAGGTTACATTCTGTCAGGCTACTTCATGTGCTACATATTTCCTCTAGTGAGCTTTGACTTGCGTCTATCATTCTTGTAATGATGCTCTACTGCTGTTGCATTGCACATGTGCCAGCCCAATGATGGAGTCTGTACTGTTACTCGTTCAACAGTGGCAGAGTGTAGCTGTTACCTGAGCATGTGACAGAACCATGCTAGTTAATGATATATGCATATTATCTCACCCTTCTACCTTGTCTTAAGAAACACCTCCCCATTTGCCATCCACCCACCCATTACAAACCCTTGGCCCCCTGCTGCCCCCCTCCCCACAAAAAAAATCCACTTAAAGAGATGCAGTAGCTCCCTAACTTTCATATTCCTTAGATTTTCTATCTGAGTGATGCAGCTAATCCACATACTTTGGAGTTATATAGAATCAAACCCAGGTCACTTATCATTTATTTATATAATTATTTATTTATTTATTGGTGTTTATAATTGGTTTTATTATTTAATTGGATTTATTACTTTGGAATTCACTACCTCTAGCTACCAGGTCTATGCCCGGCCAAACCCATTTCAAAGCCTCTTTAAAAATCATCTCAAAAATACATGGCTCTGCTCCTGCATAATGCCTGCCTAATGCTCAGGTCTTCCTCTTCTGTCACATTTCAATCCCTCTCAGACTGCAAGATCCTAAAGCTCTTCTAACTCCTCCTCTGCTTCTATACCATATCCTTAAGCTACTGCTCAGGCTTTATTGCTTCTATACTTCTTAACTCTCTCTATGTCTGCATCACTAACTTATTGGCTGCTATTTTCCTAACAAACTAACATTCTATTTTGCATGGACTACAGCAGTCAATGTCACACATTGCACTACCTACATACTATTTTTTGGACACTGTCTACATCATGTATGGTGAGAGTGACTATTATTGCCTGTAATGTTTTGACTGTATCGAATTGTCTAGATGTGTAGTAATATATTGCAACATTGTGTAACAGTTTGTTCTTTCAACTTATTTTTGTATAGTATTTCTAATGTAATTTGTATTGTATTGGATTATACTGTATGTGGAGCTTTTCTCCCCGGGCCTCTGCTGAAAATGGGTTCTGTAGACCCAGTCAGACCACCCCAGTAAACAAATGTCAAATAAATAAGTAATTAAATTAACACAGTCTATTAAATAACCTCAGAGACATTCATTAAGTTATCATCCATACTGTAGACACATTTGCAGTCACAGAATACTGTGTTTAAGTTAACACTCTTAAAACTAAGCTTTCACTTACAAGACTGTAAATACATTTATAATGCAGGACCAGATAACAAGGTGGGAGGTGGGTGTTCTTTTTGTTAGGGATAACAGAAGTGTCGCCAGCTGTTCCGGTGCCCAGTGCTGTCTAACATCAAAGAGAAAAAAAAAGTCTGTATACATGGAGTGCTAAGCTCTTTGGTTATCATCACAAATGCGGTACCAGCATTAATTTCTGGAAAAAAAAAACTCTTCAAATCTGCCCCTTTCAAATAATTTTGATATTATGGATTTACTTAGGGGAAGTATATTCTAGTACGTAATAGCATACTTCAAAGTTGTAATCTAATTCCCTCCCATCACTAAACAAACCAGGGTATTCTTGGCAAACTAGTCGTTTTGTTTTTTTGTTCTTGTTTTGTTTTTCTCCCAGTGTCATCCCTGCAATTAAAGCTTTTATTTATTGTAATGAATTGCTGTTGTTCATTTTGCATTGTCATCCCTGTTTACTCGCAGTCTGTTCCATTTCAGTGTTATAACTCCAGGATGACTCTGAAAATAGTCTGTTTGGTTCAGTGTTCTACTCTGCTTAGCAAATGTACACAAAATGAAAATATCATACAAGGCCTAGTTCTAATTTTGCTTACCAGTTTTAACATGGCAGCAGCTCCATTTAGATAATAAATAAGGGGCTATATTTGAGAGACTGCATGTTGGCCAGTAGTTCATGGGTTTGCAGTTCCCATTTACATGTACAAATACCTTTTTATTGCTGTAAAATTGACAGAGTGAGATCCTGAAGTGAACCAATTGCTTAGTGTGTCTGGAGTTCTGTAAGGGAATGTTTGTGTGAGATGAGGTACATTCACTCCTGCTGTGTATTTGAATTGTCATTGCTAGCCCCATTTGATGTTTACCAATCAGCAGTGTGTTTACTTTGGCTTACTGCTTGTGTTTGGCTCAGTCTGTTATTTTAACTTATCAGTGGTGTGGTGTCAAATACTGAATGTTAGTGTGAGTGACCTGGGGTCAACAGTGAGAAAATAGTAAAAATTGTAATACTGCCAAAAGTTCTTGACAAGGGAACTCGTCTCACAAGTAACCGTTTCTGATCACAGTTAGCTGAAGGTTGGGAAGGGATGGGAAGATGGCACCTTTAGCCCGTAACATGTCCTAAAAATATGCCAGATGGAGCCCCTTGGCAGAGCAACATTCAAGGCTGAAGTTGAGTTGAACACTAAGCACACAGTATTTGCAACAGTTCTGCATCATTTTTAAGTTGGAGGGGCAGATGAAGAAAGATTAAACTTTTTAAGCCAAAGGTGTAGAAGGGTCAGCGAAAGACAAAGAGGCAAAAACATGAGTATTGAATAATTTATCTATGTTGATCATAAAGGCAAGAGCTTAACTGAGGTAAGATTTTATTGTCAAGACCTAAAATATAATAAATGAGACTGTTCAAGGTACAAGTATATAGCAGTGTCTAGATGGGAATGAACATTGTAGCTGATTTGCAAAGGATGTACTTAAAAATTATTGTGGAGTGAGAAAAACATTTGATACTCCTTAGAGAAAGCACCAGGGAGCTGCAGGACTAGGGTACTGGAACAACAAAATGTGGTCAACCTGTTTGCCAACAAATTGTGTTTTTGACATTAATGGCCAGGGCAGTGGCAGTGTTTTTAGCACCTAAATGTATTGGCGACTATGTAGTACTGCTTTCTTGTTCAGAATATGTATATGCAAATGACTCTGAGGTTTGATTTATGACAACGACAGTAATGATGAACCTTAACATTACGTTTGCCTCACTTGACTGTTGCTTGTACACAGTAATCTTCATAACCATAATTTGGAAAAAAATGTCGAGTCTTACTGCTTGTGGCAGGCAGCAATAGCAGAGCTTGGGACATGTTGCATTAGGGAAAGGATAGGCTGTCCCATTGGACGTAACAACTGTCCTGCTCCCTCCCTCCCAGATCTTCCCGCAGGAGGGGGGAACAGATTGTTTGAGACCCCCTTCCCCCATAGGAACAGATGAGTTGTTTCACTCTCCCTTAGCTTGCATATGCTTGGTTCTCACACCCAACCGAATTAATGTGTATGTGCCAACTGGATAAAGATAGTGGTGGTGTCATGCTGATCTGGTGGTGGAATTAAAAAAATAGAGGGAAAAACGAGTCCAAGAGTTTGCTGTTGGGATAGAACCCACAGCCTTCTGAATTTCCTGGCATTAGAGGCAAATACTTCCTGACTGCTCTCACTGTGCTACTGAACCACCAGACCACTACTTTGGAAAATCTGACTAAATGTTATCCTTCATATTTTTACATTGCAGTCAATGAGGCTTGAACATGAATATCTCAGACTGATGAAATATACCGACATAATTGAATAGAGGTATAATACTGTGTTGTAGGTAGAGAGGTCACTTGTTTTCGCATGTAGCAAACCTACTTCCAGTGATATTGATTGCTGTGATCTGCATACCTGTCAACTGTCCAGATTTTTGCAGAATGTTCAGAATTTTGCTTCATATTTTTGGTCTGTTCCTCATAAATTTTTGTTTTACTAGCAAATAATTGGTAAATTCATTGAGGACGGAAGTCAGAAGACAGGTGTTCGAGTTTCAGACTTCATACCCTGCAGAAAATTCATAATAATGGAAAACCTGTTATTCTATTAACATTTTAAGTCTCTAAGAACAATATTTAAAAATTGCCCCCCCCCCCAATTATTTAGGGCTTTCTCCAAATTTCTTGCTCTGAGAGGTTGAGAGGTGTGGTGATCTGTAACCCGACTGAACAGTCTAAACTAATGGAAATAAAGATCTTGTATAGCACAAGGGCATTGTTGTACACAGTTTATTTTATAAAAATGACATTTGAAAGATCACATCAAATTGAAATACAAATCTGTAGTACCTAGCTCTCCTTCAGCTGACCGTTTCTTACATCTTTGTATCCATGCTTCCACATTTACCATGTCAGATTCTTCCACGTGCTACCTTATATCTTCCCAAAATATTGCTCCAATTGTATTTTCCCCTTTTCTTCACCCTTGCCTTTTTGTGGTCAGTGTTTTAAAGACAGAGCAGCAGCTGTCCTTTATCACATACTTCTGTATGAATGCATGCACTGGTGTATGGGTCTCACAGGTAGCACAAGCTTGCTATAATTATTTCAGATATTTAGTAAGTCAGCTAAACTTAGATATTGCTTTGCCAAGCATGTAGACGACCTTCAGACCAGCAATGCCAGGAGCATGAGCAGGCTTGTTTGATTCTAAATATCCTACTTGATGCGCGCTGTTTGTGTAACAGTGCTTGTGTACAATGTGGTCCTTGGTCATTCACAAAAGTATGTAGTAGTACACGAATTAGGATTATTTTATTTTAAAAATGCGGTCTCATTCCATCTCCTCACTTGTTTTAATTTAGTAAGCTATAGTATGCATGCACTTCATATACTCCTGGAATGTTAATATCTTTTGAATATTGCTTTATGTTTGCATTTATATGAAATAACTCTAGAAGCTTTTTCCTAAGTGCTATAAGAAATTAGATTTTCAATCAGTTTGACCTAAGACGGACTTTTTAAGCAGAATGCATAGTAGCATCTAAATAGAGCTGAATAGGACATTCACTTTTCGATGTGTTACTGCCTCCCCATTGATTACATTGTCTTAAAGAGGGAACCAGCAAGAGCAAGACAAGGAAAGGAGGGGGTGAGGAGACTTTGAAGGTGTGCCGTCTCAGGCCTGTGCTTTCTGGAGTTGCGTGTGGCACTGCATTCATGTCTGTGTGGGGTGATAGAAGTGATTCCCCCCCCTGACATGCGCACACACAAACTAAACTACAATTCTTACATTCCCAGAATGACAACCAGGCTTCACTTGTTAGCCCAGAGAGATGAATTTTACAGGAAAGGCTGAGTGAGATGGACATAACCCCCACTTAATGAAAGGGCATTAGAGAGTAATGTAGGTCTGACTATCCTGTAAACAAAAGTGCATATACTGCAAAACATTCAACAGGTGCTTGCAATGTGAACCAAAGTTCAAAACTAATAGCAAAATGATGGACATAAAATCTTTATTCCACAGACACGAACCAAACTCTAGTGATTTCTTTACACAACAGATCTTACTTATATATGCTGAAATGCGTTGCATTGTTACATTAATTGATTGAATAATTAATCAATCATTTGGTTAATCAACCATGCTTTCCTTTTTAAAAAAATATGCATTTAAAAATTAAATGTAAAAAACTAATTAAATATGTACATTTAATACATCAATGAAAAGTGTATGTTGAAATAATAAAAATGTGGTACATTACATTCTAGCACATTTAATAATGAAAATCTACTTGAAAACATTTCCTGATGTTACCTCCACTCACAAATTTAACATGACAACTGTGTTAGATCTCATTTTTTGTGCTACTTATTATTTACAACGTAGTTGTGTAGAGGTTATACATAATGCTTTCCAAATAGTTAAAATAAAATTTTTACATGTAACAATATGTAAAAAGTAAACTTAAAAATTTGAATATTAAATAATGAAATTGTTACATTCTGTAAAATTTACCTTGCAAGTAAGTGTTCTGATCATTTAAGGTTTAGAATCAAATATAAACATATGTATACTTCAACAAAGGTAAATATTAAATAATTAAATATTAAATACCAAACAATTAACTTCAAATTCATAATTTACTTCATTTGTCCTTCAAAATACAAGCCAAACTGGTTCCATCATTTAAACCAGGGCATCTGGTGGCATCAAGCCTAAGCTGCCAAATTAGTTCTTTGATGCTCAGAGCATTTTTCCAATCACCACCCCTCTTGTCAGAAAGTACCCTGTCCAAAACAAAAAAGCGAATAGACATGTTGGTACAGTGTTGAGAATGCTTAACAAAAGCATTCGTCTCCTTTTTAGTTTTAATGTAAACTCTTTCTGTTCACTTTCAAAAGAGTGGGGTGGCCATGGGGGCCCCATGTGCTACTTCTTATGCAAACATAGTCTTGAGTAAATGGGAGACACAATTTATTCGTTCTACCCAATGGAGCAAATACATCAGCTTCTACAGGAGATTTTTGGATGACATTTGCATTTTTTGGGCAGGCTCTGAAGTGGACTTTCATGATTTCATGAATTACTTAACTCAAACCACTAACTTCTTACGTTTCACTTATGAAATAAATGAGAGAACTTTACATTATTTGGACATTAAACTTACTAAAAAATCTGACAATGTCGGTTTTGTTTCCCAAATATACAGAAAAAAGACGCACTGTAACTCTTTTTTACATTTTAACAGTGGGCACCCTTTACATGTTAAGAGGGGCATTATTAACAGAATATGCAGCACACAAGAACTATTTTTTGAGGAGATAGAATTTCTTAGGAACTCTTTTCTTGACAGAGGGTATTCTGATGAATTTTTTCAGGACATCCTTGGTGAGGTTTTGAGAAAAAGAGATGTACATTTTCCGCCACTTTTTGGGGTCAAAGCGGTTATTCCTAGGAGGCAGAACAAATTTGAAGATAATTCTGGTAGTAATTTCATATACACATATTCTTTCATTGAAAACATAGCAAGCAATCTTTGGCCTATTGTTCATATGCAGGATGAATTTGCTAACATGTTTCCCAACAAAATCTCTTTTGTCAGAAAAAGGGGCATTAATTTGAAGGGCATTTTTGAAACTAAAACCAGTTCTAACAACATTTTGGCAACTAAACCAGTGACCAAACGAAAGGGCACTTATTCATGTGGCAGATGCCATCAATGTACGTTTATTATAAACAGTGACAAAATCACTATTCCTTCTAGAAGCATCACTATCACATCAAAAGAATATTTTTCCTGCAATTCATCTAAAGTGGTATATCTAGAAATTTGCCAATACTGTTTATCATTTAAACAGAAAGAGAGTTTAGGCGTAGGATAACATTAAAACTAATTTGTTAAGCATTCTCAACACTGTACCAACATGTCTATTCGCTTTTTTGTTTTGGACAGGGTACTTTGTGACAAGAGGGGTGGTGATTGGAAAAATGCTCTGAGCATCAAAGAACTAATTTGGCAGCTTAGGCTTGATGCCACCAGATGCCCTGGTTTAAATGATGGAACCAGTTTGGCTTGTATTTTGAAGGACAAACGAAGCAAATTATGAATTTTGAAGTTAATTGTTTAACATTTAATTATTTAATATTTACCTTTGTTGAAACACATACATGTTTATATTTGATTCTAAATCTTAAATGATTAGAACACTTGCTTGCAAGGTAAATTTTACAGAATGTAACAATTTTACTATTTAACATTCAAATTTTTAAGTTTACTTTTTACATATTGTTATATGTAAAAAATTTTACTTTATATTTGGAAAGCATTATGTATAACCTCTACACAACTACGTTGTTAATAATAAGTAGCACAAAAAACGAGATTTAAAGTATTTGTCATGTTAAATTTGTGAGTGGAGATAACATCAGGAAATGTTTTCAAGTAGATTTTCATTATTAAATGTGCCAAAATGCAATGTACTACATTTTTATTATTTTAACATATACTTTTCATTGATGTATTAAATGTACATATTTAATCAATTTTTCACATTTAATTTTTAAATGCATAAAAGGAAAGCATGGTTGATTAACCAAATGATTAATTAATTATTCAATCAATTAATGTAACAATGCAACGCATTTCAGCATATATAAGTAAGATCTGTTGTGTAAAGAAATCACAGAGTTTGGTTGGAATAAAGATTTTATGTCCATCATTTTGCTATTACTTTAAGTTTTTGAACTTTGGTTCACATTGTTTGCACCTGTTGAATGTTTTGCAGTATTCCGGAGTGAGGTTCCTGGTCTACATGCACTTTTGTTTCCTGGTTGTGGTTTGCAGCTCTCTCTGAATATCCTGTGCCCCAGTACCAAAGCTTTGGCAGGAGCTGGTGTAGAAGTAAATGTTAGAGGGGAAAAACATAAAAGTAGTGGAAAGCAGGATGCCTACAGCCTCTCTTGTTTGGTATCTACTTCTCTGAAGTACAGGCTAACACAGAAGGCCTCTGGCTAACGAAGTTCACAGATGACTGCAAACTACGAGCCATAGTCAAGTCCTCAAATGATGTGGACATCCTACAGAAGGGCCTCGCTGAGACAGATGCCTGGTGTCAGAGCCATGGCCTCAAGCTCAATGCCAAAAAGTGCAGTGTCATCCCCTTTGGTAAAAACTCTACCCATGAACTACCATATAGGTAGCAATCTACTTAACACCGAATGCGTGATGAGACCTTGGGACCCAGGTGGACAGTAGTCTCTCCTTTGATAGTCACATCGCCACAGTAGCCAGGAAGTCCTTCTACTTGGCACACCTCATCATAAAAGGGTTCTCATTCAGGAAAAAAGAGGTCATTGTTCCCCTCTACTCGACACTCAGACCCATTATAGAGTACAATGCCCCTTTTAGAATGTACCTCACAAGACATCTGCAGCAGCTGAAAAAGCCACAGAAGTACCTCACAAAGAGGATTACTGGCCTCAAACAAATGCCCTACACTGACTGCCTCAAAAAACTCCAGCTTTACTCCGTAGCATATCGCCTACTCCGAGGTGATCTCTGCCTAACATATAAAGCTATGCCAAACCCAGAGTTGTTGGACATGCGACATCTAAAGAAATCCCAATCCCTCCGAGCTACATGCTCTAGGGACCTAAACCTTGTCACCACAATAAACAGGACATGATGGAGGGATAGATTCCTGTCCCAGAGACTTCCCATACTCTGGAACAGGCTACCCATCTATGTCAAGCAAAGTTCTTCATTAGCACTCAAGAAAAATCTTGATGATTGGATGGGAAATAGGAAATACACCCTGGGGATCACTTCTGTGTCTCTGCTCGACAGTGGCACAGGAAAATAACTTTCTTGGGTGGCATAAGCCAGGGAACCTTGTTGGCTAGGCTTACGTAGGCCCTTGGGCCGATAGCCTAGTACCTACGTATGAACCTATTAGACAGTTTGTCAAACACGATTATTAAAGTAAATTTGATGATGATGCCCTTGCCATATGTAAGACTGAAATTTTGATTTTAATCCTGTATATACGAAATAGAGAACACTTCATTTTGATTTGTTTATACTCCTGGAAGAAGTATTTCATGATCACATGCAGCGGAAATGATGGTAGCTCATTCCTTTAATGGCTAATGCTGTAATTTGATGTAGGTCAGCTCTCAGCCTTTTACGTGGTAACACAGAGGAGCTCTTATGTAATTAAAATCTTGGCTGAGTTCAGACCCAGATTTATCAGTCTATAGCAGTGCTGTCAGTCTCTTGATAGAAAACTTGCTTCCTCAGCCAAATGATAAATGTTAGAGTTTTGCCCTGTCTGATATTCACGCTGAAAAGTAATTGCTCCCACAGTAACATTAAACTATAATAGTGCAGTGCATTTTTTGAGTTTATATACTTGTAGGAAAAAGTAATTTAAATATCAGACTGTCACTGTATTTTCGGTTTAAACAAAAGGTTTGTATAATGCAGTAGCTTCTTGTACTGCTGACTTAAGCTTTTATGAAATGCAGTACCTTGTTTGATACTGTGTTGATAATCCTGAGTAGAACATGGCAGTAGGATAGCTTTTGGATTAGATCTCATGGTTTAATGTAATTCTTGCATTTGCATTTTGGAAGTATGTACAGAAGTATCTACTGCAGATGGTAGCATTAGTGAATAGGGCTGTTAAGGTGTTGCTGACTTTTCCACACAGTTCCATGGTCTGATAGGCAAACTCGATCATAGATGTGTAGGATTGACAGCATCCTGGAAAAATTGCTGCTGATTTCTGTTACTTTATAATTTTGGAAGACAGAGGGGCAGCAGAGTTCTACAACATGTGGGTCTTTATCAATTGTGGCTGTGCAATAATTTAAAGTTTGCTGGGTGTAAGAGCAGCATTCAGATGTAGAGTAAATATTAATGTTTTAAGATTTCTTATATAAAATTAATATGCTGTATATGTCTGCTCCAGTGGCATAGACTGATGCAGTTTTGACTTGTTGTCCAAGCAACCAGAGGCCTCTTGGCAGTTGAGGCACTTGAGATGGCAGGGGAGGACATGCATGCAAATCTTGGGTTGGAGTGTGAGGCAAAGCAGGATGCCTACAGCCAAACTCCTGCACAAGAAGGATAGCGGTTGTAGTGCATGTCCTGTTGGTGAAATGTGGCGCACTAGGCCACCAATGGCGGTAGCCTTCATTACGAGTGTAAGGAGGTGTGAACTTGTAGAGGGAAGGCATTGTAGGTCTTTGCAGTTACCCAAGCAGCTTTTCCCCTTGTGCTGGAGATGGGCTTGGGTCATACAACCACAGGGCCAAGTAGTCCTTATGACTGCTTGTATGAAGGCCTTTCTGGATAGCTCTTGCCTTTTTTAATTTATTTATTTATTAATATTTGGAAGGTTGGACTGAGCAATGCCATTTTTCAGCACAGGCCCAGGGAGAAAAACTTCATTATACAGACATCATGGACTTTATTTGCATTGTTTCATCATATACAGTCAATTTCATTAATAAACAGTTCCTTTATTCAGACTTCCTTGACATCAGTTGCATCATCTACAGACATTTTCAATGAAAAATAAGTTGAGTGTGTTCTATATGAATAAACTTTTTCAAGACAGAGTTAGAGCAGCCCAAAGAAAGGAAAGCAGGGAGAAGGCACAAGAAAGATAAAGGAGATGAAATGGTAGAGGAGAATATAATTGTAATAATAGTACATTACGTTTTGTGCAGCAGAGTGTTATGGCACAAATTCAAGTAGCTGTAGTAGTACCAGTTTAACCACGGGCAGGTGCAGAGCCACTTACCTGTCTATTGTTGGATGTAGCTATCCAGTACCTAGTTTATGAAGAAAAACACACCTGAGGGATGAATTTACAGTAAGAGTTAGATTTGTCCACTGCAGCCCTTCTGAATGGTTGAGACCAGTAAGTCAGTGTTGTACTTTCTGCTGCTGTTACCACTATCCAGATGTTCCCTGAACTGATTTCATAAACCCAGAACAAAAGAATTCTCATACTTGTAAATACTATTCATCAGATTTGTTTATACCTGTTTTTTTTCACAATTAAAATATTGTGTTTGTTTGAGATGCTATTATATTAATGTAACTGCTATATGGAAACAGTGCATGCTTTCTTGGGTGTTATATTTTATGGAGATTTTCTCTGAAGGCCTCTGCTGAAAAAAAGGATCTTGCATGGCCCTCTTAGGCTTTCTTTGTAAATAAATGATGTCTTGTTTTCTTGTTTCTGTATGCACTATTAAAATCTCCCTGCAAAGGTGGTATATTGTAATAGCAATACTTTTTTTGCACCGTCCATAAACAGAGTACGGTGTGCAAGTTTCTTTAAATGTAGAGTTTGTTGTAATTTAAACTGTATAAAACATATTTGCATCTGCTGAGAAAAAAAAAACATAGAAGTAAGTTTCTTGCTTATGCATAATTTCCACTAATTTAAACCATGTATGAACATTGTTGCTCCGACCAAAAAAAAGCAATGCAGAAGTTGAATTTCCTGCACACACAGCAGAATTTCTGGTATATGGTGAACATGCTCATGTAGTAGGTTAACTTTAGCACATGGAAAAGGTTGTTTCTGTCTGAGATACCTGTTTGCTGAACATGGAACATGATGATGGGAACAGTTTAACAATATTCTGTTCTAGTTAAGAGGGTAGCTTAAATTATAGCTAAAAATAGTTATGATAACGGGTGGTGGAACCCAGCACATAACCCAAAGCCTTACAAGGACACACAAGGAGCTGTAATGGGGAATAACATTTTTTGTATAGTAATATTTAGCTATAGTATCAGAAATATTTAAGTATGATTGCAGGTTCTAAACCTAAAGAAGTTTATCCCTAAATGTGGGAGAGCTACAGTAGAGTTGATTATCTGAAACAGTTATCTGAACCTAGTCTTCCAAAGTTTTTGGGTAGTAAAAATCATAAAGTCTGAGTATGCAAACGTTATATGTATTTACTTGTGCATGTTTTTTTGAACTTGTAGCCTGCTTGTGTGTGAAAAATATTCTTTATTGACCACTGGACTTGATGAATGGTTAAAAAGTGTATTACCTGAGTGAAGAAAAAACAAGATTTTATTTTTTTTATCCAGTTCAGTGTATGTTTGATTATCCGAGCAGTTTGATTATCTGAACTATCCTTGGTCCCAATTAGTTTGGGTAATTGACTCTTTACTGTAAATGCTTTAAGCTCAGAAAGCTTGTGAAAAATAAAGAACCAGGCTGCATTGCAGCAGGAAGTGTGTGTACAGTGTGTGTGTGTGTGTGTGTGTGTGTGTGTGTACAGTGTGTGAGTGTCTGTTGGGGGGTTATTAGCACTACATAGCAGTCAGGCATAATAAATGAACGTTAAGTCTTATTTCTTTGTGTATGTTCTGTTTTCTTTGTCTCTGATGTTGGCCTGATATTTTTTTTTACTTACTGCAAACGGTGTGTGATATTAATTAAATCACTTGACATCCCAGTAATTATGAAAAAGAATAGGCCGATCTTTTCAGTACAGGCAGTGTACTTCAGGTAGTCCTGCAGTAATGAGCAGGAATTCAAGGAGGTAACGAAGTGCATATAATAGTTATTGTGTGCTAATTATGTGTTGCTCTTGGAGGCAATAATAACACTTGAAGAAAGTAGTGGTTATATGTCACTCGTGTATGCTTTTTACTCTGTAATGTACCTGTTTTTTGATGAGTTTTTTTAATCACGTGATACATGGCGTTAAAATGTCAACTGCTCTATGATGACACCCAGAAATTTTTTGTGTATTACTTGATGTTCTTCGTCTTCCCTTGCTGCAGTCCTGACTATTGGGGTATAGTTGAAGTCCGTCCCAGTCGGGGCAACCAGAGAGAGAGGCTGGCGCGTCCGGGTCATGGCGCCTTAGACTGGCGCCAGTAGCGGGCCATTATGTACGCATGACCGGCGTCATTTTTTCTTTGGTTTGCAGCTAGGCGAGCGCAGAAGCAATTTTTTGCAGGTGCAGGTTGGCATTCTTTTTTTCAGAGCGTTCCAGACGAATCGGGTAAACATTTTGGGTTTTTTAAGTTTTCTATTTTTTTGCTTTTCAGAAAAGCATAGGACATGTTTTGGAAAGTATTTAACTGTTTTTTGGCTGGGAAGCATCGTACAGTTGCAGGGATTTTGTGTATATTTGTATACGGCCTTTACACGCCGTTGTTGGTTGCGCTCTTGTGCTGTTGATTGGCCAAGATTGATTATTACAGAGGCTTGATAGTTTGTGCTAGGGTGTTTGGGAAGAGCCAGTAATTACACATGCACATGCCCTTGATGCTCCGGCTGCCTTCAGGATCAAAGCGCGCAGGAACAAAACAGTGAAACCTAGGTGAGGAACCTGTACCTGGGACGTGCAGGTTGATGCTTTAGTTACTTTCAGGGTGGTTTTGCCAGGTGTTTCTAGTCTCATGGAGTCTCTTTGGTCTACTAGGGGAGGACCCCTCCTCTCAGGAGGTGGGCCTCAGGCTGGGGTGGGCCAGGCTTCCTGGTCTCCTCTTCCCAATCTCTTCCCCCCTCTTCCAAGGCCAGTCCCTCTCCTTAGTCAGCTTTGCTTCGGGGGGAGAAGTCGGGCTCTCTTCTTCTGTGGGCCTGGCAAATGAAGATTAGAGGTTCTGTGGTAGAGGTTAAGTGCCCCCACCTGATGATTTGCCCTGATTAGAGAGAGCATCCCCAGCCAGAACAGCGTCTGAGGGGTTTGAGAGTTTTTGAGTAGTTTTGAACAGTGTTCACAGGCTTCAAGATTTCTGTCTTGTGATGATTCCACCCAAGAGTCCTTCTCTTGGAGGATTTTTCATTTTCAGAGACTCTTCAGCTCATGAGGGAGCACTTTCAGCATTTCAGAGCCAAGACTCTCCTGGAGGGAACTTTTTTGGAGGAGGGAAGGCCAGCTGCTCTCCCTAGCTAAGCTCCTGTGTTGAATGTTTGTTTTGCTCAGGCTGGAGGGCTCTGAACTCCCTCCTGTGAATGTGTTGCTGGATGTTCTTTGCAGAGTGATAGGTGCCCAAGCTCTCCTGTAAAGCTCCATAAGTATTAGGGATTGCAGAAACTTAGGGCCTGCCTAAAGGTGTATTTGTTTAAGAAGGTTAAAAAGTTGACTCCTGGACTGTTTCTCAGGGGCCTGGATAGTGGTAAAGAAAGTGGTTAAAAATCCTGTTCCCCTCTGCTAAGAGGCTTCCATTGTTGGGATAGAGGGGGTAAGAATATCAACAGAATTTCCTAGCTTCTCACAATTGAAAATCTAAAGTTCATGCTGCTGGGAAGATAAGATGTTATCTCTGGTTGGATGTAATCTAAAGTGGATTTTGGTGTAAGGTGGTATGGAGTGTGGTTTGTGCTGCTGAGTGTTTAAGATGTCTCTCAGGTGTGGTAAGCATTCTTTTGCAGTGTGGTCGAGGCTGTTCCTGGCCCTCTCTGAAGGTGGCTGCTACTAGTTCTAAGACCCACAGACATGCTTGATGCATGATGGTGTTGTTTGACTGGAGCAGGAGCTTAGACCTTTGGATGATCCTCCTTTACAGCCTGCTGGATTGTTTGTTTTGCCAGTGATGCTTTTAAAGCTAAGTTTAGTAGAAAAGCAAAAGAAGAAAGCTAAAGAATTTGCAGTTGCAGTGCAGCCTCAGTATTTTGGGGTGAGGGGGGGGTGGCAGGTGGGTGGGTATGGGCATCCATCTCAGACAAGGTCTAGCTGCCTGTGGGGGTAGGCTCAGGGTTCATTGGGAGACAGTTCCTTTCAAGAGAAGTCTGGGGCTTTCAGGCCTCAGTCGCACTCAGGTGGAAGTAGTTGGAAGCAATGTTTTCAATTTTTTTCAGCCAAAGAACTCTTCAAGCCTAATCACCTTTCGTACAGATGAAGATGATATCATTCAATTTTCCACAGATCACTCCAGATTTCAACCATTCAGAAATCATTCATCCTCAAAAGGCCTTATTTCTACACAATGCCCCCTTTCAAAGTTCCTGAAAGATCTCCACCCTCCACTTTAGAGCTCATCTAGGCTCATTCTCCTCGCTGTAGTATTAGAAAGCAAAGGGGCAGCAACTGAGGGGAACAGGTTAGGACCAATTCCTTCAACATTGTATCAGAAGGAACAAGTTCAAGATGTTGACGTTACAGCATGGATTACCTCTGCAACAACATGACCTGGAGATTTCATTGTTCACTACTCTGGCACTTATCCAACTAGGGCTAGAGCTCTGGATGTAAGGCCTTTGGATTGGTGTATTTACCTTCAGTTGTAGCCTTTCATGTGAGAGAAAGTATATGGATCTCGAATCTGCTGCTTTGATTTGGCTTTAGCTTATCTACGTTATCTGTTAAATCTACTGCCCAGTGATTCCTCAAGAGTTCTCTTCAGGCTCTGCAATCTGAGATATGTCATCTAGTTCAAATCTATCCTCTCAAGAAAGACCTTGAACCTTCTGGCTGATCCTGGCTCACACATTCACAGCTATCTGGACCAGGACTTATTAGAGTCAAGAGAAGTACTTGGCCTGGAGACTGAATAAATCTGCCCCAGTCTAGTTGAGACCGAACAGCCAAGCTTTCAGTGTGTGAGACTGAATATACACAGATCAGATTAGAAATGTGACAGCAATCTGGGAACTCCAGACATACATCTGTTGGATTCTCCACTAAACCACCAGGGAAAACACTATTGTGCAATTGAGCACATCAGTGTCAAGGGATGTCTGAACAAAGGCAGATCAAAAGGGAACTGTCTTTGCCCATTCCACCTCTTCCAGTTGGAACCAAGTTCATGTACCACAGTCTAGGCATGTCTTATCTTTGATCGACCAGACAGGCCTCGTCGCACCAGACAAACCTCTTCTAAGAGCTTTGTAAAGGCTTTATGCCTCATCAGGTGATCTCATCTCTTAGTCTTTTAAAACTTTAAATCTGGCTAATTCCTCTAGCTTCTGCTCACTCATCTCATCATCTGGTCTAGATACCTGCTCAATGTAGCTTCCCTCTGGCTTTTTAAATGTGATTATGGAATTTAGAAGGTAGAGTACTATAGGTGTCACAAGCCTTAAATGTCTTTATGGAGATTTTATTGTACAGCAAGAAAGAAGACTTCTATTTCTAATTTTCAAAAAGGGTTTTTAATTTGTTCAACTTGATTAGCTGGCAAAGAGAGATACTACTCTAAGCCATTGTAACATCTTAATCTCTTATTTAATTATTTTTGCACCAACTGTCCTTTTCTCCTTCCATAAAGATTCATGCTGCAGCAATTTCAGCTCAACTATTTGTTAGTTCGCCTTTGTTTTTAGCATCCCTTGTTCAAGCAGTTTCTTAGCCAGGCAAAAGAAATAAGACCTACTTGAAGGGCCTCTCATTGCTCTTTGAAAACTGCTTGTCTTTGAGACTTGTTGCAGTCCCTTTTGAGCCTTTGGCTATTACTTCTGCAAATGTTTTTCTTTTGGCTTCCATTCTACAAGTATTTTTACCCTTTGCAGACCTTTATGCCTAAATAGGTGTCATGGTGTGGCTTTAAACTTTTGGTTTCATTTAGGACAGGGTTTTGCAGATCCCTTTAACTGCTTTTTGCCAGAAGCCTACACCTTTGTTTGATTTAAACCAAACTATTTATTTTTTGCATTTTTACAGATTTGTACAAAAGGCCGTTTTTAAGACTTTCACTGTTTTGAGTCACAGCAATTCATTGTGTCATTTGTTTTCTAGGATTTTCTATTCTCAGCAGTGCATTGTTTTATTTTTAGACACTTTAAGACAGAGGAGGGCCTGTCAAAAAACGGTTCAGGGCTACTGATTTTGGCTTTGCATCTTGCAGGTGGTTTTAAATGATATGGCCTAAGGTAGCAGCCAGCGGAACTATATTTCTATTTCCACTCTCTGCCATTATTTGCATTTCAGCATTTTACATATGCCAGTTGGTTTTTAGTCAGCTGCCGAGCAAGGCTGCTTCTAGAGCTACCTTTATAGCCTCTAAGCTTCATAAGCATTTGTTAATAGGTGCCACTGCTGGAATTGTTTTGAGTCATATTTTCCTCTTTGTTTCTCCTCATAATATAGATCACCTGCTGGGGCTTATTGTAGCTGCTAGTGGATTTTGCAGGGCTGATGTTACAAGGAGGTGGTTGTTTAGGGTGAGTAGGTTTGTGTATATCCACCCCTATATTCTTTGTATATTCTGTACCTGACTGTTTGTTTTTGGGAACATGTGGTGTGTTTCAGGACATTTGTTTAAAGACTGATTTTTGTAAATATTCATGTTGTATATTGTGCTGTCTTTATTTCAGTCTGCCCTTTTTGCAGATTTTCTATCTCATTGTTGGCAGAGACTATACTGAATAGTGTTGGTTTGGTAGAGATGTGTTTTTGGGTTGAAGAGCACTAACTTAGTTTTATTGGGATTTAGTCGTAGTAGCAAATTATTTAGCCACGTTTCAGTTGATAGATTGTTGTGTACTGTCTTGGAATTTAGAGAGAGATTTGGCAGAACAGATTAAGGTCAAGTCATCAGCGTATTCAACTAGGGTAGTATTTTTATAGCATTGTACAGGTTATTGATGAATACGTTGAAAAGTATGGGGACTAGTACAGGTCCTTGTGGGACACCAATAGTTGCTGGCAGTAAGGTGGAGAATTATTTTTCCACTTACTGCTTGTGCTCTGAGAGGTTGCTATGGAGCAATTTCCAGTGAAGAATTGGCAACCCTTAAGGATGACATTTAATGTAAGAGTTTCTGGTGTTATACAATATCAAAAGCTTTAGATAAGCCTAGGAAGATGGTGGAGACTAGGCTTCCTGCATTTCTGTAGGTGTTAACAGTATTAACAAAGCTCTACAAAGCAGTAGGTGTATTATGATGAGGACAGAAGCTGCATTAGGTTAAAGAAGAAGCTGGTTATCTGTTAATGTTGCTTTTTAATGCATCCTTCTAATATTTTTAATAGGGGAGATAAAGATGGCAATTGGTCTATAGTTTAAAAGTTCTGTATTGATTCCACCCTTGTGCAGTGGAACAAAGAATGATTCTTTTCCATAACGAGGGTACTTTTTGGTATTTGGATCGATTTATCAGAATTGAAACTGGATATACAATTGTCTCAGTTGCTGTTTCGGATACTCGCCTGGGCAGTTGTAGTAGGCTTTTATTCTGTGAGGGTATCTGTGGGAATCAAAAAAATAAAAACAGCCACAAGAGACAAAACGAAAGACACAACTTTTAATGCGCCACAGTACACATGGTAACCAAACGACTAATGATTATGATTGCCTTGTGAGTATTTAGTTTTAGAATGGTTAGTAGGATTTCTGAGTTACAGAAAGTTGGCACAGAGTGGGGTAAAAGGGGGATATCTAGTGTGCATTAAATCAGAACTTTTTGAACTCTACAGAGATGGTTTCCCAGGGTCATCTTAGCACCATTACTTTTCTCCTTCAGTATTTATTGCTATTTGACAATATTTACTTAGGTGTTATCCACATTTAAAGAACATTGCCTGTTTTGTTGTCAGTATCATCCTTGCCATTGACAGATCCCTATTCAGATGCTCTTAGAAGTCATTTACAGCTGGACTTCCTCAGGCTCATTAATTGACTGTCAGAAAAACAATGCAGATTAAGTACCAACAAGAACAGAGCCATGTTACTTGGGGCCGCTATGTAGAAAAACCCAGCCTCAAAGACTGGGTTATTAAGGCTTCATCAAGAATTTTACTTGTCAACCACTTGTATCAAGTTTTTTGGTGTCATCCTTGACCAATCAACTCGGTCCCTAAATGATCCTTGCATGTTTCTTGTGTTCAAAAGAAAATCATGTTAATGTTTAAAGTCTGCTGTATACCTGCTGTTGCAGTGATTCTTTTTTTCCTTGGCAAACTGTAATTTTACTTGGTAAAGTGGTTCATTCCCAGTCTTTGAAGGCTGTATACCTGTCCAACACTTGGCCTTGTAACGTCTTACTGCGCTCATATTCTACCTGTCCAACAGTTGGCCTTGTAACGTCTTACTGCTCTCATATTCTACCTGTCCAACACTTGGCCTTGTAACGTCTTACTGCTCTCATATTCTAACTACTGCATATGCAGTACTGCCCATCTTTCACATGCTGCCTCTCAACTCTGCCACTTATTCTTTTCACATCATGAATACTATCTCCATCTCTCTCTCCTCACCATCTTCTTACCTCTGACCATAATTTTTTTTCCTACTTTTCCCTAAAAATCATAAACATCATACCACAACATCATAATCGCAACCTTTCAGTCCTTGCTGCTACTCTTGTATCTACTTGCTTCCTGATTTTACAGGCTTCTGTGGGGTTGTCCAAATTTCGTATATTTCCTCATTTTACTAGTTCTCACATCAACTCTTCACTCACTTTCAGTCCAAATACTCCTCCGTTAATTGATTAGTAGTCTATTTATGTGTCTGACGTACTCCTAATAAGGGTGCGGGCATTATAACAAGGATGGAAACTGTGACACCCAGAGCTGTGAAGAGGCATCTCTGATTTGCTGCTTTCTGTCATGTGCTGTGACCTAGAAGGTAGTGTATTTACAAGTAGGGATATAATGTGAACCCCCTACATGGAAGTGCTGGGATGGTTGCAATCTCTGCTGCAAAAAAAAAATGCTTTAACTTACCCTTTTTGCAATTCTGGGTGTTTTATTCATGATGAAGAGTGTAGGCATTTTGGGTCCCATAACCTTTTGTGCACTTTTATTCCAGCTACCAGTCTTCAGTTACCATGCAAACATAATCTTTTCTAATAATTTTCTTTTGAATAATGTTATCAACAAGGAGGTTTATTTTGTTTCAACGTGTTGCATATACAGTTGTATTTTTTATATTGTGTATATGTGTGTGTTTGTGTGTCCCACAGTGAACTGACCTTTCCATCCATGCTTTCTGCTTGTCTAGTTTCTGTGAGTTGGATAAACTAGACACTGAAAATAGAGGGAATGATGACTATAGAAGGGATGCCTTTTACATAGTTATTACGGATGCATTTTCTTCCATTTATAGAGCTTTTGGTTTCTTTATTATTATTTATAATGTGAACCTGTAATGTTTTTAGACCTTTTACTTATTCATTTCTAACTTGCAGTTGTTACTTTCAGGCTTTTTTTGTTTTGCAGGTTTCATTTATTTGCACTTTCTGCATTTCTTTGTTGCAGCAGTTTCAGTAGTCCTTGAAGAATTGTTTTATGCTGGGTGCATAATAAAATAGTTAAATCTTTGTGATGCAAGAGTCTACAAATGCCATTTTCATGCTATTTTACTGCCTGCTCAAGGTGCAGTTGATAGGAAGTATCACAGTCTATTTTTCTTGCATAGCTGATTGTCTGTACTAACATCGTTGGCTATACTTATCAGGAGGAAAATTGCTGGGATGTTTGCTTTCTGCTTTTTTCCATAAAGAAGTCTTTCGTTTATTAATGTTAATGTCTTCTCTGTAAAATGCCCTTGCTTGCTTGCTTAAACCAGTCTAGTTAAAAGATTTCTTTTCGTATGTTTTTTTATTAAACAGCACGCAAGTACTTTCATCTTTACACCAAATACTTCATCAAACTAGTAGAATCTAACTTATTGGTCTGGAATGCCTCTCAACTGTCCATTTTTTTGCCTAATATTTTGGGGTTGTGCAGAATATTTGTGCTTTTCTAGCAAATCATTGAAGACTGAACTCAGTAAATGACGGACATTTGAATTTCAGACTTTACATCCTTCAGAAAATGCATTCTGAGGCAAAATTGGTTATTCTAGCAACTTTGTTTATAAGATCAATATTTAAAATTTGTCCATATTTTTGGGGTTTTGTCCCCCCATTATTTTTGGCTTTGTCCAGATTTCCTGAGCTAAGAAGTTGAGAGGTGTGACCTGGATGCATTAACAAGGACTTGTGGGATATTGTGCATTTAGAAGCTAGTGTGCTGGCACGCTTATGTCCTTAAGGGAGTTGTTTTTGTATCTCCCATTATGCTTTCATTAAGGGATACATGATGCTCTATCGTGTCAGGGTCTTTCCGGTCTGGCACTCTGCATTTGCTAAGAGATTTATTTATCAAGCTACAGACACATGCTGACATGTATAAGCAAATGACATTTAAATAATTTTATACAAGTCTTAACTTCTGTGAGCTAATGAAAGCTTACTTTGTAAACTTAAAAGACACTAGTGAATGCAACAAAGCCAGTATTAACTGTAGTCTTGTTTAGTTCAACATTCTGTCTTTATTTTTTTATATAATTATTTTTACTACTATACATCTGATTCAGCTCATAGGTTCATAGGTTGGTACTAGGCTATCAACCCTAGGGCCTATACAAGCCTAGCCATAACAATTCCCTGGCTATTTCTTCCCACACTATTTACTTCCCTGGACCCCTGTCTAGCAGGGCGACTGACGTGGTCCCCGGGGTGAATTTCCTTTCTCCCATCCAATTGTCAAGGTTCCTTTTGAAGAGGGCCAAAGAGGCACTCTGCTTGACATGTATGGGCAATCTATTCCAGAGTCTGGGGAGTCTCTGGGTCAGGAACCTATCCCTCCAACATGTTTTGTTTATTGTGATGACAAGGTTTAGATCCGTGGAGCGTGTGGCTCTGAGGGATTGGGATTTCTTTAAGTGTAGCATGTCCAAAAGCTCTGGGTTTGACATGGCCTTGTGTGTTAAGCAGAGATCGCCTCTGAGTAGACTATATTCGACAGAGTATAGCTGGAGTTTTTAAGGCGGTCGGCGTAGGGCATCTGCTTTAGGCCTGTGATTCTTTTAGTGAGGTATTTCTGCGCCCTTTCCAGTTGTTGCAAATGTCTTGAGAGGTACATACCAAATGGGGCATTGTATTCTATAATGAGTCTAATGAGGGATGAGTATAGTGGGACAATGACCTCCTTTTTTCTGGATGAAAAGCCCTTAGTGATGAGGTGTGCCACATAGAAGGATTTCCTGACTGTTGTGGTGATGTGGTTATCGAAGGTGAGACCACTGTCCACCTGTGTCCCTAAGTCTCTTATCACACTTTCGGTGTTTAGTGTACTGACACCTATATGGTAATTCACTGATACATGTTTTTTTTTGAAACGGGATAACTATACATTTCTTGGCATTGAGCTTGAGCCCATGGCTCTGGCACCAAGCATCTGTTTCTGTAAGGCCCTTTTTTAGAGTATCCGCATCATTTAGGGATTCAATAATGGCTCCCAGTTTGCAGTCATCTGTGAACTTTGTTAGCCAGAGTCCCTTAGTGTTGGCCTGTACTTCAGAGAAGTAGATGCCAAACAAGAGCGGTCCCAGGACTGAACCCTGACGTACTCCACTTGTCTGGAGCTGGATTTGGAGTTGGCTACTTTTACAGTGTGGGTTCTATCAGTAAGCCAGTTAGCAACCCTTTTGGGTGATGTAGGGATTAATGCCCAGCTTAGCAAGTTTATCTATGATTCCAGAGTGGGGGATGGTGTCAACGGCCTTGGCAAGGTCAAGATAGGCTGTGTGGACCACCTTACCCCCTTGTCCATGGCTCTGGAGACTGATTCGAATAAGTCAATCAGGTTCAGGAGACAAGATCGGCCCTTCACGAATGCAAACTGGGTGGGGTCCAGTGTTTGAAGGTTGCCAATGTCTTCGTTTATAAGTTCCATGATAATGCGCTCCATGGCCTTGCAGATAAGGCTCGTCAGACTGATGGGATGGTAGTTTCCAGGATCCAAGGTGGATCCCTCCTTGTGGAGTGGGATAACTGTAGCTCTGCGCCACTCAGTGGGCATGAAACCTGAGGTGAGGCAATGATTAAACATGACACTTAGGTGAGGTGCCAGTTCATATTGCAGTTCATGTAGTACACAGCCTGGGATGTCATCTGGTCCCATGGATACTGTATTCTTAGCTTTGGAGAGTGCGTTTTTTACCTGTGTGGCCGTTATTACCGGAATTTGACAATCTTCCGGTATTGAGATGGGCCATTTAGGGGGTGAGGGGGGGGGTGAAGTTGGCACTGAATTGGTCTGCTAGGATATTGGCAATATCCTTGGGATCAGTATATTTAATGCCATTCTGTTTTAGCACAGAGCAGATCTAAGCATTGCCATTTAGATTCTTGACATTGTTATAGAATGCCTTGTGGTTGTCTTTGGAATCTTTGGCAATTTTATTTTCGTAACTAGCTTTGGAGGATTTTATGAGGGACCTCAGTTTCTTACTGAGGCTGGTAAGGGAGTTTTTTGCATCCTGGGATTTTCCTCTTTCTGCAACAGTTTCTTCCTTTTGTTGTAAAGTTTGTTTATGGCAGGGGGCCACCAGATTGGCTTCCATTTTTTGGATGAGAGCATCTTGGTTCTATTTGGGATGGCACAATTCATGCATGAGTGGATATAGAGAGAGGCTGATGCAAATGAGGAATAGCAGGTGATTCCATTTTGTGTTTGTCAACTGCCATGGTACTGTACCTCCTTTTTTTCTGCAGTTAAATGTATTTCTCTTCATTTTTTTATTATTTACTTTCCCTTTGTTGATGGAGTTGACCCCACTCGACCTAAGCTATCAGCATGACAGAAGGGACTTTGGTTTACTGCTTTGTGCAGAGTATAGCACTTGTGATGTGCAGTACCCTACCTCCCACTCCCCCCACCCCTGTGCTGCTCTATAGTGTCAGTATTAAATAATGAGTTCAAGCATGTGGTGCCAAGGAGGACCTGGCAGCCTTCTGATTTTCCTGATAGCAGTGGTGGGTATGCTGCCTGCTGTACTACTGACCCTCCTGTTGGCTCAAATGTGGTATAGAGTCATCCTTAGTCACTGCTGTGCTGCATGTTGTTATCCACCCATTTAGGACAACCCTCCTTTTATCTCTAACTTAAGGGCTGGGAAGTTGCCTTGTTGAGGAATAAATACATCTTGTCCCGTGTGGTGGTCTGCTAGCCGCTGAATCACAAGTGAGTAGGGGCTGGAGCATGCACTGGCTTTAGTGACACCAGGAGTTTAAACCGTTAACTCCAGTTCTAGACCAAACTGAGCTTATTGTGCATCTGAGACAGCCCCTATCTTTCATTAGGGATCACTGAGCAGCAATAGGTAGTCCCCAACTCCCGTCTTGGCAACTACAGCACCTTTTGGACAGCTGGATCTATTTACAAACCTGGGTCACTTCTAATGTACATGGATGCCTTGCCCCATTCAGTCGGTATTTCATTTGGATTTGTTTAGATGTTGCCATGGTTCACTTGTGCCTACTAAACATTGTGCTCTTAAACTCTTCAGCTGTGACCTTTGAAGTTTGATTAATGATTTTGTATTATAAGTGTCTTGTTTTCTTAATTTTTTTTTTTTTTGTAGTCTTTATAATGTCTAATCTGTAATGTTTTTAGACCTTTCATTCCTTAATTGTTAACTTACAAATGTAATTCTCAGGCTATGTTTTTTGTTCCATCAGGTGTCCTAGTGGTAAATCCAGTGCAGGTTGTATTTGGAATATACTGGAACTTTTAGGATAAAAAGGCTCTGAGATTTCCTGGGTAACAACATAAGAAAAATAAGTAGACAATAGGACAGGGCAACATAATAAATAATCATTGAGGCCTTTTTGTTATATACTTTATGAACATATTACTAGAAATATGTAATGCATGTAATGTTCTGTTTGTTTTACCAAGGATGTATTTGTGCTTCTCAACAATTTGGAAGTTGGAACTGTTGAATTTTATGCTGCTGCTGTATTCCATATAATTTATTTTGGTTTAAATAGTAGTCATGACTGCAAAAGATCTCTTGAGCCAGCTTAGACTTTTTTTTTAAAAAAAGTATGTATTTATCGTGAATACAGCTCAATACATCATGGAAGAAAAACTTTATTGTCATCAGTATGCTGGTGTGTTTTTATTTAGTGCTTCATCAGGCGATTATCATTGTACTGACGACAGACATTTTTTTATTCGATGGTGTGTTGAACTATGTTTTTGTTATGGATTTTGATAAAATACATCTTTCAGCACTAAGCCCATGTATTCTTCCTTCTTTTGGATCTATTGTGTATATTGAAAAGTGCAGCTAGCTGTGTAGGTGTAATGTCCATTTGAAAACTGACATAGCACTACAGTATACTTAACTAGTGGCAGCAAAAGCATTAGCCATCCATTTGATTTCTGTCATTAAAGAAACAACCTTGGGTGTGCTGCCTTTTTTGCTCCCAGTAAGTAAGGGCATAAAAGGACAAGTTATCTTATTGTCAGAGTTCATCTGTGAAACAACTCTGGAATAAATTAATCTTCAGATAGTTAAGTTAATATCTAATTTGTTGATGTGAATGAAATTAGAGGAGTCTGTTTCAACAGAGTATTTTTTGTACAATATGAAGGTTATTTCTCAGTTGCTAACCATTAACATGCAACATGACTTCCGATTCTCTACCTCCCTTATCCACATTATCTCATGCTGCCTGCAGCATATTATTAAAGCTCAGTTGTACTGTAGTTTCCTTTACATTGTGACTCGTGTTTGCTTTCATGTCTTAAATTTATATCTCTAATGTTCTGAAGTCCTTGTGCATTTTGCAGTTTGTTGCAGAAAACCATTCTTCCCCATGAGCTTTATCACCTGAAAATGGGGCTGTATGTCTGAAGTAGTTTAGCTTCCCTTTTTTTGTTGTTGTTGTTAACCATGTAAAGATCTGCCTTTAGAATATTTCCTTTCTACATTCCTTTTCTATATGGATCTTCCTCACTTATCCTCCTTGACTTACTGTGTTCCCCCCTCCCCACACACACAGTCATGTACTGTCTACAAGTGTCTATTGTACAGCACTGTTCTCTCTATTTGTTCCACTGAGTTTTTAAACTTTTCAGAGCTGTTACCTTTTTCTAATGTTCGTAGTTTGTTTCAGACTCATTTTCAATGCAACATTTTCCTTGTCATTTCTGATGTCACACTTTTGCAAACCTTAATCTTCATAATTCCTTTAAAATATTCATCAGATTCTTAAGGATCTTCTTCAAAGTTTTCTTTTTTCACCTTTCTCCGTAAACAGAGTACCAGCATTTTAGTAGTACAAATTTGTGCACTGTTCTAATATACAGTGATGGTGAGTTAACTTGCTCCATAAAGATAACATATGACTAGGTGGGATTTGTGATCTGACCTCCCCAACTCTATTTCTTTAGCAGATCTCAAATGTACACTGATTTTTTTTTAAGTGGTACCTAAATCTCGCATACAAACTGCTCATAAGGAGGACATTAATCTCATTTTGTTTTCCTGGTTTAGCTAGAGTATCTCCAAGTTAACACAAATATCAGCTCTGTACTCTTTGGTATTATGTCAAGACTGAGGAACACACATTTTAATATCCATAATTTTTGTTGCTTCCATTGAACAGATTATAAGTATGTTGGTCAGCACCTTGAATGTAACCTAAGATGTCCTTCAAGGATGCATCTGCAGTAATAACATATGGGTTGTCCTGCCTCAGGCAGCCCCTCGGTCAGCCGGATTCCAAAGTCTGGGTCTGGCCTCGGCTGATGTCGCACTTCACCCGACGTCATAGCTCCTGGGGTATAAAGGCATCAGCCGACGCCATTTTAACTAAAATAAACATACAAACTTTCTTGTCTACTCACTCAAAAATTCATTCTTACGTTGCAAAGAATGTTCTCAACTTAAAACTCAAATTTGCACGCTGTTTTCTTGCTGTTTGTAATTCCCAAGCATTGCAAATTCATTGCTTTAGTTAGACCCTTTTACTTACCATTGCGAACTCCTCCACGCGATATCTTTCCTGCCACTGAAATTACCTTCTCCCTCCTGTCTTCCACCATCTACAAGCAACTGTTCCTCAGTGCCTGCCCTCCTTTTAACTGTCAAAGTAGAGATTCTTATCCACTTAAATCACAAACTTCAGGAGCCTCAGTTTCTTTTTCACCTGCGATTGCCTGTCAGCAAAAACTTCCTAGAGTCTGGAGCTCTATTCATTCCTGGATTAAATCTATTTTTTTTTTTGCAACTTTAGAAATGACATCCTATTCCACTGAAGTGACCCCATCCATATGTAAGTGCTTCTTATCTTGAATTATTGCTATTTTTTGTTCTTCTGCCCTCCCTCCCATTTTCTTTTCCCCTCCATGCTTGCTTGCTCTGTCCCGTCTTCCTGTACTGTTGAATACGTCATTGGATGCCTTTTAAGCATCTTATGTCTGAGCATTAAAAGTTTTCTACCTCTCATCTGCCATCCTATATCTTACCAGAGCTTTTACTGTCTTCATTTTTATAATGCTTGCTACATTTCCATGTGCAGTATTATCCCAGATGTTTGGAAGAAGCCCTCAACTTAAAACTAACAGGCACAGCTAATGTACTGGAACAGGTATGATGTTTCAAGTTTGTGTTCTTTCATTTACTATGATATGTTTAGTTGTGTTTTACTTGTACATACTGTTTTCTTATTGTTGAAAAATATCTATTGTCTATATTTTATTCTATCTTCTCCCAGTTAATGTTTGATCACATGTATGTTTTGTACATTTCTGCATTTTCTTTGCATCTTTGTTTTGCATTTCATCTCATTTAATTTCCATTTGTATTCCTGATGTCACACAGCTGCAAGTGGTTATGTAAAAAATGAAATTTATAAAGATTAGGTTATACCTTTTGATGTTGTAGTTTCACTATCTGCATTGGTCTGTCCATACCCACAAAATATTATGTCTTGTTAAGTACTAGACAATCAATTTCATATTCAGCAAAACAGTCTCTGTGATCCAAAACAAGTGACTAGTTTAGGATTGCAACTGTTCACTTACCTTATTTAATTAGTGTGTTATTACATAAGTTATTTTTCAGAGTAAGGTGTCCCGCCTTCAGGTCATAGTTGGCAATATGTTTTTCTAGGACATGAGTGCCAGTTGTTGCAATTAACATGGAGATATAATAGCGTATACATTAATTCAAGTAGTTGGGTATTAATAGTCCAATCCTTCTTTGCTTATTAACAAAAGAAAATGCATTAACAGTACAGTTTTTTTTTTGATAAAATGTTTTGGTATTGTATATAATAGGGAGCCTCCATCCAACTCAAATATATTTATACTTGCAGCCAGAGGAAACCCATGCCAATGCAAGGAGGACGTGCAGACTCCACACAGAAGGCATCCCAGCTGAGAATTGAACTGGGGAACCTCTTACTGTGAGGCAACAATGCTAATCGCTGCACTGTATGGCATTGAAGTTGAGTGACTTAAGGTTATTTGTGAGTGGCATTTTACTAGGGGTATTCTATATGTTTGAAGGAAGAGAGTTCCGGAGCTAGCTTAACAAAGGCTCTTGTGCTGTTGAATGAGAGGGGTGAACATTGGAGGGTACAAAGATTGAAGTCAGCCTTCCTTAATGAGCAGAGTACATCACTGTAAATCAGTAGTTGTACAGAAGGGGAACAAAAGATGGGATATAGTAACTTGCATGTGCCATTCACATGTACAGCACTGACTTTGAATGTTTACTATATCATACCTGCGGCACTAGTTATGTGGGCTGACTTGTCCCATTCAAGCCTACAGCAATTTAAAGACAGGTGAGACACAGTGCTATTGTTTCAGTTTAACTTAATTACAGTTTTGTGATGAAGCATTTTAAATATGAGCAATGAATTATGGTGGACTGGTATTCAAATCCAAAAAAGTCAACATTAACCCTTATATTTTAACAAAAAGTCTTCAGTAGTATTAGTAGGGAGTCTTAACACACTCCACTCATGTACCATGAAAGCTACCTTCTATAAAAAAACTCAACCTAATGTCAACCACCATCCAGACTGTATATACCAACACACACATATTGTGTGTGCGTGCGTGTGTGTGTGTGTGTGTGTGTGTATATATATATATATATATATATATATATATATATATATATATATATATATATATAGTGTGTGTGTGTGTGTGTAATACATGCACACAATTTTTTTAGTTAACCATCTATGTGGATAGAAAGGCTAAGAAATTCCAAAGTAAGATATTTAGAGAGAGATGTCTCTTATTAACTATTTACATGTGAGAAGCCAACATCCACTCGATATGAAAAGAAAAGTTGTAAAAGAATTGCACTGAGGCAAAACACTTTCAAACCGATTCTTTCATTGGATTTGTGTACAAGTTACAAGGAAGAAAGTGATAAGGTAGTTTTAAACGAAAATTTGGGAGAGCTTTCCCAATACCCATTTCTACTAATATTTATGTCATTAAAGAAATTATTGAAAACAACTGGAAGTTTTTTCTTGGCAACACTGATTTATCTAGAAGTATTGGTAAGAGAATGTATTTTACTTATAAAAAGAATTGTACTATTAAATCATTATAGAAGTCTAACAGAAATATACAAGACAATGTGTCTTCTTATGGGACATACAAATTTAACAACTGTAAATATAGAGATTTATAAGCAACTTAACCAATTTGTATATAGAAGGTGTTAAAAAGGTGATTATGGCTAATAAGTTTGATTGTGATTTTAAGGGTGTAGTTTATATAGCAATGTGAAACGTATATATTATGTGGGAAAAAATCAGTGTCTTAAAAGAATAAATGTGTATTTCACATCTATTAAAAAGAAATATTTACAAAAAAATGTAGAACAAAAACCTCTGACTCTCCACGTGCAAGAAATAATTTATTCAGGCATAAAAGAACAAACAGTGAGCGCTTTCGCGTATGCTGTGATATGCTTCTTCAGACAATACTACATGAAAACAGGCAGCATATTTATAGGGAGGCACATCTCAATGCTTAAAGTTAATTAATCAATTAAACTAATAATTCAATTAAAAGCATCCTTAACTTTTAGAAGGAGGTTTTTTGAAAACCTCAAAACAGCTGACAGCTAGGGCTGAAGTACTGGATGCCCTATATTATAGCAAGTCATACAAATACAAATAATCAAACACTTTAAAGTTATCTAATTCATTCTTAAGAACACATAATTTCTTCTAAACATAATACTGTGAAGCATTGCTTGAACGCTAAAATAGCGTTATGTATATTATAATATGCTTTCATCTCATCATACAAGTCTCTCTTAGGACGACTTACATCGCGTGGAAATCACTTATTAAGGTGTATTATATATATTAAATGAATTTATAAAAATATGTTTGATGTAAAAAATCATGAAATTCAATATTCATCATTTAAAAATTGCTGATAAAACCGCATAAACATAAACTCAATTAAATGTATGCAGCAATATATATATATATAAACCAACATCATACTTGAGTTAATTAAAAAGTATGTAAACAAATAAACATCAACTATAATACTTAATAAATACAATAAACAAATAAATAAATATTATAAATATATCAATTCTCTAAAAACACATTTGAGTTGAAAGTGAAAATGGTGGAAGTAATATGTTAAATATAGTACTGTATAGACTTGAGTAGGAGAATAAATATGGGTAAAAAACCTTATAATTCATAACCCATAGGAGTTTAGAACAAAAGATTATGCAATCTAAAAACAGCTCAAAACACATGTTTAAGAATTAGTCATAGCACTCTGGCCAATGTAGAGTGTATTTAGAGATGTTTCTGGTGGGCTAACAAATAAGAAATAAAGAATAGAATAGACTAAAATGAACTGAAAAACAAATGAGAATGAATAAATAATCATGTATTAGGCTAAATATAAAGACGTCAAAAATATTAAAGTCATCTTCGATTGTTAAGAAAAGATTTTATCGTAATGTAATTATTCAGGCCTGGGTGGTGGTGGCCTCTTAGTCTGAAAATCCATTTCAGTTCATTCAGTTCAAGTAAATTCATATAGTCACCACCTCTAACATTAGCATCTACAGTTTGTAGTACTCTAAATACAAAGGCATGTGTTGGATTAGAAATTATGTGTTTGGCCAAGGCATTTAATTCATTTTTCTTTTTAATATCATACTGGTGGTTGTATATTCTATTTCTCAACTTTCTTTTAGTGAGGCCTATATAGTATGCAGAACAACACTCACAGGTAGCCAGATAAATAAGACCAGAGGTATCACAAGTAGCCCTAAATCTTGGTTTAAACACATAGTTAAACTCTGGGTGTGCGAAATCTTGCTGTTTAGTAATATAATTGCAATAATTGCAGTGTCCACAGGGATGTGTTCCAAGGGTACTATTGTACTCTTGTGCTACATTTTTAGTCAAGACTGGCCTGTCGCACAGTAAAGATTTCAAATTAGAATTACTTCTATAAACTATATGGGGAGTGGTACCAACTAACTTTAACGTGGATTCATCAGTTAATAACACTTTCCAATTATTGGATAGTATTTTCCGTATATATTGAAAATCATTAGTATAGGTAGTAATGAACGATACCTTCTCCCTGTAGTTGTACACATCTCTTCTATAACCATGTGGAAAATAATTATTACTCATATTATCAGAATCTGGATCCTCATGAGATAAAATTCTTGTTCTGACTTCCATTATTAACAAATGAACAAAAATAACGATGCTGGATACTGCTCAGGATAAAAACACAATTTAATGCCACAGAATAATAGATACAGTATAAGCGCTTTCGGGCGGTTGCCCTTCATCAGATAAAAACAGTACATTTTAAAATTCCTTTTAAAACACTCACTAACCAATCAATATTCAGTAAAAAACCCGCCTTTTGCACAGTGTTGGTTTAAGGGGGACGACGTCATTTAAACCTGGATCCCTGTGTGCTGTTAGCTCAAGAATCCACTGGGATTCAGCTAGTTCCGTGTTTAACTTAATGTCACCCCCCCTATTGGTCAGCTTTAGATTAACAATGACCCTAAAAGTAAACTTATGTGTGGGATGTTCCTTAACATGCCTATACAAGGCATTGTGTTCATCCTTGTTCCTTATGTTAGATAAATGCTGGAAAATTCTTGTTTTTAACATCTGGTTGGTCTTCCCAACATAGAAACTTCAACATGAACAACATTCAGCTATATACACAACATCTGTAGTCCTGCAACTAGCCTTACCCCTAAACAGAAAAACCTTACCACTATTTGGATGTTTGAACTCAATCCCTTTTTTAATATTACCACAGGCCTTACAGCAACCACAGGGTACTGTTCCTCCTGTCCCCTTTGGTCTAACATCATTAGATATACGATCCTCCTTACAAAGTATATCCTTTAGATTTGTATTTCTTTTATAGACAAATTTGGGATATACCCCCACCATTTCTCTTAGGCCTTCGTCACTGACTATAATGTTCCAATTACTACGTATAATATCGCTAACCCCTCTAACATCACTGCCATAAGTAAGCGCCACTTTATGTCTGTCTAGTCTATGAGTATTATCTAGTGGTTCATCTTTTGCATTATATCTGCAATCCAACCACGGTCTAAACCTGTTGCATCTAAGTGGTTTGGTCTTCTTTACAATATCTCCCACCATCCTCTCATCATAGCCCCTGTTAGAAAAACATTCACCTAGGTGACTAACCTCCATTTCAAATTGAGCTTGATCTTTTACAATCCTAGACACCCTACCCAACTGGCCTTGTACCACATTAGTGAAGGTGTGCCTAGGATGCATACTATCATAGGACAACAGAGTGTTCCTCCAACACTCTTTCCTATGCAAACTTGATGAAAAACCAACAATTTACTGAATATTGATTGGTTAGTGAGTGTTTTAAAAGGAATTTTAAAATGTACTGTTTTTATCTGATGAAGGGCAACCGCCCGAAAGCGCTTATACTGTATCTATTATTCTGTGGCATTAAATTGTGTTTTTATCCTGAGCAGTATCCAGCATCGTTATTTTTGTTCATTTGGCTTGGAGTATTTTACGACAGCTGGGTTTTAGCTAGCAACGACCTTTCTTTTGTTGTATTCCTGATTTTCTTTGAGGTCTTTTTTGCTATGCATGCTCAAGGGAGTGAAACTGTCTTGATTGCAGAGACGGAAATTGAAGGAGAGAGCGTTTCACGAGGAGGATGGAATGTGAAGCGTTTTATAACCTCGGAAAATCCTTTGCTTAACTTAGGTTTTAATGCTAGACAAGGGGTGAACCATCATCCGAACATCCCTATGGCAGTGGACAAAACCTTTGAGGACAATTTGAGAGACTTTAACTATAAAGTTCTGAGATTACAGCGGCTGCAATGGCAAACTTTCCACTTGGAAGCTTGCCTTGATTATGGCATAGTACCGCGTGGGATGCGCGTACTATGTATGCCAAGTCAAGGGGATAGATATCCCGAGCTTCTTGCCAGATGGCAGGCTATAAATATTAAGACTAGTTACCTGTATATGGACTTACTGAATGATTTCTTCTCTAAAGAAATCGCTGAACTTAAAAATGATGTTCTATCTTTACAACATAAGCTTGAGAATGATTACTCTGAGGTCTGGTGTAAAAAGAAACTGGAGGAGATGTATAACACTTTTAGTGATAATGATGCTAAACTCAGAACACAAAAAATGGGGAAACTTCGTAGAGATTACGAAGATTTCTCCAATGGTAACATCTTTGTGTGGCAGAAACCAAGAGCTTCAACCATGGCGGAAGTCGTAAAAGGTATGAGTAGGATTGGTGAACAGCAAAAGCAGAGGAGTGGCCAAATGCAACGTCGGAACACGGCTAGTGAGGTAATGGCGTCTACAAGCAATATTGTGATCACGAAATCCGTTCCTAAGGAGCCGCTTAGTGAGCGGAATCTCGCTTTGTCTGTAAATAATGACAATGACCTGGCTTCCACTGCAGTAATAGACACTGCGAACACTATCTTGAATGAAGCCATTCTGACCAATGACATTAATACTGAACCAGGAGTGGTTTTTGAACAAGCTTTGATTAGCTCTGTTGATTTAACGGCTAACATCGGTGAACAAGCGTCAACTGGCTCCGCTGATTTAACGGCTAATAGCGGTTTACAGACTGGGGCACGGCCTAAAATTAGATCATCACATAATAATTTTTTGGAAATGTTGCCGGTGCAAGTCAAGAAGAAGGGCCCGTGGAAACGGTCGCTCAGCGACGACCGGGACTTTCAGAAAAAAAGACGGACACTAGAGTGACTGCTTGTAAGCATGATAATATTGTTTTTAATTTATCTTCACGTTGTTTAAATGAAAGTGAACTTGCGGTTCTTAATAAGGGATTAACATTTGTCCCGAGTAAGCAATGCTCTTATCAAGATGTTGTTTTGGATATTATGTCATTCTGTCGTAATTTGATGTTGAGTAAGCAGTTTGGAACTAATACTTATATACAGTCCAATTTGAGGAAGCCTAGCAGTTTCATACCGGCACTAACACCAGCCTTACAATTGTTTGTTAACAAATGTGACCTTGATTTGGTAGAGTTCTTCCAGCAGAGTGATAGGGATAGGTATTATAATCTGACTGCTGAACAAAGACAAGCTTTGACTAATTTAGGTAAATATACTGATATTGTTATTAAAAAAGCAGATAAGGGAGGGTCCGTGGTTGTATTAGATACTGAATGGTATATAAATAAATTGAATGATATGTTATCGGATGGACATACTTATATTAAGATTAATCCGATAGACGTAAGAAGAACCATTGATAGGGTTCACAGTAGATTACGGTGGCTTAATGACAATTTGATGATTACACCGCAATTGTTAGAATTTTTGTTTATTGAAAGGCCTCTAACTCCGGTTTTTAAAGCCCTCCCCAAAGTTCATAAAAGCTTGTCAGACCCACCCCTTAGACCGATAGTTTCGGGTAGGGGGTGGGTTACTGAGAACATATCTATCTGGCTGGAAGTAACGCTTAGACCCTTTGTGGATGAAATGGTTCACGTTTTGAAGGATACAGGGCATTACCTTAGTTTATTTGGTAATATTAGTAAGGAGGATTTGACAGGTGACTACCTGATGGTCACTCTTGATGTAAATAATCTTTTTACTGTAATCAACAATGAGTATGGAATCTCTGCAGTAAAGGCGCTCTTAAATGCAATAGGGCTAACAAACATAAATATAGATTTAATATTGGAGTTACTAGGTTTAGTACTGGAAAACAACGTTTTCTTGGGGGCAGATTGCGCTTATAGGCAGGCACAGGGGATAGCCATGGGTACCCCCTGTGCCAATACCTATGCAAATCTTGTCCTCTCTCATTGGGAGAAGACACATGTGTTTAGTGACCATTTATGGAAGGAACATCTGTTTCTGTACCTGCGCTTTGTAGATGATGTTTTTGTTTTGTGGAAGGGGGATTGTGATGAATTGAATAATTTCATTGACTATCTTCACTCCACTACCACCTTCTTCAGATTTAGTGTAAAGACATCGAAGGTAAATATTGATTTTTTAGATGTCTGTTTGACACAAAATAAAGATGGTTTTTCATCAAGTTTGCATAGGAAAGAGTGTTGGAGGAACACTCTGTTGTCCTATGATAGTATGCATCCTAGGCACACCTTCACTAATGTGGTACAAGGCCATTTGGGTAGGGTGTCTAGGATTGTAAAAGATCAAGCTCAATATGAAGTGGAGGTTGGTTACTTAGGTGAATGTTTTTCTAACAGAGGCTATGATGAGAGGATGGTGGGAGATATAGTTAAGAAGACCAAACCACTTAGATGCAATAGGTTTAGACCGTGGTTGGATTGTAGACACAGTGCAAAACAAAAACCACTAGATAATACTCATAGATTAGACAGACATAAAGTAGCGCTTACATATGGCAGTGATGTTAAAGGGATTAGCAACATTATACGTAGTAATTGGAACATTATAGTCAGTGACGAAGGCTTAAGAGAAATGGTGGGGCTATATCCAAAATTGGTCTATAAAAGAAATAGAAACTTAAAGGATATACTTTGTAAGGAGGTTCGTATTTCTAATGATGTTAGACCAAAGGGGACAGGAGGAACAGTACCCTGTGGCTGCTGTAAGGCCTGTGGTAGTATTAAGAAAGGGATTGAGTTTAAACATCCCAATAGTGGTAAGGTTTTTCTGTTTAAGGGTAAGGCTAGCTGCAGGACTACAGATGTTGTGTATATAGCTGAATGTTGTTTATGCACAAGTTTCTACGTTGGGAAGACCAACCAGATGTTAAAAACAAGAATTTTCCAGCATTTATCTAACATAAGGAACAAGGATGAACATAATGCCTTGTATAGGCATGTTAAGGAACATCCCACACATAAGTTTACTTTTAGGGTCATTGTTAATCTAAAGCTGACCAATAGGGGGGGGTGACATTAAGTTAAACACGGAACTAGCTGAATCCCAGTGGATTCTTGAGCTAACAGCACACAGGGATCCAGGTTTAAATGACGTCGTCCCCCTTAAACCAACACTGTGCAAAAGGCGGGTTTTTTACTGAATATTGATTGGTTAGTGAGTGTTTTAAAAGGAATTTTAAAATGTACTGTTTTTATCTGATGAAGGGCAACCGCCCGAAAGCGCTTATACTGTATCTATTATTCTGTGGCATTAAATTGTGTTTTTATCCTGAGCAGTATCCAGCATCGTTATTTTTGTTCATTTGGCTTGGAGTATTTTACGACAGC
Source organism: Protopterus annectens (assembly GCF_019279795.1). Taxonomy (NCBI): domain Eukaryota; kingdom Metazoa; phylum Chordata; order Ceratodontiformes; family Protopteridae; genus Protopterus; species Protopterus annectens. The sequence goes on from NC_056731.1 coordinate 194,448,725, forward strand.
TGGGTTTTAGCTAGCAATGACCTTTCTTTTGTTGTACTTCCATTATTAAACCATAATCATAACCTCTTTCTAAGAACATTTCCACCATATTATCCTCTTCTCTTTTTAGATCTTCCATATCAGTGCATATTCTTTTTAATCTAGTAAATTGACTACTCAGTATCCCTTTAAAAGTATGTCGCGGATGCATACTATCATATTTCAAAATTGCATTCCTCCAACATTTCTTCTTATATAAAGTGGATACTAGCCTCCCATTCCTAATATTTAAACTAACATCCAAAAAGTTCACTGATGAAAATGAAGTTTCAACAGAAAACCTAAGAAAAGTAGTCGTAGATTCTAAATATGTTTTAAAAGTGAAGAATTCTTCTAATGTACCATCCCACACGATTAAAATGTCATCCACAAAACGCCTATAGACTAAAACTTTTTTAAACAAGATATGCTCGAAGACAGTTCAATTCCCAATTATATACAACTAAATTTGCATACGTGTTTGCACAGGGGGTTCCCATGGCAACACCACAGGTTTGTAGGTATAGATCACCCCCAAATGCAAACACGTTGTTACTGAGAACCAATTCCAGTAACTGACATACTAGAATGGTGGTATTCCCACTCATTGTGGGAGTACGTTGTAACAAATCACGTATTGCTTCAATCCCTTCTTCGTTGGGAATTGAGGTAAAAAGACTCTGTACGTCCATAGTAATAAGCAGATGTTTGTCTTGTATAAAGGTAATGTCTAATAAATGTAGATAATCTAGAAGCTGATATGTGTCTTTAAGTATAGTTGGAATGACGTCCACTAAAGGTCTTAAAGTTTTTTCCAAGTATACTGATACATTCTCAGTGACCCATCTAGCTCCAGAAACTATTGGGCGCATTGGTGGTGGTTTCACCTCTTTATGCATTTTTGGTAGCCCTTTAATGATAGGGACTACAGGAGAACCTATACAGAAAAAATCATATAGGCTATAAGGTATTTGGCAGCACATAAGCATGTCATAAAGATCTTCATTAACAGTTTTGATTATTTGATTCAACTTAACTTGATTAATTAACAAATAAGTAGCATCAGCATTGAGCATATCATTCATCAAAACATTGTAGTCAATCGTATCAAATATGGCTAAGCCTCCCCCTTTGTCTACTGGCCTGAAAGTCAAGGAGTGATCTGAACAAAAATTATTTAGTGACCTTATAGTATCACTGGACATGTTAAAATAAGCACATTTCTTTTTTCCATTATAAAAGTATTGATATAAATCAAGTTCACATAATTTAATAAAAGAATCTACATGAGGCGGCATAGCTGGTATAAAAGAACTTTTCTTTTTGTAAGAGAGAACAGAAATGTCTGGAGTTAAATTCTTCGCTTTAGAAAAGTGCAATTTTAAAGTAACTGAGCGGGCAAACATGCGTAAATCAATCAGAAGGTCAGACAATTTACTCCCTCGTGAGGGAATAAAAGACAAACCATTATTCAACAGTACAATGTCATGAGCATTTAAAACATACCTAGACATATTAAAATAAAGTGTTCTTATTGTTTCTGTCTTCTCGGTTGGTACGCATTCATTTCGCCGAATAACTTTCTTTTCCTGGTTTCCCAGCTGTTTCTTCTTCCTTTCGTAAAGGATGGTTTCCTTATTGGCAGGGGTAAAAAAGGTACATTGCCCTCTGGTCGTCGTTTACTAATGGCTCCCAAATCATGCTGCAGAGGTCTAGCTGCCTTGTTTGTTTCTTGATTAGGGAGCGGATTAGAAACAAGGACAGCATTCATCGCAGAAGGAAAAGTTTCCGGTGGTGTGGTAAATGATTCATGAGAAATGTCTTTACGTAAACCAGACGGAGGCTCAGACGCCGCTGAACCAGCAGGGGTGGTTGATGTAAGCGTACGGTCTAGCGGCGCTGAATTCAAAATGGGTGGCTCCTTCAGTGGAAAATTGTCAGATCTCCTCGGCCAGACAAATACACAGCTAGTAGAAAAGTCTTTAAAGTCACGTTGAAGCTTTTTAAGCTTAATTTGCTGAAGCTTCACAGCGTAGGTGTTAACTTGAGAGTACATATTGTCCAATTTCCGTGAACAAAAGGAATCAGAGAAATTATTTCTCAGCTCATTATTTAGATCATTGACTTTAGACACTAGCTCCTTCTCTAATGGCTCAAAATAGTCAATAAGGAGCTGCATATATTTATGACTAGTTTCTATGTTTATGTCTTGCCATTTCTTAAGCAACATAGGGTGCGTGTCACCATAGGTAGGCATAACAAGTACACGCATCCCCCGTGGAATCAGTCTATAATGTAGGCACGCTTCCAAGTGTTTGCGTTGCCATATCATCCGCTGTAACTTGTACAAATCATTCTCAAGCACTTTTATATTCGAGTTGAAAAGTTCTAAGTTATCAATATTGACTTCCATGTCGCTCGGAACTGGAACATTCAAATCCAGAGCCAATAAAGGATTTGACTTACATGAGGTGATTGCAGTCCATTGTTGTTCATTAGTGAGTCTCCTCGGTTCTGGAGTGTAATCCAGTTCAACTTCTAGGTCAGCCATAGCGTGTGCTGTCGAGATCCCAAAAACAGCAGAGCAAATATAAAAAACAAGAACGGATCTCTACCAGCTAAGGAGTCTGAGGTTAAAACAAGGAGTCAAATGTAGAACAAAAACCTCTGACTCTCCACGTGCAAGAAATAATTTATTCAGGCATAAAAGAACAAACAGTGAGCGCTTTCGCGTATGCTGTGATACGCTTCTTCAGACAATACTACATGAAAACAGGCTGCATATTTATAGGGAGGCACATCTCAATGCTTAAAGTTAATTAATCAATTAAACTAATAATTCAATTAAAAGCATCCTTAACTTTTAGAAGGAGGTTTTTTGAAAACCTCAAAACAGCTGACAGCTAGGGCTGAAGTACTGGATGCCCTATATTATAGCAAGTCATACAAATACAAATAATCAAACACTTTAAAGTTATCTAATTCATTCTTAAGGACACATAATTTCTTCTAAACATAATACTGTGAAGCATTGCTTGAACGCTAAAATAGCGTTATGTATATTATAATATGCTTTCATCTCATCATACAAGTCTCTCTTAGGATGACTTGCATCGCGTGGAAATCACTTATTAAGGTGTATTACATATATTAAATGAATTTATAAAAATATGTTTGATATAAAAAATCATGAAATTCAATATTCATCATTTAAAAATTGCTGATAAAACCGCATAAACATAAACTCAATTAAATGTATGCAGCAATATATATATATATATATATAAACCAACATCATACTTGAGTTAATTAAAAAGTATGTAAACAAATAAACATCAACTATAATACTTAATAAATACAATAAACAAATAAATAAATATTATAAATATATCAATTCTCTAAAAACACATTTGAGTTGAAAGTGAAAATGGTGGAAGTAATATGTTAAATATAGTACTGTATAGACTTGAGTAGGAGAATAAATATGGGTAAAAAACCTTATAATTCATAACCCATAGGAGTCATCCACTCGATATGAAAAGAAAAGTTGTAAAAGAATTGCACTAAGAGGCAAAACACTTTCAAACCGATTCTTTCATTGGATTTGTGTACAAGTTACAAGGAAGAAAGTGATAAGGTAGTTTTAAACGAAAATTTGGGAGAGCTTTCCCAATACCCATTTCTACTAATATTTATGTCATTAAGGAAATTATTGAAAACAACTGTAAGTTTTTTCTTGGCAACACTGATTTATCTAGAAGTATTGGTAAGAGAATGTATTTTACTTATAAAAAGAATTGTACTATTAAATCATTATAGAAGTCCAACAGAAATATACAAGACAATGTGTCTTCTTATGGGACATACAAATTTAACAACTGTAAATATAGAGATTTATAAGCAACTTAACCAATTTGTATATAGAAGGTGTTAAAAAGGTGATTTGGGCTAATAAGTTTGATTGTGATTTTAAGGGTGTAGTTTATATAGCAGTGTGAAACGTATATATTATGTGGGAAAAAATCAGTGTCTTAAAAGAATAAATGTGTATTTCACATCTATTAAAAAGAAATATTTAAGTAATTCATTAGCAAAACATTCCTCAATTTGTAAGGATTTAATAAAATAGTTTTTTGTATTCGATTACATCAACATGAACGAGCTACTTCCTTTGCTGTTTTAATACAGTATGCAGACAACTCCATGCTAATATGTGCAGCCCACACCCTACAAGAACTACAGGAGAAAACACAAAAATAATTTGCAGCAGTGGAAGCATGGCTTACCAACACACAAGTCATACTTAACCCAAATAAAACCAAGCTAATAATCTTCTAACCTACTAAAAGCACTGACCTCCCATCCAACTTTCCCATAATTGCTGCAAATAACACAATAATAGAACCCACTACACAGACCAGACTCCTGGGTGCCATCATTAATCGCAATGTGAGATTTGACCAACACATAAACTATTAAAAAGTACACAAACAATTGAGTACTCTATATAAAAACAAACATTTCCTGACCAGCAGTATCAAAGTAGCCATTGCAAGAACTCACCTACTTTCAACACTTCTCTATGCCTCAACAATGCTCACAAACCTCAGAAAATCTGATCTAAGTAAACTAGTAACATGCTGTAACAAAATAGCTAAATTTGCCACGGACTCCCCATACAGAGCACACCACTATCTACTACTAAGAAAGTTATCTTGTATTGAATTCCCACATCTTCTCTGTAACCAGTTGACGATGGCACATAAATTACTTAACCAACCAAGCAAAACAGATATCTTACAAAACCTACCACAGCCTTACTTTAACCCTGGAATAATTATTTCACCAACAAATCCTTAGCAAAAGTTACCAATTCTGCAAGCACCCCACGTAATGCCCTGTTCTCTAATTATATAGCCAAAATATGGAACTACCTACTGCTAGAACTTCGAAAACTAACTAACATCACCCACTTTAAAAAAAATGCTCAAAGACCATCTAACAAACAAATGGCTTTGTTTACGTAATACTCAAAGGTAAAACACACTTCTCCCTTTTGACTTTCACTATCCATAATTATTTCACTTCCTTTCTATTACTCTAACACCCTTAAGAATCTATTGATCATGTCTGTAATCAGTCTACAATCACTCTAACTACTGTTCTAATTCAAATATGAATGCAGCATCCCCTATATCAACACATTTTTCTAGTCTCTACATGTTCTCCACCCTTAATTTCTTAGTATTGTCTACCTTATACTAATTCTAGCTGTACTTTTGAACCTTCTGCTTGACATAATTATATAATTCTCCTCATCCCTGCTTATTACTAACTTCTGTTTTTACCACTTATAACTACCTCCTTTTTCTACTCGTATCCTATGAAACAAACTGGATGATTTACTATTATGTCTGTTTGTATCCTACTCAAAATTGTTACACACCTAATTTGCCTCTATGCTTGTATTCACTAGAAAAGTTTAGTTTTCTCCTTTAAATGTTATTATAAGACTTTTATTACTTATAGACCAACTTGTCTTGTAAAAATGTTCATATGTAAATTTTGTTGTATGTGTTGGAGCTTTTCTCCCCGAGCCACTGCTGAAAATGGGCTCACACCCAGTCGGACTTTCCCAGTAAATAAATGTAAAATAAGTACATAAATAAATTGTAAGGAAACAGAATGGCAGATTAGATTAGCAGCAGATAAGAAACCGGGTCTCAATGAAAATATTAACATCAAATGTGTTTTAATGGTACAAAGGTTGTGAGATTGTATTTAGATTTTGTTTTTAATAGAGTTTTTAGGTTAGTTATAATCTGTAACTCTTGCACATTAATTTATTGATACAGTAATAGTTTTGTTAAGTAATTTACATTATGATTAATATTCTGAACTAAGATGAATTTGGTTTTGACATTGTGAGATATTAACATTTCTGTATATAAATGTAATATGATTGTGAAGGGGAATTTTTCTGAGGAAGTTCTAATATTAAAAGCGTTAAATTCATTGCTGTCTTGGTTGATGTACACTTACAGTGTTTGTTTCTTATTTTTGCATTTGATTCCATTGGTTTGGTCTTGTATACAATTTAATTGATTTCTCATATTGGGTTAAAGCAAAAGCAGTTTGGAGGGATCCCTGTCAGTCAATTATTGTTATCAAATATATCCAGTCTCTGTAAAGTTATAAGCATAGATTATGAAAATATCCATCTGTTCTTGTTTTTTTCTTGCATATACAGTTATGGAAGCCCTGTAAATACTAGAACATGACTAAACCGCTACTACATTCGTGACTGTAGGGCACTATATTCCATACTTGTATCCACAGCCTCCATATTCACCAGCCAACTCAACGCACAATACTATCCCTTTCTGCCATGCAGATGAAACCATTTTTCATGTCCTGTGTCCAGCCATGACCACTTAGTGAATTAGCCCCATGTTATCAAATTAATTGAATCATCGTAGCTAAGGCCTTCTAAATGCTGACCATATTTCTAATAATACTTCAGATATTCCTTCTGAATAAAATTACATGTTCTGCATTCCTTAACCATCCCAGACTCATAATATTGGAATTATAGTTTTGGAAACCTAACTTTTCAGCAGTATTTTCCACTTCTGTTGTTACCACTTTGGAAGACAGGAAAGTTCGTCTTGAGACATAATTATGCAAATAATAACACAGACAATTAACTAGAAATTGGTAGTCTAATGGTTCAAAGAACATTTTTGGCAAATTTGGATATTACATGAGATCCAAAATGTAAACTCATAGTGAAAATATTAAATCCAAAAGATATTGTGGTCTAATAGATATTCTTCGGTTTACCTTCATAATGTTGCGGATGGTTTGTGTGACAAACAATTGAGCGAAAGCACACCTGCATAAATCCATAATGTCGCTTCACAGATGTTTGAATGGCTGCATTGCGAATGCAATTTGCCATTCAAATGAACATCTTTTCGACATCCGGATTCCACTAAGTGAGTTTCAACATAGTGCCATGAACTCATTCTGATATTTGCTCATATCGTTCGATGTTATGCATGATCGCACAAACCATCCGCGACATTATGAAGGTAAACCTATTCTTCACCTTGATTATTTATACATGCTGCAGGATGTCAGAGAGGTACTGTAAAAATAAATAAACAAAAGGTGGGGTACACCCACACCCATTTGAAAATATATTAGCTAGCAATATTAACTAACAAAGCATTTATGCAAAGAGTTTTTTTGTGTCAATTGTATAGTCCCTAGTCCAAAGTATTAAAAAAAAAAATCTCACCATCTGAATGTAACTTGCAGTCATCTACATGCTGTAGAAGCCAGATAATGGCTGACATGTGGTAGCAACTCTAAACATTTGTTTCCTTTATATTGCAAACTGTCCAGGTTTACAAGATTGATTGTGACAATCGAGAAAAAAATGCCTTTAGCATACTCTGCAAAATCAGTTTGTACTCAAGTTTCTTCCAACTATGCTGCTTTATTACTTCTCTAAACTGTTATCTTTCAGAAGTGCACTCTGAAAAATGATCCACATATAGAAATTCCTATGTACACTTTTTCCCCACTAGTAAAATTTGCTGTAGGGTTTGCTCGTCCTCTTTTTCTTTTTAACACCTTTATCAGCTTCACACACACTGAGCAATGACATGGACACATGCAGGTTTAGACGACATCCCTCCTGCTTAAACAAGACATACATTGTGCTTTTGCTGTAGTGCCCAAGTCCCCAAAGACTACCCCCCCCCAAAAAAAGGCCAACATGTTTCTCTTTGCAAACACCAAAAAATTCAATCCTTTCTCGCTCTCTCTCTGTCTGACAGTCTAATTTCTTATGGATTATATTGTGCTTTGTTCTCTAAAGGTTTGTAACTCGTGTTCAGTATAAATCGTGTTTCAGATTTGTGGGTCATTTCTTGATTGCATGATATACTCCTTACAAATAAGTTCACAGTTCTGAGCTTTTCCTTCTAATTGCCTCATATAAATTGGTCACCTATTCAAATGTATTACAATAACTCATGCAAAATAACATTCAGAATTTATTCTATTTATTTATTTCAGTTTGTTTACTGTGATAGTACACTGATCAGTATAGACCATTTGGAGGTATAGCCCGAGTGAAGAGACTCACAAAAAAGAAAATGCAGCAAATTCACAAACAGAGTAATTACAGAAGGTAGATAATCTCATAGACAATTGATACATTATGTAAATAATAGAGTAGAAAATCAGACATGAATTAGTTTTAGTACTAAATATGAGGGAAGCTGCAGCTGAGAACAGAGGATCGAAGTTGAAGTGATGCAGTATTATTCTATCTTTAGACTGTTTTCAAAACCGTTCTTTTCCTATCCATAACCAAGGCCAATGCTATGTGGTCCTGCAATCTTGCTGGACTCGTAACCTTTTCTGAAGCCGGCTCACCTTCAGCCACTTTATGCCCCTTCGTTATTCATATCCAGTCTCCACACCACACTGAAGAGAAACAGTACATACATTTTCAGCTTTTAATCTGATGATCGCCACCAAATAAAAAGGTAACTGACTGAGCAAGTGAGAGGGATGTAGAAGTTTCCAAAGTACTGCAAGATGACTTCTGATAAGTAACTCTGTACATCTCTTATTAGTATAAAGGTCTCATCTATGCTTACCATCCTCTGTTTTACTCATGTACTTGTCTGGTGTGCAGTTTTTAGTGGTGTCAGTTTTATTGCTTAGTACAGAGGATAGTTGGAACAACTGCTAGGTGCTAATTTTAAATTGAAATATAGAAGATTTCACTCCATTTTCTTGGTTAAACAAGTTTTCCACAAACTTCTCCCTTACCCCAAATTTATTTAGGCACCCTGAAAATTAGGCAAAGTCCAAGATCCGCTTTTACAGACATTGTTATTGGCATACGTTTCTTCCATTCTTTGTTTACAATTCCTTTTTCTGTGGATGGCTGTTGTTTAACGTAAAGTCTTTTGAGTATTTTCTATGAATCTTCCTTTTATGAGACATAGTTGCTCCCCGTGGAATAGTTTTCCATTTCCTTCATCATGGGCCATCATCCTGGCAGACATCATTGTCTGCCTTGGAGCCCGTAACACCACTCAGCAGCTTTTAAGGGATGCTAGGGCTACCTGTCCATGGTGGTAAAACACAAAAGCTTCCCACAGTGACTACCCCCTGACCTATGAGGCTATGCTTCAGCAACCTGTTCCTTTAGCTCACACTTAATGGTCGGCACAATCCAGTGCTGCCACTAGATGTCTTACAATTCATTCCCCCTGGACAGGTGAGCCATAGTCTTTTTAACTCCCATTCGCCCTTCCCACTCCCTCCAGCTCCCATGTCCACTAATCAAAGACTAGTTAGGAGTGCAGTTAGGGCTTTATCTATCTGGACCATGAGAGGAGTGCTATAGATAGGAATTATAAAGTATGTAAATTAATTTAAACAATTTAACTATGTTTTTAAAGTATCCCTACCTTTCTACTGCAGAATCTCTGCAGTTCTGTAGGTTAGACGTACATAAAATGCATTCACTTAACTTGTTGTAAGTGAAAGGTTTAAACACAGTAAGTATAGACTTTTAAGGGCATGAGATAAAATGATCTTGACTGTGGCTATGTAAGCAGCTATGTTTGGTGTGGTATCTGTAACTCTGTTGATAAAATTGGTCAGCAGGGAAGATGAGTTTGAACTTTTAAAGAGAAATGTCTTCAGAATCTGAGAATGAGTGAATGTTGGAAGGTGGAATTTAGTTACATCCTGCTTCTCTCCTTGTGTTGCTTCTAAATCAGAAAGATTGGAGTACAGCAGATTTACTCCATTGATCTTTAATAGAAGATGATAGCACAGTGTGTTAAAGGTTTTTATGATTAAACAAATAAATAAATAATACAGCTGGGTGATTTTGGCCCTACGGTCAGGTTGTCTTAATATTGCAGCAGCATTCGTTTTATAATTCTGATGGCGTGATTATTTATTGATAACATAATTATTTGTAATGCTGATTTATTTTTGTGTGATCATTGTGGATCTCCGAAGAGAGGCCATAACAAAGAAGCAGACATTAACCAATGATACTACAAAGAACCTGGTTCAGTATAATGAAATGTAATGAGGCACTAAAATAACATATTACAATAATTCATAGAATGCTAGTGAAATATTTTATAAATGTGGTATATCGCTTAAAATGTCTAAAAGTGAAGGACTTAAAGCACTCTCATGACAAGTTTTAAGAGGTAATTTACATCACAAAGCAGTGAGAATCAAAATAAGATGAGTGCAGAACAAGCCCCGGATAAAGTTAGTTGCTTGTTTACTCTTGGAACTTCATGTAAACAAACGTCTAGGCTATAAGGATGTGTTTCTTCATGCATGTGTTCATTTTTTAGCTGCATTGGACATAAAAATTAGTCTATAAACACAAACATGTTCTTTACAGCAGAGGAACTCCCTTATCACGTTCTTTAGTCCTGTATTGTATTTTGTTCATTTTTCTGGCAGCAGGCCATGACCTGTGCACTACATGCCACAGATTTGAAATAGAAACATATTCAAAAATAGCAGAACATTTGAAAGCTTAGTCAGACAGGGTTTAAGTGTAGCTACATTCTAATCATAATGACAGTGTGATGTAATTATACCCTTATGATTTCAGACCACTGCAGTTATAGCAGATTTAAAACTTCACTTATTGCCAGTAGGGTAATGACAGCTTGCATCCACGCAGCATAATGATGATACTGATTGAGGAAAAGGAATTCCTAGGGGGGGTGCAATTCCTAGGGAGGGTGCTGTACACAATATGAGGGTCTCTGCGCTTGTAGTCGAATCCATGTTTTCAGATCATGAGGTTTCTCTTTGATATTAAAATCCTTTTTATAGTTTTGTTATGTTAGTGAAAAACAACAGTTGGGAGAAGATGGGCATTGGAGCAGACTCCCAGTTTCTGGTGCCATTGCACTTTCTAACCTATCCTTTGTCATTTCCACTTCGTTTTACGCCCCTTGCCTGATTCAGCTGCAGTTTATTCTTTCCTCCCCATTGCTGTGTCTCCTCAAAATCGTAATAGCTCACTGTTTTCTTCAGATGATCATTGTGTGTGCTGAATAATGTAAAATCTTTCAGACTTTATTAGTAATTCCTTTTGATGTATATTTGTTATGGTTGGTGATCTACTTGTAATTATTTGCATTTCCATCTTTTTTGTGACATAATTTTTCATTTGCCAGTTTTACTGTGATTTTTCTTTACACAGTTCACCAAGCATATGTTTAGGGAATGGCTTTCCTGCTTAAATACATGACTAGATGAGAAAGTGATGTGGAGTGAGCTGCTTTAGAACTCCATGCTAGATGATTGCTTGTTAACATTTTATTAGTAAACATGTCTGTATCAATACTACATACACTAATTTAGTCACAACGAAGGGTACTCTGTGTATAATAGTGGATGTTTAATGAGTCTAATGTTGTATTACCTTGTGATGTAGTCATGAATGACAGAGTTGGACACTTTCACCATTATCTTAGTTGTGTAGCAGCCCATGGGCCTCCACCTCTGGAGGTTAAATGTATTACACTTGGCTGGGTCTGTCTTGTAGTTTTTACTGAATGGTTTGTCTGAGTGACCTTTTTAGTTTCATTTTTTTATTTATGTTAACATGCACATATGTGTGTGTGTGTGTGTGTGTGTGTGTGTGTGTGTGTGTGTGTGTGTGTGTGTGTGCATTATTTAATACTATAGAGTCAGTCCCACACTGTATTTTACTGTAAACATGTCATAAGTCTAAGCCAGTTCATTGGCATAGAGGAATAAAACCCTAGCAACCAGAGTTCAGGTACTGATTTGGGCAGAGCTGGCAGGTATGGGAGGGGAGGTGGGTGTGCCCATCCTTGCTGGTGGGACTTGCTAGGGAGGATCTCTCCTTGTGCACTGGTGGAGGCTGGGACCTGTGGAATGGTCAAGGAGACATGGTTAAACCCCAGTGCAGATGTTTAACTGCAGGCCACAGCTCTTAGAATACATAGCCTAATTTGGTACAGCACCACTGTGGATGGCAAGGCTTTGGGGAAAAAGCATTAGTACTCTGATCAGCATACGTGATGATGCTGATTTTTAGCTCCACTCAATACACTAAGTGCCCTTGGCCGCAGCTGAAGGATAATACCAGTGGGCTTCAGGAAATTCCCAGTCAACTTCCCTTTGCAGTGGTGTTACTGGAAGAGGACAGAGCTGAGGGAGGGAGAAGATCAGCCAATGGTCAGGATGAGGAGCAAGGGAGGGAGGACAAATAGGAGAAAAAAATCGCAAGTGTTGCGTACATTTAGGCTTAATAAAGCAATTTTATCTCATAAATATATGAGAGTCACTGTTCATCTTGCTTCTTCACCATATCCTCTTTAGCATTATCCACACTTGGAAAGGCATTGTGTTTTCTGGTGGTGAATCTGGTGTGTCGTGTTTGTCTGCTGCAGAATGATTCTTGGGAAGGAATCTTTATTGTCTAGTCCTCCATTGTATTCACCTACCTAAAGTTGTATCTGATTTCCACTGCCAGATTTCTTGCTGGAAAATGCATAATTTTCCTCTGACAGCAAACAGAGCACTTGTTTGGGCTGCATTGTAAACAGTATCTTTACTTAGCTTGGCTTTGCTTGTATGTTTCCTTTATGAATTTTGGATTGGGTAGTAAGCTGTTCTTTTGTATTTGGCAAAATGGCATGTACTGTTCTGCATAACAGGTGTTGATTGATGACCAGAACATTGGAAGTGGCTGTGTGTACAGACAGAGTGAGAAAGTTTTTTTTTGTCTTCCCAAGCAGTAGCTTAGCAGTTTTTTATTCACTTTTTGCCTGTAATGGACTTGTGACATGCAGGAAATTCCATATGGGTGAAAAGTGTTTGGGAATGTGGTGCCATGCTCAATTATCCAATACGTTTTTATGGAGTAGCATGTGTGACAAACATAGCTTTTATCTTTGACATGGCTGCAGATGTAGCAGTGGTATTCTAATACTTCAGGTGTGGAAAAACTGATATAGCAGTCAACAGCAAGGTATTTTTCATTGCTCCACATAACTTGATCACAAGTCAGTATTTTGATGCTGAATTTCTGAAAGAGCATATGAACTCATGAGATCTTAGATTCAACGTTTTTCTCTCAGTACAAGTGAAAAATTTAGCAACTGCATATTTGGTTAGTTTATGCATATACTGCCAGTGAAGAATGTATGCTTCTTAGAATGTTATTTTCTGTGAGCGACCTGCATGGATATATACTGAACCATTTTACTAAACAGAGAAGGTTAAGCATGTAGCTCTGTGCATTATTCCAACAAACAAACAAACAAACTAGTAACCAAGTGAAAGTAGTTTAAAATGCACACTCCCGGATGACAGCCAACACCAGCAGAATAAAAACAAAGTTTATTCCAAATATAATAACAGATTAAGCACTTTCGTCCTGTTGTAATCAGGACTTCTTCAGAATGAATTGCTTAGAAACAGCATTTAAATACTCACATATCAAACTTAATTAAGTTATTAAATTAATAAGCTTAATTTGTTATCATATAATAGAGACCTCAACCTTATTACCACAAACAGCAGAACAAGCTGCAGGGACTGGTTCATAACCCAGAGACTGCTCATGCTATGGAATAGACCTCCCATACATGTCGAGCAGAGCACCTCACTGGCCCTCTTCAAGAGAAGTCTTGATGAGTGGATGGGAAATGGACAGTTCACCCCAGGGATCACTCCAGTGGCTTTACTCAATAGAGGCTCTGGGAACTAAGGTCGGGTGGCACGATACCAGGGTAATTCTATGGGCAAGGCTTGTAAAGACTCCAGGGCCATTAGCCTAGTACACACCTATGAACCTATATTTGGAATCCACAAGCAAATACTCCACCACTGGTAAAATGTTAGACACTCTGTGATCATCTCACATGTTTAACTTACTGTATTTATAAAACAACATTTAACCTTTCTAAGTTTAACACAGAAATGTTCATTAATATACTATCATCTATTAACTGGAACTTCTAAAATCCTCTCCTTAGACGATGCTGTAAATGGAATTCAGTACCATTTTTTTTCTAAATATTCTAAGTAGCTTTGCACCTCCTAGAAGGAAGAGGTTGAAAACAAATAATGCAATTTGGCTATCCACAAAGAGTGGAATGCTAATGGATAATAGAGAAAAACCATGGAAAGAATGTCAAAAATATAAAATGCTTCAATATTTTGGAAACTTCAGAATGCTTCGCAATTATACTAAAAACCAAATACATGAAGACAAAACACTCTACTATAATAACTTTCAGAATAATACTTAACAGAACCACAAACAGTTTTGGAGATCCAGTAAAGAAATCTTACATTCTGGCCAAAAATTCACCCAAACCCCTGTATCGATAACTCAACACTAGAAACTGCAATACAGTTCAGCTCTTATTTTATACCTAGTATAGCATCTCTAATCAAAGATTCTTCAACATCTAACCCCACCCCTGCCCAAGAGCCACATGTTACCACATCTTCTTTGAACTTCAGACCTGTGCTCCCTGTGACGACCCACCACTGGACCAGTAATCAAGGAGCCTCAATCCTCACCACTGCCACCAGTGGGGGACGTACACTGGCAGGTTAACAGGTGCACACACAGTATTTGCAGATGCAGCTCTTTGCATCAAATGCAGTTTCTCCTAAGAACACAGAGACCACAGTCAGTCCGGGGCTGGTTTTTCCCTCTTTCCTCCAGATCCCCAGTAAGACTCCCCACTGGCACAGATATAGAGTTGAGATCTCAGCTGAGTCACCAAGCCAAGACCTGTAGCACCCTCTCTGTATAACCAGTGCTTCGTGTCCCTGCCCAAGTAGCTGACACACACACACACACACACACACACACACACACACACACACACACACACACACCCCTGGGAGAGACTGGCACAGGTTTACTAGCTATGCCTCCTACTGCCCAGACTATAAGTTTATCACTGCCACCAGTCGTTCCTTATCAGCAACTTTAGGGCCCTTAACAAAGGGTGTCCAATCTTACTGTGTAATATTAATACTAATACAAATGGTAGTTTGACCAAGAACAAGGCTATTAGGAGTGGCCCACACAATGTCACCAAATAAATATGCAAGTACTCTCAAAACTTAAATATCTCTACACAAATCAGCCACAATGAAAGGTTTAAATATATTTAATAATAAATAATAAAAGAACAAGACAATACTAAATATATTTTCACAGTGACATCAGAGTTCAAAACCACAGGAAATATTTAAAGCAACATTGCAGGACATTTTCAAATAAAAAAAGAAAAATATCTAAACCAAGCGTCACTATATTCCTGACTGAATCTAGGAGAATTATACTGTAATATTAGAACTTACTAATAGAGCAAGGGAAATGTGGTGAGTGGATGCTTTAGTTGTCAGTTCCAAGATAGAAAGCAGAATGCTCTGTGTCACTAAGAGACTTCTCAAAATAATATCTAAAATATTACTTGTGGGATAGTTTGCACAATGGCATTGTTTCTTGTCATCTGACTTACAGTCCCCAGGACAAAAAAACAGTATTTATCATCTATCTGAAAAAATATACAGACAAGGGCTTCTCCTCAGATCTCTGGCAGACCCAGGAAGTCATAAAACAGTTGCATTTCTTCATGCTTTCAAGACTAGTAATTACTTCACCCTAAAGACCATAAGTAATTTCAGTTATTTTTCTGAAGTTGACCTCCTGTATTCCATTTTCCACTGTTGAAATATGTACATGTAAACAGTTACAGTAGTGCATGTACATTTCTGTTCTCTTCCAGTAGAGCACACTGTGGTTGCATTTTAAACGCAAGCATTTTACAAATACCTTTTCTACACTCACGTCTGTGCAAGCAGTTTGATATACACATGACATACAGTTCTAATATATTTGTAACACAAGCATCTTGTGTGAATCATTTCGATGTTCACCAATGCATATAATTATTTACAAAATTCAAGCTAGCTGGGCTGACAGCATCGTCTTTCTTCACACCCCTATCCTATATAAAACTGCTCTTAAACTTAAACTGTGCTTTTCTTCAGCTGATGACCTTCCAAGTCTAAAAATAGCAACCAATGGCATTGCCTATCCTGTCTCAATCCTTATAAATAGGTCAGTCAAGGAATCTCACAACACCCCCCTCCCCCTGGAAAAAGTCACACAATCCCTCTGCACAAAGAAGGAAATTCAGCAGACATTAGTAACTTTAGATCTATAGCAATCTTATCTCCACTCACCAAA
Source organism: Protopterus annectens (assembly GCF_019279795.1). Classification (NCBI taxonomy): domain Eukaryota; kingdom Metazoa; phylum Chordata; order Ceratodontiformes; family Protopteridae; genus Protopterus; species Protopterus annectens. The sequence continues at coordinate 194,465,073 of NC_056731.1, forward strand.
ATACTTGAAAAATGTATTCAAAAACAATTGTCAGACTATCTCCTGCAGGAAGAACTCCTATCCCCTACACAACAAGGCTTCCGTCCTTCCCGTAGTACTATCACTGCCATTCTAATCTATATAGATGCTGTCAATAAAGCTACAGCTAACAGCAAGCTAGTCTCTTCCTTATTTTTCCACACTTGTCTAAAGCCTTCGACACAGCTTGTCACTGCAAATTTCTTAGTCAGATGTCCTCACTAGGTGGCTCACAGCCCACCCTTCTGTGGTTCAAAAGCTACCTGTCAAATGGGTATCGATCAGTAAAATGGCACTCTGTGCGCTCTCCTTACCTCCCAATCACCACAGGTGTACCACAAGGCTCTATCCTTGGTCCCCTCCTCTTTAACATTTTCACCAACACCCTGTATACTGACACACAACAGGCCACCCTAGTACAATATCCACTGTCGTTTGCACATCTGATAACATGGGACACATCCAAAAATTACTCTGGAAGCTTTAACAGCCACTGAAACATAGCTTTGTAACTCACAACTCTTGCTCAACCCAAAAAAGACCAAGCTACTACTTTTTCTCTCCAAATCCTTCTCTCATGAAAAAGCAAAATTTAAAGTCCTGTCTCTTGATAATACAACCGTTGAAGTCACTTCTTATACTATTAGGGGTGATAGTGGATGATGATCTTGTATTCCACCTGCATATACCAAATTACATAAGAAAATCTCATCAAAAACCAGGGATGCTTCACAGAGCCGAAAACTATTCTCACCAGTGCAACTAAGACTAGACTTGCGACTACTTATCTCCTCCCCACTCTTCTTTATAGTGCTCCCATCCTTACTAACCTCCAGGCTTCACAAAAATTAAAACTTGAACAATGTTATAACAAAGTTGCTAAATTTGCAGCACATTCTCCTTTAAGAACCCACCATTGTATAGCACTGAAAAGTCTCAACTGGCTAGAACTGCAACATCAAGTAACATACACAACTTCTTACCACCTATAAAATTATTCAGCATTCATCTGTCTGTCCAGCCCTGAAAGACATTCTTCAGAACTATGTTCCCAGGCGGTCATTCCGATAGTAACCAAACCCTCCTGTCTCTCTACAGCTGCTAAGGCTTGGAACTCATTACCTGTATCCATCAGGTCAGTACCCTCCCTCCCATTTTTTAAAACCACTTTGAAAGACTTCCTAGCTAAAATCTGTCTCTGTTCTTGCTCAACACCAGGATAAACTATAGCCCTAAATGTGAAAAACTACTTTTTCATTCCTTTTACCTCCTTACTCTCCTTTCTTCGCTTAACTTCATTACTGCTATCTAATTTTCTTCCCTGACTTTCTCTCTAAATATACCATGAGCCTGTTTTTCCCCTCACTTCATATTGCAGTTCCTATTTGTATTAGATTAAGTTACCTTAATTTATCTACAAACTGTCTAAAATTCCTCTAAATATTAAATGATTGATTAAGAAGAGATACAAGGTATGACCATGTTTTTATATTGTCTAATTTGTTACAATTGTTTTAACTGCAGATGTTTTCATTTTTGAAGATTCTAAAATATGTTTTCATACTCAGCTGCAGAGCTCAATTTTTAAAATATGCAAACTTGATTTCAATTAAGTAGAAAGAGAATTTTTTTAACTTGGTTCTGTCCATAAAATGCAGCTTGTTACATTGTGCTTTAATCACAGTAGTATGGAGATGGAGGGCGGTGCATGTATGTGGTCCTGTATGATAGGAGGGGGTGTGCGTGGTTGTGTGCGATAGTAAAGTGTTTCTCTTTATGACATTATTTACTGATGAACTTCCAGCTACAAAGGAAAATTTCACTATCATGATCCTTTCCTGTGTTTTCCCCTGGGATTATCAAAATACCCAAATAGAATTCCTGTCCACAGATGTTCTTCTATAACATTCAAGACCACAAATGCTTCATTTCTGTAGCTAACACTTTGTAAGATTGCCTAGTTTTCATTATAATTCTGGGAGAAGGCAGAAACTGTTACAGGACTGTACAGATAAAACCATCTGATTAACCTCTTTAGTTTACCTTTATATCGTCGATTACATATGATCAACCTACCACTTCGTCGACACGTTTTCCGCAAATTCGAATTTGCAATACGTCTTAAATATCGAATTAATGTTGAATTTCGATGTTTCCGACCTCCCAACACCTCCACACCAGTGCTACCATGGGACAAAAAGGTGTGAGATTTAGCCATTTGCATATATGGTTTTCGGCATTTGGGACGTTCGCATTTCAGAGTTTTGGGAAGCGTGGTCGATCATGTTGAGATCGCCATTTTAAAGGTAAACCTAACCAGACAGTACTCCTGGCCTAAGTCTGAAAAAGGTCTGTGCGGATCAGTACTGTACCCAGGTTAACAAAATAAAATAAATACATGAATGCAATAAACATTGTGCCCGCACTGACTTTCTGCTCTTTTGTCTGCAGATGCCACATTTCTTCAAAGAGAAAGCACACAATTGAGTACCTGTTAATTCTGTTAGCATCAACAACAATGTCACTCCAGTACTTGATCTATGTATATAGTGAATTATTTCCACCTATTCAGATCTGTTATTCCATTGCAGCATGCTTTGTGAGTAAATACAAACTTCAGAAAAGACTTGACTAGATTAATCAATGAAGTCTTGATTGATAAACCAAAAAAAATAAATAACTTGAGCAATCAAAACTATTTTTCAGTGTGAAAAAGCAGTTTCAATGTACTTCAAGTTCAAACATAGGTTTATAGGTAAGTACTAAGTTAGCTGAGACCCATTTTAAGCCTAGCCAGTTTTCCTCTTCAAGGGTGAAAATCAAGCCCTGTAAATTGCATTTCAGGTAAATACCTTAACCATTATGGAAACCCCCAACATGAGGCTTGAACCCATGACTATGAGATTCGATCTCATGGGCTACTGACTTACTATATCTAAATATGGCCCCTACACACACACACACGCGCACACACACACACACACACACACGCGCGCACACACACACACACACACACACTCACGCACCCATCACACTCCTCTGCAACTTTAAATATACTAATTTCACAATTGTGCTTTTGTTTCTGTAATGAGCATGTGTCAGGATAGAACCTCAAGAAGGCTTGCCTAACTCCATCCAGATTATAGCAGACAGTCCATTACATACTTAGGAGATCTGATTTCAGATCCCTGCAAAAAAACTGGAGAACCATGAAATAATGCTGTATTGTGCATTAAGTCATGGGATTGTTACACTCTGATAGCAGCAGTCTCCATATAGCAAAACAATTGAATGAAATCTTTGTGTTAAGTAATAGCCTTTGATACAGATGTAGCTTTGGTTGTAATGCTGTTTTTCAGGAGCTGCTCTCAAAATGTGAACATTTAAAGTTGCTGTTTAGCTAGGAGAGATAGATGTAGAGATACCACAAAACTCTTCTCAATAGTGTATCTCCTCCTCCAACAGGTTCATTGTTCAGTCTTATCTGTGATATTACTGCCAGACTCCCAGAATGATACGACTCTTATTCCTTCCTTGACAGTAAATAGTAGGTGGAATGGCACTTCAAAGCTTTTAAGAGAAGTTTTGAAGTAGGCAAGGACCATTGACCAGTCAGATTGTTAGTAGCCAGTGTATTGTATCTGATCTGTCACACAGAAAATTAGTGCAGGTCACCAATATCTGACAGACCACTTCTTCCTCACAAACTTCAAAATCCCGTAAACTGTCACAAACTTTAGTGGCGGTAAAGATAAATCACAACTCAAAAAGCAAACCAGTATTCCCACAACTGAAATGTATTACTAAATTTGTAGATGTGACGATTGGGGAGAGATGGGCGAAGGCTTCATGTCCATTGTTTTAAGGCTAAAGTTTATGACCTGAATTTAGATGTGGAATGTGTTTTATTGCTCTGGTTTCTGCTAGCATATACATGTGAAATGTCTTGTATTGTAAGTTTCTGAGGAGGTATTAGATTGCTAAATAATGCAGTTTGTGGCCTGAAAAAGCAGTTTCAATGTACTTCAAGTTCAAACATAGGTTTATAGGTAAGTACTAAGTTAGCTGAGACCCATTTTAAGCCTAACCAGATGTTCTTCATCTCACATTGCTGCAGTCCTTACATATGGGTAGTCCGCTGTCCTCGGTCGGCCCGAATACCAAAGTATAAGGCTGACGTCGGTCAAGGCGCTTAAAACTGACATCAGGACGTCAGGGTACAAAAGCGCATGACCAACGTCATATCCTTAGTCTTTTTTGCCGCATGGTCCGATGCAGAAGCAGCGTTGCAAGTGCCGTTCGGCGTTCTGAAATTTTTCGAGTTCGGAGTTTCAGACCGAATCAAAGTTGGCTAAGTACCCGTTGGGAATATTTTGGTTTTTCTTGCCTCAGTGTTTTACGGATGTCAGAAAAAGTGAATAACTGTATTTCTTGTGGGAAACAGATACCGCATAGGGATTATCATTCTTTGTGTATTCCTTGTTTGGGGCCTGAGCACGACGTTGTTGGGTGTCGCTTTTGTGCTAGGTTCAATAAGCACTATTAGCGAAGGTTAGATTGTGCTAGGCTGGTCTTGAGGCGGTGCAATTATAATATGCCGTCGGATTCTCCGGCGCCCGCTTCTTCAAGAAGCGCAAAGACAAAGCAGTTAAACCCAGGCAAGAAGAGTCGTCCGTTCTGGACGTCGGTTCTTTAGAGGCGTCAGTGGAACCGGTGGTTCCGGAGGCTTCTCTGGAGTCCCAGGGGAGACTTTGATATTGCAGGATGTGGCCTCTCAGGAGGCAGGTCAGGCTGAAGGGCTTCCCAAGTTACTGTACTCCCTCCTGCCTAGGGTGGTTAGGCCCTCTCCTTCTGTTTCCAAGGCTTCTCCCAGAGGCAGGCCAGGTTTAGCTTCTGTTGGTGTCACTCCTAGTGCAGCAGGGTCTGTGCCCAAGAAGCACATGCTTAAAATGGCAGAAGATTTGATTACTCTGATTAGAGGTTCTTTGCCCCTCCTGATAAGAGGCCTAGGGTGGAGCCAGAGTTGGGAGTTTTGAGCAGGCTTGGATGTTTCTGAGTCTTCGGCTGAAGACTTGCAGGAGTACTCTCCTTATTCTGATTCTGATGCAGATGATTCGACTCCTTCTGCTTCTCCTCCAGAGGATTTTTCTTTTTCAGAGACTCTTCATTCCATGAGGGAACATTTTAAGTGGGAAGGTCAGGACTTCTCTGATTCCAGGAAAAGGCTTAGGGAATTTTTGCTTTTGCCCCAGCATAGGCCCTTGGCTATACCTCCTGTTCTGGATGTTGTGGAAGATGTGTTTGCAGAGGCTTCACTTAATCCTGATTCTCTGCCTCCTGCTCCTGTTAAACCGGATAGGTATTACAGGGTGCCTGAGGCTCAAAAATATCTTTATAAGAGTCCTAGGGCGGACCCAGAAACTGTTAGTCAGGGACCTAAGGGTGTCAAGGCCTCTGTTGTAAAAAATCCGGTTCCTCCAGATAAAGAGGCCAGAGCTTTGGATAGATGGGGAAAGAAAGTCTATACATTTTCTACCCTAGCTATGAGGGCTTTGAATTGCCAGTTTCATATGTTGAAATATCAAAACTATCTTCTTTCTCAATTGAAGTCTAAGGTGGATGCTCTGGCGGAAGGCATTGAGTGTAAAGAGTTACAAGATTTGGTGCATGTTTCAGAACAGGTGGGTAAGCATTCTTTACAATGTGGTTTTGATGCTGTACAGGCCTCGTCTAGGGTGGCTGCCACTGGTTCAGTTCTTCGAGGCACGCATGGCTGAGGGATCAGAATTTATCTGACCATGTTAAGACAAGGATTTTGGATGCTCCTTTACAGTCTGATGTGTTGTTTGGTTCACCTGTGGAGTCAGTCTTGAAGAAAATGGAAGACAAGGCTAAGTCCATGCAGGCTGTTAAAGATTTTTGCAAGTACAGCCTCCAAAGTTTAGTAGGAATTGGCCTGCTAAGGGGTGGACGATCCTTCTTATGATTGTCAGTCTAGGGGTAGATCTACACGTGGTAGGCGCAGACCTCTCAGTTCTTTCAGAACTAGAACAGGAGTTCACCTGCACAATCTTGGTGAGGGCAGGGGCCAGTCCTTTCGTAAACAGGCCCAATGACCTACCTTTTCAGCTGCCAGATCCTTCTTGCCTGGCAGCTCCGTTGGGAGGAAGGTTGGCACTCTTCAAGGAAAATTGGAATTTGATTACCCAAGACAAATGGGTATTGGATATCATACACAGAGGTTACAAGTTTTATTTCCATACCTTGCCTCCTTTCAAAGGCATGCTGGACGTTCCTCCTCAGCAAAGACTAGAGGCTCACAAACAAATTTCTCTGCTACTTCAAATAAGGGCCATACAACCGGTCCCTCTGCCAGAAGTGGGCCTAGGATTTTATTCTCGCCTGTTCCTAGTACCAAAGAAAGGGAACACGTGGAGACCAATCTTGGATTTATCTATCCTCAACACATATCTGGACATTCCCAAGTTCAAAATGTTGACGTTACAACAGCTTTTACCTCTGCTGGGCAAAGATCACTGGATGGTGACTCTGGATCTCAAGGAGGCTTACCTTCAGGTTCCTATCAGGCTCAGTTGCAGAAAGTATCTGCGTTTTGGCTGGGACTTCTCATTATCAGTTCTCTGCATTGCCCTTTGGCTTATCTACTGCCCAGAGTGTTCACGAAGGTTCTGGCTCCAGTGATAGCTTTCTTCAGGCTAAGAGGAATACAGATCTATCCTTATTTGGACGATTGCCTGATTCTGGCCCAAGGAAAGGACGAACTTCTTCATCATTTACAGTATGTGATAGCAGTGCTAAGATGCCTGGGGTATTCTGTGAGCTAAATAAAGTCCAGTCTAGTACCCTCTCAGGACATGTGCTTTCTGGGTGTGAGACTGAATACAGCATCCCAGATGGCCTTTTGACCCCGGACAAACAAAAGAATCTTTCTCTTTACTTCCACCAATTGTCTCATCAGTCCAGGCTGACTGCAAGGACAGTCCTTCAAGCCTTGGGGTTCATGGCATCTTGTATTCTGGTGCTTCCCAATGCCAAACTGCATATGAGGAAGCTACAATGGTATCTCAAAATGTATGGACACAGCACTGCCAAGATATGGACACTGTCATTCAGATAATACCTTGCATTCAAAAGGAATTTTTGTGGTGGGCTCAGGAATGTCACCTAAACAAGGGACTCTCTGTGACCTGGCCAGAGGCGAGTCAGATTCTAACGACAGATGCCTCAGACAAAGCTTGGGGAGCTCATCTAGATGGAAAGTGGGTACAAGACACGTGGCCTGCCAGACTTCAACATCTACATATCAACTTGAAGGAGATGTTAGCAGTCCAATTTGCATTAATAGCTTTCAAGGATTTACTTCTTCCAGGGCAGGTGTTGGTTCTAACAGACAACACAACTGTCATGTGGTACATCAACAAGCAAGGGGGAACGCATTCTTATCCTCCATGCAGACAAGCAATGATTTTGTGGGAGACTGCTCTCAGTTTACAGCTAAATATTCAGGCAAGGTTTCTGCCGGGAGCACAGAACTCCTTAGCAGATGTGTTGAGCAGACAAATTATGGATCCCCACGAGTGGAAATTGGATCCTCATGTATTTCAGAAATTGACATAGATCTGTTCGCTTCTCCACTAAACTACCAGCTGCCAAAGTTTTGCACAAAAAGGTTTCATCCCACAGCTTGGAAAGTGGATGCTCTCTCATTCAATTGGAGCAATCTTCATGTGTATGCCTTTCCACCTCTGCCTCTCCTCCCAAAGGTACTCCTGAAGGTCAGACAGGACAAGCCAAAGATGATTTTAATAGCTCCAGATTGGCCTCGATAGCACTGGTACCCATTACTGAGAAGTCTGATACGGGAGCCTCCATGGCCTTTGCCTTTGATTCCACACCTGCTGTCTCAGGAGAACAGTCATTTACTCAATGTCAAACTTCACTCTCTACATCTAACAGCCTGGCATATTCTGTTTTAAACCCTGGAGGGTCTCAGCTTCCACAACAAGTTTTGAATGTTATTTTGGAGGCCAGAAGGCCTAGTACAAGGAAAGTGTACGCAGATAAATGGAGGAGATTTTTATTTTGGAGTACAGCAAAGGAATTTGATGTTTCTGAGCCTAATTTAAGTGTGGCTCTTCAATATCTTACTGAGTTACTGGACAAAGGTTTGTCCTTCTCCTCTATTAAGGTTCATGCTGCAGCAATTTCTGCTCACTATGACTGTGACCCACCATTGTTTTCTCATCCTTTGTTTAAGCAATTCCTTAGAGGGGCAAAGAATATAAGACCCCCACGTAGAGCTCCTACTCCTGCTTGGGATCTCAATTTTGTGTTGGAGAAACTCACTCTACAACCTTTTGAGCCTGCAGCTACTGCCGAGTTGAAATATTTATCATGGAAGACTGCTTTTTTGTTGGCCATTACCTCTGCGAGGAGGGTTTCTGAATTACAGGCCCTTATGGCAGTTGAGCCTTTCTTAATTTTCCATAAGGATAGGGTATCTTTGCGTACTAATCCTTCCTTTATGCCTAAAGTGGTTTCTAGTGTGGCTTTAAACCAAACTATTCATTTGCCTACTTTTTATGCAAACCCCAAAATAAAGGGGAAAAGATTTTGCACACTTTGGATATACACAGGCAGTTGCGATATTATTTGAGCAGAACTAAAGGGTTCAGGCAGTCTCAGCAGTTATTTGTTTCATTTGCTTTGGGTTCTCAGGGCAAGCCTGTTTCAAAACAAACTATTTCTAAGTGGATTGGGTTTTGTATTGCTTTCTGTTATTCCCATCATGGTAAGGAGATTCCAGCTGGGATTAGGCCTCATTCCACTAGGGCTACTGCCACTTCTACAGCTTTTTTAAGGGGAGTGGCAACTAAAGATATTTTGGAGGCAGCTACTTGGAGTTCAGTGCGTACTTTCTCTAAGCATTACCACCTTCCACTTTACTCTAAATCTAGGGCTGGTTTTGCCACTGCAATTTTACAGGGCATTTTGGCAGCTCCTAATGCTTTATAGTTTTGCCATCCTCCCTTACCTCTGCTTTGGGATTCTACCCATATGTAAGGACTGCAGCAATGTGAGATGAAGAACATAGTACAGTTTTGTACCTACCATAAATGTAGATGTTCAAGATCCACATTGCTGCAGTCCAATTCCCTCCCTCCTTCCCTCTGTAGTTAGAGGCGGTTGTGTGGTTTGGGTTGTGAATATTGTAAATATTGTAAATAGGATTAGTGCAGGGGTGGTTGGTTGGTTTTTTGCTGTCTTTTGGTTTTGGCCTTTCTTTTTAGGGCCTTCTGACATCTGGGGCAAGAAAAGACTGAGGATATGACGTCGGTCATGCGCTTTTGTACCCTGACGTCCTGATGTCAGTTTTAAGCGCCTTGACCGACGTCAGCCTTATACTTTGGTATTCGGGCCGACCGAGGACAGCGGACTACCCATATGTAAGGACTGCAGCAATGTGGATCTTCGAACATCTACATTTATGGTAGGTACAAAACTGTACTTTTTCCTCTTCAAGGGTGAAAATCAAGCCCTGTAAATTGCATTTCAGGTAAATACCTTAACCATTATGGAAACCCCCAACATGGGGCTTGAACCCATGACTATGAGATTCGATCTCATGGGCTACTGACTTACTATATCTAAATATGGCCCCTACACACACACACACACACACACACACACACACTCACGCACCCATCACACTCCTCTGCAACTTTAAATATACTAATTTCACAATTGTGCTTTTGTTTCTGTAATGAGCATGTGTCAGGATAGAACCTCAAGAAGGCTTGCCTAACTCCATCCAGATTATAGCAGACAGTCCATTACATACTTAGGAGATCTGATTTCAGATCCCTGCAAAAAAACTGGAGAACCATGAAATAATGCTGTATTGTGCATTAAGTCATGGGATTGTTACTTTCTGATAGCAGCAGTCTCCATATAGCAAAACAATTGAATGAAATCTTTGTGTTAAGTAATAGCCTTTGATACAGATGTAGCTTTGGTTTTAATGCTGTTTTTCAGGATCTGCTCTCAAAATGTGAACATTTAAAGTTGCTGTTTAGCTAGGAGAGATAGATGTAGAGATACCACAAAACTCTTCTCAATAGTGTATCTCCTCCTCCAACAGGTTCATTGTTCAGTCTTATCTGTGATATTACTGCCAGACTCCCAGAATGATACGACTCTTATTCCTTCCTTGACAGTAAATAGTAGGTGGAATGGCACTCCAAAGCTTTTAAGAGAAGTTTTGAAGGAGGCAAGGACCATTGACCAGTCAGAATGTTAGTAGCCAGTGTATTGTATCTGATCTGTCACACAGAAAATTAGTGCAGGTCACCAATATCTGACAGACCACTTCTTCCTCACAAACTTCAAAATCCCGTAAACAGTCACAAACTTTAGTGGCGGTAAAGATAAATCACAACTCAAAAAGCAAACCAGTATTCCCACAAATGAAATGTATTACTAAATTTGTAGATGTGATGATTGGGGAGAGATGGGCGAAGGCTTCATGTCCATTGTTTTAAGGCTAAAGTTTATGACCTGAATTTAGATGTGGAATGTGTTTTATTGCTCTGGTTTCTGCTAGCATATACATGTGAAATGTCTTGTATTGTAAGTTTCTGAGGAGGTATTAGATTGCTAAATAATGCAGTTTGTGGCCTGAGAACTCAGACCAGGTGTTAGGTTTTCCCAGTATTCATATTGTATCATCTTAAGTGTCAAAAATGATGTAATTTTGGGAGAGCCTTAGAGACATGTTTTTAGTAATGTTTAAATACTATATTCTCACAAGAGACCGAAAAGCATTTAGACTTTGGACATCTAACTTATCAGCACTCTGCCTAAGCTCACATGTAAGTTTCTAGCACTGTGATGTCTTGTAGGAATAGTTAGGAATAGTTAAAGCTAATAAAGATTAATTAGGTATTTTTCTTTTAAAACAGACTTGTCCTACTGTATTATTTTAAGTTTCTGTGTGAGCTCTGAACTCTTGGATATCTCTGTGGTGTAGTGGTTTTGTCTTGTATTTTAATTATTTATTAAATATTTTTAAAACCTTCTACCTGTGGCTGATTTGTGCAGAGATGCGCTCTAGTGTACATTGCATATTTATGGACGTTATTGTAATAGGCCACTCTAAAGTAAGCCTTGACTGTTAGTCATACCACCATTGGATATTAATATTGCACAGTAATAATTGGACATCCTTTTAAGGGCTTTTTAGTAGCTGATATTAACTGGTTGGTGGCAGTAATTACTACCGTGTAGTCTGGGTAAAGGGGCACAGTTGGAGAATCTGTGTCAGCCTTTCCCAGGAGTGTCTGTGAAGTTGTATAAATACTTATCTCGAAGTGTGTGTGTGTTGTGTCAGCTACTTGGAAGGGGACTGGTTGGACAGAGAGGGTAATGGAGGTTTTAGCTTGTCCAGTTAGGCTGAGACCTGGACCCTATAGCCGTGCCAGTGGGGAGTCTTATTGGGCACCTGGTGAACAAGGGAGCAACCAGCCCAGACTGACTGTGATCTCTGTGTGCACTTAAGGGAAATTGTACTGTACTTTTTCCCAGGAGTGTCTGTGAAGTTGTATAAATACTTATCTCAAAGTGTGTGTGTGTTGTCAGCTACTTGGCAGGGACACGAAGCACTGGCTGGACAGAGAGGGTACTGGAGGTTTTAGCTTGCCCAGTTAGGCTGAGACCTGAACCCTATAGCTGTGCCAGTGGGGAGTCTTATTGGGGACCTGGTGAGCAAGGGAGCAACCAGCCCTAGAGTGACTGTAATCTCTGTGTGCACTTAAGGGAAATTGTACTTTACTGTGTGTATTGGTTATCCTTTTCTCTTCTAGGAGACGACCTCCCTGGTGTTAGTGGTGAGGATTGAGGCTCCTTGATTGCTGGGCCAGGGCACAGTCATTACAATAACAATAGAAAATAAAATAAATCTGAAATATGACACCAATTAAGCACTTTTACTCTAATAAAAGCACTAAGTATATACCTGACCAGGAGCAGTGAAAGGCACCCAAAAGGTTATAAAAAAAATCTCTTTGAAAGTGAAAGCATAAATTCCACAAACTGAAACTGAAGCAGTATTGGAAGAAAAAGGAAGTGGACAGCATGAAGAAAAGACCATCATCCTTATAGCAGCAAAAAGCCAGCCACTGTATACATTTGGGTGTTGTGTGTTTTGTGTGTGTGTGTGTGTGTGTGTATAATCAAACACTCATTTGGGCATTGTTTGACCTTAGAGATAAATTTGAAGGTACAGCACACTAAAGTAAAGGACCACATACTTGGAAAACTATATTAAGTACCAATAACACACACACAAAGACACACACACCACCACAGAAACCCAATTACATGACAGACACACCACCACAGAAACCCAATTACATGGTGGCAGCAAGCATACTATTGGCTAAAGCAACTTACGAAAAACAATGGCAGGAGTTTTACTGCTTTATTTGTGTTTTTCAGTTCTTGGGAGATGACATCAAAATGGTTAGCTTTCTGAATATTTCAGAGACTGCATCCTAACTGCTAAGGTGTGAGGCTACAACCAACTGATGATGCCATGGATAACCCATCTGCTGAAAATGTCTTGCTTAGAAGTCTGATGTTCAGCTCTTAATTTAATTACAGATCATATGTATACAATTTCTTGGTACATTGCACAGATTGCTCCTAAATATAGTCATTGTGAATAGTTTATAAAAGTTAATTTCATACTATACTGAAAAATTAATGACTTTGGGCTTAACTGCACAATGCTTAATATTTGAGAAAGAGAATAGTATGTGAAGACCTCCTGCTGAGGTGTGGTGTATAGTTTTGGCATGCATTTCCAAATACAACTGAATGATAGCATTCAACAGTTTGACAGAAAAGACCCCTTACCTAACTACCCCAAGTTTACAATTAAAAGTTATAACCTTACATGACAATTAATTAATATTAGCAGAATAGCTATCTTATAGTAACAGTAAACTACAAAACATATAATTATGTATAATTATATATAAACTACTAAATGCTTTCCAGTTGTTACAATATGGGCATTTTTTATTTTTATTTATTTTTTTAAATACGCAATAAGGCACTTAAGGATACATTGTACAGTGGTAAAGATGTTACCACATACCCAGAGGTTATAAGCCACTTGACCATCAGGCTTTGTCTCATAACACTCCTGGGAATGTGGTAATTTCTGTACCATGCATACCCCCCTCAGGCATACTTAGTTGAATGCTGCCGAAGAAATTACTTCCTAGGGAAACTGCTGAATCTCCATTGCTCCTGATTTTTGTCATTCTAGATTTACCACCCCTTACAATATCTGAAAGTGATCTAGTGAATACCATTTGGAAAATGTAGGCCCAATTCTTTACTGAGTAAGAACTTCTATGCCTCATATATGGCCAGATTCATAATGAGAAGCAAGGTTATGTTGTGCCATAGTACACTTGATACATACCAAGAATGCTTTAGTCTCTGTTTTGAAAGGAGTAGATTTAAATTTTGGAGGACGCATTTTGGGAGACTGTACTATATACAGGATAACGTGCTAACTGAGCAGCATTGAGATTTTAATGCCATATTGTCCTCCATGTTTTTTTACTTAACATCATATGTATTATAGGTTGGTGCAATGCTATGCTAATACTAAATTACATGAGAGTCCACTTTTTAATGTCTGCTGGACTCAAATAATAAATATAGAAACAATGCTGCCAACAAAGCATTGTTGGGGGTATGTTGATCTAAAAACTAAGCTGCACTGTTAAATATGGAATCACAAGGGGTAGTTTAAATCTATGATTTCTCCAAATGAATTAGTCACTTGTTACAGTTTTAAGGATAGGAAAGTTATTTTCATCTGTGAGAACTGAACTCTGCCCTCCCAAGTATTATTTTGTCACTTTATCAAATGAACTGTTAAGTTCCTTGTTTTTAGACTAGAGTATTCCCAGCTGCAAGTATTCTTCATGCCTTGCAGCTTATCAGCTAAAAAAGAGTTATTAACCCAAATAAATGTAGGATCATCCAGCAATGGTGACATTGGACACACTTCATAATGTGCAGAATCCTCGGAATCATTCAGACAACCTTTTTCACAGCTGAATGGCACAGTATTTTAATTTTAGTTTCTAGCATTAGAAAACACATTCAGAAGAACTAATTTATTTCATCCTCTGGTGCTTAAAATGGTGAGCATTATAATTTCTTACTTTTGCCTTCAGAATAAGCAGCAAAAGTGAGACTGCATTGTGTGTAGGAGGAAAGCAGTGAGTCATCTCTGCTTTTATTAGGAGTGTCAGGCATTTCATACCAAACTTAAGAACCGTCACAAGTAAATATCTTCAGAATCTGCACAAAATCATTAGTGATGGAAAGTAAACTGAGAGATGAGCAGAATATGTCAACAAAACGTTACATTCACAAATGTAGTAATGCAAATGATACTGACTGGTGATGTTTGCCCATACAAAGTATCTTCATACTGCATTCTGGAGTTATCTTCAATTATAATGCAATTTATCGATGTGGCTGATGAATTCTTTTGCCTAAGGAAGACTGTCACAAGCCTGCAAATTGGTTGCTATGGGAAGTACTGGTTTTGTTAAGGAAAGTACTTTAAGGGCAAAATTTGACATTTGAGTTGCTTCTTTTTCCTTATTTGTTTACAGTTTAAGATGTGTTCGAAATAATATGCCTTTGGATTCAGAAATCAGTTTTGGGGAACAATAAAAATAGAGCCATACAAATGTAAGTTTTGGGCATTGTTGACTAAATGTAAGCAGAATACCTTTTGTTCTCCAAGAATTAAATGAGCACTCAGTTTTATTAGACTTGACAACAGAAAGTGAGATTTATTTGAATATTTTACTGGTTGAAAGTGTTGTTTCCTGTGCTATGTTAGAATTGTGGGTACTTTTCCGTTATCGGTGCAGCAGTTAGAATCTGCAAAGGCAATGTTAGCACGTGCTGGCAGTGATAGTAGACACCAAACATTTGACAGCGACATTCCATTGCATCCAGCATATTGTAAATTTGAAAAGCGTATTATACAGAGGGCACCGGATTCCCAACAGTTCAACACTTACACCAAGTACCAAGCACCGTGATTTTGCCTATGCAAGGCATCCGAATAACACAGCACCAGGACAGTGTTGCACTCATCACCAATATCACCTTCTGTAATGCAAGATTTCAAGCTAACTAGGACATTTTCTTAATATATTAAAACATAAAGGTATAAAATGGAGATATTTAATAAATTTAGACCATCTTAAGACCCTTAAAAACAGCTTCAAGTTCCATCTAACCTCATCTAAGAAAAGTGACTTGGAATATATATACCTGTTTCAGATTTTGCCACCATAACCAGAAGCAATTGTAAGACTATTTGTAAATGTGCTTGTCTTGGTACAGACTTCCTGCCCTACAAGTTCCTAAACTGTAAATAGATTCACCTGTTGTAACATTTTGAAAGTCTATGGTATGTTTTCCTAAAGTGTAGTTTTTAGGCTATCTGAAATAACTGAAGGTTATCTCCTCAGACCATTCCTGATGTCCAGAATGCAAATGCTATAACATTTGCTGTGTCAGGTGGAGTAGCATAGTAGCTTTCATGCTGTACAACAAGTACCCAGAATTTACAAACACCTCAACTTCTCCAGAAGTAAGATTTTGGACTGGGTTGATTTAAGAATTCTGCGGAGACTTCCAGTATAATACTAAGTCTTGAACATTTGAGGATGTAAGCTTCTGCACAACTGGCTTTCTTCATTTGACTGACTGTGCTAGGTGGGTTCCTGGTCTGCCTCAGAAGTTATGGTAGCCGGTTTCAGTTTTTGTAAGCCATCTGTATTTTCATGCAAAATGGATTTTAGGTATTTGCACATGTATCTGTAGTTAGAAGTAAGGTAACCAGCACTGCAGTCTTGCATTCAATGAAGTACATGCTTATGGTTCAAAAACTGATGTCAGAGATTGATGGCCTGTAAAGAAGTGTCAGCATCCATCTGGATAGCTACTAATACAATTTCTAAATTACAGAAGTGATTCCCTGAATCTTTTGCTCTGTCAGAGCACAGTTCCTTTCTTCTGCATTTATAATGCCCAGAGCTTTCACAGGATGAACTTCATGTGATGGCTTAATGCGACACAGTACTGTTGCTGAGCATAGTTCTTGTCTGCTGCACTTAAAGTTAATGTTGCAAAAGTATTGGATCTGTTTTTACCCAATGGCTTAATGAGAAACATGGCTACCTACACTCTAGAAGGAGAGCAAGAGCATACTGTGTTATGGTAGAGAAGGATCAGGGGGTGCCAGGACTCCTGAATCTATCATGGCAGTCTTAGCCTTGAAAATGCAACATTAGTCTTCTGCTAACTTCTGTTTTTTTTAACAACTGAGGAGGAGTTCTAGAGATCTGAGTCACTGACACTTTGGGAATATACCTGCAATAATTTAACAACCAAAAAAGAACAAAGCTGCCGTGCAATTTGAGATGCAACAGCCTCTTCATAAGGACCCCTCACCTTAGATAGGACCTTACACAGAAAGCTTGAAGTCGTCACATTTTTCATTAGAGACATGCAAGTCATACTCTTCCTCCTGTACAAACTTTCATCTAAATTCTGTAGGTGGTCATCTTCATTCTTTCCTGAGATCATAATGGCATCAGAGTAATACTGGATTCTTGGCAAATCACCTAGAATTCAGTCCTTGGCTCTTTTCAGCAAAGCTGGGGCTGAAGTAATACATAAAGTTGTAGATGCCAGTATCAGTAAAGCCCCTTGTGTATTACAATGGATAGTGGTTCTTACTGTCTGTTGTCAGTCTGCATATTTCAATAGGCTTGACACAAATCACTATTGGTAAATGTCTTCCATGTAGCCAGCCTTAAAAGACTTTCGTATAGAACTGGATACCTGCTCAGGTAGTACTACAAGGTTAGTCATGAATTTGAAGTTGCCAGCAATGCTAACAAAACAATGGATCATAAGAAATACAAAGCAGTTGAGTCACAAGACCACTTTCATCTTGCCCAATACTAACCTTCATGCTGTAATCCCTTCTGAAGGAGGACAACATTGTTCAGTTCTGTAGTAAATTTCAGTATTCATCCAGTCATCCAGGTTTAATTTGAAGGATGCTAGGGTATCACTTTAACTTGTAGGGGAAATTTGTTCCCATTGGGTAAAAAATTGTCGCCAGTTCTTAACTTTACATTAATGTGCTGATGCAGATTTAAGCTGCTAGTTCTGGTTTTAGTGGCTCTGTTTAAGGTTGCTACCTTTTAATCGGGCCAAAGTGGGACATGGGGGTGTTGCCATTGACACTGGCCACACCCTCTACCATGACATCACCACAGGCGTGGTGACAGAGATGCAGTTTATGGGTACAACAGCTGTCTGGCTGCTGGGGTGGCTAGCTGGCTGCCTGGAGTGGCTGGCTAGATGGATGAATGGCTGGCTGGCTGGACGGACGTTTGGATGACTGGCTGAATGACTGGATAGATGGCTGGTTGGACGAATGACTGGCTAGTTGGACGAATGACAATGAATGGATGGCTGGCTGGCTGCCTGCCTGCCTGCCTGGAGTGGCTAGATGGATGGATGGCTGCACTGATGCATGAATGGTTGGCTGGATGTAAACCTCTCAACTGTACAAATTTTTACAGAATATCCAGATTTTTGCCTCAAATTTTTGTTCTGTTTCTAATAGAATTGGCTCTGTAGCTGGCTCACTTGCTTAGCTGTTTGCTGGCTAGCTCGGCTGTTTAAAAAAAAAGGCACTGCAACTTTTTGTAGCGGCTGTAGAAGCGGTAAAACAAACCCGCTCTACAGCTGTGATCTTTGTAGGGCTCTTCCTGCCCCAGTCCCAACCCGCTTCATAAATTGCAGCCAATTGCTGTGCAATTTATAGCACCCGGACCTAACAGGGAACAGCCCTGCCTGCAGGTCCGGGTTGGTGATGTAATTGAATTGCCGTGAAAAAGCAGGAAGTAATTGCAGCTTTTCTACGGCAATTCAGTGCGATCGCAAACGCGAGACTTTTCAGGTCCCACTGATTGACACAGCGGGCAACGAGATAAGGTAACTTAACCCGTGAGTGTCCCACCGACAATGGCACGGGTGGCAACTTTAGCTCTGTTGGACTTACAAAGGTTAAGGGGATCAAGGGGGGGTCAAGTCCTTAATGGCATGGAATGCAAGGCATAGATCACCATGCAAGAGCCTTTAAGAAACCAAGTAAAAGGAGAGCACTTCAAGCCTTTCTTAGTAGAACATGGGCTTTATACCAGTTATCTTCTTGATTGAGAACATCTGTAGCCTTTCTAGAAAAGTTCATCCTGAACGGGGTGTTGCACTCAGTAATTGGTCTAATTAGGGGTTATAAAGAGGGATGATGACTTCTTTTGGCGATGATATGCTTTAGATATAATTATGTGAAATAGAAGGAAGCTAGGACTACTACTGCTGCCCTATAGTCAATGGAAGAAATGAAATTATCAATCCCTGCCACATTGTCACTTTGAGTAGGATTTTGGCTATATTGTACATTGAAGGAGAGAGTGGCTAACCAAATGTGAGAGTTACTGCACACTCACATTTAATTTTAGCCCGTTTTCCATATAGCAGTTCTTTACAGGGGTTGGTTCCTGCTGTAATGAATGGTTATAAGAGGGAGATTTGACAGTAAATGTCCAATTTGCAGTCATCTGTTGACTTGCTTGATAAAGGTCTTGATTCCCTGTCTTGAATTTGGAGAATTAAATGCCAAAAAGGGAGGGATCCCTACAGAGCCTTGGGGCACACACCACCAGTTACCTTCATACTTTCTGCTAAGGCCTCTTAACTATGTGGGTTCTGTCAATCAGCCAGTTGGCAGTCTACCTCACCACATACATATTTACTTATAAGGCAATTAGCTTGTTTAGAATGTCAGTAATAGGTATAGAATCAAATTCTTTGGCCAGATTCAAGTAAGCCGTGTGAACAAAATGACCACTTTCAACAGCCTGTGTGTGTAATCTTTCCGAAGAAGTTAACCTAAATTCTATAGGTTTGATCTCCCTTGAATAAAGTTCTGATCTCCCTTGAATAAAGTTTGCCTGACGTGTGTCTTGGTTTTTGATTTAATAGCTTAGATCATCAGATGTGATGCATTCCTTGTTAAGATTCAGGCTAGTCAAGCTAATGGGCCTATAATTTTGCGTATCCATGCCTTTTGTTTGGCTTACTTCGAGGACAAATCCTGTAAGTAAGCTGAGGTTAAACAGTTTAAAGAGGGAGTTCACAATGGCATGTCTGGTACTAGTTATTAGGCATCCAGGTGAATTAGAGAGCACCTTCATTATGTTTTCCCATGTGATATGGGGTTTATGAATTTGTGCAATTAAGATAATTGTTTTAAGAATAACATTTGCACTAAATCTGTCTGCTAGTATATTGGCTGTATCTGCTGGGTCTGAGTGGGTTATTTAATTTTGGATAAGTTCAGAACACTGTGAGCTGTTATTTCTTAGTTTCCTAATGCAATTAAGGGACTGTTTATCTTTGGCTTCAGAGGCTAATTTAAGTTTATGATTTGTCTTTCTATCCCTGATAGTAGCTTTTAGTTCCTTACTGAAATTATTGATTTTATCTTTAATATGAGGAATTTTAAATCTGTTGTATGATTTAAGAAGTTTTTTTTTCTTATTTTAGAGGTTATTTAAGATGGTGGATCATTATATTTGCCTGTAGTGGGGGCAGACAGATTAAGGCACTTATCTGTTTGGGAATAGAACTCCTGTACATAAATGGCAGCAATGCTGCTGTTAGATCTGCTGATGTCCTTATTGAAATGAGATATCTCATAGAATTTGGGGAAGATTTGTCTGTATGAAACCCCTGAATTCAGAACTATGGACTGCAGGGGCTTTAGAGGTTTTGCAAGAGGTTGCAAGTTTACTGTTGGACTTGACCAAGGATGGAGAAACTCAAGTGTTGGGGTATTAGGACCAGGTCAAGAATATTATGTTCTGTAGTCAGTTTAACTGTCTGATCGAAAGAATTAGTCTAAGAATCTTTGGACATCCAAATGTTGAAGATAGTTGCATCAGTTTATTGAGTAGTAGTTGAAATCTCCCGTTATGAAGGTATTTTGGTATTGAATAATTTTACAGATATACTTCAGAAGCTTGCATCGTCATCGGGGGACAAAGACAGTGTCATGTGTGGGCTGTAAGTTGATAGTTTGTCTCGTTCAGAGTAACTTGGAGTTCATTGAGTTCAGTTTGTGGATCTCTGAGGAATCTGTCTAGAAGATATGTGGCCTTTGACAAATATGGAAGCAACTACCACTGTTTTCATCAGGCCTGAAAGTATGGTAGGTGTAAAACCCAGGTATGGAGGGAGTGCTGTCTTTACAATGAAACCAAGTGTCATTGATTATCTATGGGTTCAAGTTGCAGGAGTGTGTCGAGATCAAGCAATGTGCTGTTAAGACTTCTCAGGTTGAGAGGAGATACCTTGCTATGGTCTGATTTAGGGTTGGAAATGACTACATTGATATCTGCTTGTTAGGATGTCCATTAGTCAGACTCTGTCTGTAAGGGACTATGAGGGCTGCAAAGGATTTAGACAGTATGTGGAAGGCGTGGATGAAGAGGTGCAGTCTATCCCTGATGAAGCAAGTTGGACTGTTAAGTCATCTCGTCCCATGCTAACACATAGTGGCCCCTTTAGAATGACACCAGCTGTTTTGCCAATTGTGGAAGCCAATCATCTTTTATTTTGTGTGCGCGTGTGTGTTTATGTATATGTACGTACATATATATATTCTACTAAAAAGGATTCCAGTCAGGATCAATATATTTCTTGCTCTAGACACACGCATAGTGAGATCCAACAAGTTTCTCTGCATTTCTTGCAAGGTTATGCACCTCAAGTCATTCACACCCACATGGACTTTGTCACTAGGTCGTAATCATATTTGTATAGTTTAAGGGTCTTTAGAGCCCTTGTGACATTACATTTCCTGGCACTAGAATGGTAACTAACAGTAGCCCTGACATTTTTCAGTCCTGTGAGTAAGGAGCAGGCACCGTGCTCATATATAGTAAAGGGTCATCAGGAGGTAGACCACAAACCATCTGATACCTCATATTTTCATGAGTAAAAGCAGTAATGTCGTAGTAACTGGTGACTACGGTCATGTACACTAAGGATGGTTGTTTGATATTTACTGAGATCTAGCTTTTTTATTCCTAGGAGGCTTCAGTAGTGACTTTTTCTTTTACAGCTTCAATAGTGCCTTTTTCTTTTTTACTACCTTAATATAAGTTAGTTTACCAACTTATAACTTGCAAGGTTTTGTTTCTATTATCATCAATTCTATTAGTTCTTTGGTGCATCATCCACACTGAGAAGGCAGCAGCTCTGCACAAGTTCTTTGCAGTGACCCAGCTTCCCACAGTAGAGTCGCTCGCAGTTTTCTGCTGTTCTGGAACTGTTCTCAGTGGACATTTTATATTCTTTGGTTCACTCATCTGTTGTAGTTCTTGAACTGCTAGTTCCACTGATCCTTCAGTTTTAGTGGGTTTTTCGTCAGGTTCACCCCTGTCAGTAAGTGCTTCTTTGTTTCTCTATGAAGGCCACAAACCAATGTGTCCTGGCGTTATACAAGGCCTCGTTAAATATAGAATGTTCAGCCAGTTCACTTTTGGCTTTTTTTTCATGGAATATTTGTGTTGTAACTAGTTGTTTGAAATAGAAAATTTCCAGCAAGTTAGCTGTTTGCCAGGCTGGACCAAACTGTATAACACCACAAAAGGTTGTTAACAAGAAACTCAAAACATTGTGCAAGGGCTGCACTGTTTCATCAAAATGTCCCAAAGGTCACGTTAGTGTTGACATTTTACTTCATTGTCTACACTGCCCCTGTTGCTAATGTTTCCTTTTTGCTGGCATAAGGTTAGCCTCCCCTTGGCCACATTGTGAGTACATTTATGTCTGCACCACTTGAAATTGTCATTTAGGAGAAAGAGGCAAACAACAAGTTTCACTTTTCTTTCTTGTTAGTAGCATTTTCTTGGGCATTTGAAGATATTGGCACCTTTGACACCCATTTATTATAATTTGTCTGTTTTGATGTGTTAAATAATGCTAGGAGAGACATTGCTTCTCTATTGCTGTCTCAGGTGTGCCCACTGAAGCAATGCTAAAGTATTGCCTATTAGCATCCCCAGACACAGCATCTACAGCAAGCCTGAAGAGACATAAAGAATGCAATAGAAATCTTGTAACTCTTCTTGCTGAAATTGTGCTTTCTTTCCTGTGAATCAGTGATATATTGAAGACAGTTAAACCAGAAGACAAACCTGCTAAGACGACAAGGGAACTACAAAACTTGTACGAAAAATAAATCCCAGTGTGATTTTGTATTTATTTTTATGCCTGTAATACCATACATATAGTAAAGTATCCTTCATTGTAATGACCACATTTGCATTTAAACTCCTGTTAAATTCTGTAAACAGCACCACCAGAAAAGTGTTTCTGATCAATGGCAATTTCTGTACTTAAGACTGGATACTATTTACTGCACCTCTATTGTACTTGGGAAGAAATTTTTTTTATTGCCAGTATGAGTTTGACTAACAGAATGTGAAAATTTTAGAAATTGAAATGGCTCCTAACCCTTTTAAGTCTCTTCTTTCATTTTTTTCAGTTTCCCCTCTTATTCTGAATAAGAGCATGTTGTTTTTGACAATGCATCTTTTGAACAGAGGTGGAATCTTTGCTTTTTTTAACCAAAGCCTTGAGGCAAGTACTGATTCTAAGAATGGGGTAGTTCTGCACTTGTTATACTAGAATGAACCAATGTAGTGTTAGTTGAGCTATCTGCCACTCACCCTTTTTTAGCCTTTCTTTTTTACTTTGAAGTAACCATTGCATTAACCTGTTGTAATTGACCATCCACCCACCCACAACCCCTTATGTCTGCTTACTTTTGGCTCTGTTTTAAAATAATTTCTACGATTTATAAAACCTAGTTCATGTTTTGTAAGTAGCAAAATAATTGGTTTGAAGTTATTGGGCATCCATTTAGGGATTACATAATGTGTGTTAGCATTTTGTTTGGGAAAATTTATGAACAGTATTTTGCAGAAAAAAATAAGTCTGTAACCTCACTGGAGGTTACTTTTTTATGATTAGTGGTGATATTTATTACATCAGGAGTTCCCATCCTTTTTTATAACAAGGCACCCATAACAAAATTTGAGTTTGGCCATGGCACAAGGCGTTGCTGTGTTATATTAAATGCCGCAATCATGAAAAGTATAATAGAAAAATTGCATTTTAAGTAGCAGTGCGACAGTCTTAAGTTGTACATATACTCATAACACTACAAAGTTGTGCTTTCATTTCTTTTACTACCACACTTTGAGGTATGTAGATGTAGGCATGCTAATAAAATTTAATCTGATTTATTCTTATATAACCAAACATTTTCAATATCTCCCTCCTTCATAGTCTTCAATGCAGTCCAGAAACATTGCTAGCAAAGTTGATTGATTTTACTGGAAAGTGATGTACTTTGCTGGAGGTAGTAATTGAAATAGACCAAACAATTGGGGGTCATGAGGCCCCCCAGAAGCCACAATGTTTTTAATGATCTGTGGTGCATTTTAGAACTGTTACCCCACCTTTAGATCCATGGTGTGTGGAAATAGACCCCATGACCTTCTAATTTTCCCATCATCACTGGGAAGGGTGCTTTCTTGCTGAGGCATGACTTCACAAGTTTTCAAATACTGATATTTCCTAATGTACAATACTTAATTTCAAAGGCATTTTAACTAC
This sequence comes from Protopterus annectens, assembly GCF_019279795.1. Classification (NCBI taxonomy): domain Eukaryota; kingdom Metazoa; phylum Chordata; order Ceratodontiformes; family Protopteridae; genus Protopterus; species Protopterus annectens. The sequence continues at coordinate 194,488,992 of NC_056731.1, forward strand.
TATATTAAATCAAGCAGGACTATGAAATTTCTGAAATCAACAATTATTGTAACAAGAAATAAATATTACTGTACATTCTTTACTTTTTATGCTGAATCTACACTGAGGCTTTAAAGCTGCCAACTGCACACCAGTGCTCAGAACAAATTGATACCCACGTTCTTAAAATGAAATGAAATAAAAAAAAAAAAAAAAAAGGAAGAAAAAAGGAAAAACCTTCATGTTTCAATTACATGTCAGCCCTAAGTCTTGACATAAAGTGAAGATAACACTGACATTAAACCAGTTGTGACATCTGGATAGAAATTTCAGAAATCCATACAAGTCCATCGAGACCACTAAGAACATTCTACTCCGTCCACATTATTTCATTATATACAAGTTGGTCCTGTTACTATTCATAGAGTAAACTCGAATGTCTCAAATCTGTACTAGCATGGCTGTGGTAATACTGTCCCTGAGTGGCACTGCTGATGAAAATGTCTGTTAATAACAAGTGGTTGTTAAACACTCAGTGTTGTAGAAGAAATAATAGAAGATTTATGTGGAATTGCAGCTACACAGTGGATATTTTCATAGCATTGAAGTCATCCTGTGAGGATTCTTACAATGACTGCATTTGGTTTACAAAAGATACACACCCAAATGAGGAAACAGAAGCAGTTCAAAAAAATTAGGACTGAGTTGGAAATAGAAGTAATCCCCTCCCATTTTCAGTAGTATTTTAAATCGTTTTCCAGCTATGTAGATGAATGATAGAAATTGAGTGTTGAAAGTACTGTGTTTTTTTTGTTTCGTGTTTGTGATTTTTTTTTTTTTTGCTCAGGTGCAACACATGTATGTTTGGCCTTGCAATTACAGATCTGAATTGAGTGCCATGTTCCAGAGTGAAAATGATGTGTTTTCTGTGATGGTTCATGACATTAGCCAAATAAAATGACATTTTTATATTACTTCCAGCAGCCTCAGGATGGACATTCTGCCCCTCCCCCCTTCTTGTTGGGAACCACTGGTCCTCGTAGAAAGCAGTTATTACATTTAAAAATGTTAAGCATTTCAGACCCATTTATTTTAGTGTAATATGTACACCCAGACTCGGTTGTGAAACAGCACTTTTTGTGCTAGCACATGGACATATTGAGAGAGTAGAATATACAGACTGTGCTAAATTTAACATTTACAATTTAAATGTATATTGTATAGAAAACATTTGCAGTAGTACAGCAGTGGACTTTTTTTTACTCACTGGCATCCATCGTCATCCCTTTTTATTTTTTCCTGGTGTTTGAAGGCCTTGCTGATTGAGAGTAATTTATTTCTGTTTCCCCATCATCTAGGTACATTTCATATTTGCCCCATATCAAGGCAGTGATGCTGTCTGCCATCTTTAGTTCCTTTTGCCACTTTACTAAAAATTAGTTATTTAATTATATTTTCATTTTGAATGTAATTTTTCATTTGTTTGGTCTACATCTCCATTTTACATCTTTACTGTTTTCCAAATGTTAGAAGCATGATTGCTAGTTTATTCTTCTTCTTTTGGCTTTTCCCAGTTAGGATCACCAAAGTGGATCACCTGTCCGCTCATGATTGGCAGTAGAGTTTTACGGTGTTGAGTTGCCAGCCCGGTACCCAACCTTCCACTGAAGGCACACATGCATGCACTCTAGTTTATTCTGCTTGTGAGAAATCTCAAGGGCACTAGCATTCCCCACATTGGCTGTAGTAGACCGTAGCTCTTAAAGTTGTTGACTTATTGCCATGCATTTTGGTTTGGGCTTTGAGCGGTGGTGTTAACAGCTAGGTTTATCAGGCATAATTATTTGGCAGTGATTGGTTAGTCCATTATGGAGATTCAAGAAATGGTTTGTAAAGCTGTCACTTGTAGGGATTTTGCTGTTTCTATTAGGTTACACACCCAGAATTTCAGGCTGAAGTAGTGAAATGCCACTATATCTTTTTTTATCTTTTAACTGGTTAAATCCACCAGGCGTACATGTTTCTTTCCAGGGGTTATCTGGGAGCTCACTCTAAATGACTTAATTGAAGGAAACACAGTATAATGATGGAAAGTGAGGGACTCTATCCTTGCCCAGACTGCAGACTGAAGTTCATTAGCATTAAGCTGACATTAGGTAGCCGAGATTGCCTACTAAGCACAGTTAGGTTAGTATGTAATGTTAGTGACTATGAGGTCTTTGCGTTATGCGTACCACAGCAAGATCTGAAATGCTGGTTGCAGGGAGCAAGGTAATGTTTCAAGAGTGTGAGCTCTGTGAAGCAGAGTGATAAAACGTGACTGTGACCCAGGTGACCCTGCATAAACTGGCGACCCAAGGCTGAAGAAAGTAATGTGACAAGAGTGTGTGAAAAAACATGTTCCAAATTACCCCTCTCTCTTCCATCACACCTCCAGCATTTGCAGTTTATATGAGGAAAATTCTCTTAAGTTTGCTTGGGATATAAAAGTACGATGCCAAAATCATAAACCTTCTGTACTTTGTTGCTATACACACGTTCTCCCATTCTTCCTTTGGGCAAATATAATAAAATTGTAATTTGCAATCTTTTCTAATGTGCTGCTGTTGATTCTTTTAATTGTCATGCAGTATTTTTATATGTCTTAATAATTATCCCCTTAACATTTCTGATCAACAAATGCACTACCTGCTGGCATATGGGTATTAGTTCCCTGCTACCTGCAGTCTGTGAAAGCCTGGCTTCCAAGCCTTTTTATCTGCAGACCCTGCTTCGCGTCTGTAGTGACAGAGATCAGTTGCATATCAATCCAGGGCTTCCTTTCTCCCCTCCGATGCCAGTAAAATTTGTCCTGACAGATTTACCCAACTTTTCCTGGGGATCTGTATCAGTAGGGGTGCAAGTACTAGCCATTTGGGGGCCCAATGACTCCTAGAAGCACAACATATCCAGGAGATGTTGGCATTGTTTCATGCCTTGAAAGTCCCACACCACCTTTGGACTCAAGGACCTCTTCTTGTTGTTATGGACATGGCCATAGTGATGTGGTACCTCAACAAAGAAGGAGGGAAGATGTCTTACTGCCCTGTACCTATTGACAAGGATAGCCTAGGAGCAGGCTTCTCAGTATTCTCAGTCTCTTCAGGCATCATACATCCAGTCAGAGCAACATTGTGGCAGGCAGACAGAGCAGATACTGTTGTACAGACCAGCAAGACTGGAAGCTCAAAGCACTGGTGTTCAACGGTCTAGTCCAGCTGTGGGAACATCTCTAAAACACCTGTTTGTTTCCTTTCAGACCAGACAGCTGGGGAAATTCTGTTCCAGACATCCTTGCAGTCATGCTTGGAGGACAGATGCAGTTTCTTTCCCTGGGATGGGAACGTTTCTGTATGCGTTTCCACCATTTCCTGGGCCTGCTCACACAGTCTCAGGGGCAGTTGGTACACCCTGATTTGAAGAAATGTCTATTAACAAACCAGGAAACTTGCTAATAGAAAATGTTATGTTTATAAATGGATAAGGTTAACAGAGAGTCCATTGTTGTTAATATCCCTCTTGTCTTGAAATTTTGGTGTGAGCTACTTTAGGATGCCTTAGATTTTCATAAAATACACTGCCTTACAGGCAGCACTCTCCTACCATCCTCCTTTTGTTGGGTGTATGTAGTTGGTTGTTGAAGTTGCTGTTGTGTTTTTGTTCAGCAACCTTTTTTGTTGTGTGTGTGTATGTGTAGCATTTAGGATGGAATGTTAGATGTTCACAAAGCTTGTGTTATCTGTTCTTTCTCTTGGACCCTAGAAAACTGAAACAGTCCTGTCTGTGATTATGAAGTGCTGTCTAGTCCTGCCAGGTAACTGGTCCCTCTCACTCACAGGCAGGCAGTGGGAAGAGTTCTGAGCTTTGCCAGACTACCAGAGAGAGAGGGAGGCAGGGCAACTAGCCATATGCCAGTAAGGCAGTGTGTTCTGTGAGCATCTACTGTTACGGGTATGTAGAACTTATTGCAACTACATTTCTTGACTCTGCTAAAAGGTTTACCAGTGCTGATATATTCACTTAGCACTCGTCTTGCTCTCTGTGTGCCTGTACTATGATATTGGTTCCTGGTAGGGAGATCAGTCCCTAATCTGTAGTCTAAATGTCTGCTTAGCCACATCCACTGAATTACCTTTCCTTTCCTAGCTGTTTGTTCATAGTACCTTTGTTCTTTTGCTAATTTCCAGCCCCTCTTGCCTATATTCTATACTCCTATTGGCAAAATGGTTCCCATACTTTCCTACTGTATGGATATAATAATTGCTAGTCTCATTAAGGATCTGCCTGTTTGTGTTATGCACCCATTGATCTCTGTTCTTTGCCAATGGCTCTAACGTAACAAAGGGAAAGGAGGACACCCCTGCCTAGTTCCTCTGTTCAAATGCAGCTTATTAGAGAGGACCTCTGCTATCTTAATTTCTGCTTGTGACCCTTCATATTCCATCCTTCTTGTTAGTGTAGTAATATTAATGGGGGATTTTATGTGTATAGCTGTGTGCAGGACAGCTCAAACCATGAATGAAATATAACAATGTGTATGAGGCTTCAATATGCAACTAAATCAGCTATAGAAAGGTTTTATGAATATGATCATAGATGATCTCTCAACATTATATTGAAGTTTATAAAAGATCAGGACCAGACTGCAAAATATGGCATAAAACAAGAAAGTGTCTATGGACTGGATTCTTGTCAATTTGACACGAAGTAGAGAGGAGTTAAGTTATAATAATTAACATGATTTATCATTTCTGTGTCTGAGAAGTGCTAATGCAATGAAATGCGAGTCTGAAAGTCTGTAGTGTGGTGCATTAACATTTGTCTGAAAGGAACACAATGGTAGGTGAATGCTTTTTGAAAAAATTGAAATGCCTGGGTGTGATCTCTCCAGTAGGTAGGCAACCTTTATATTTAGCACTGAGCTACAGAGATGGTAGAGACCAGCAGACATTTATTGTACTTTTATTATTAAAAAAAAAATGTAATCAGACCCACATATTTGCTAGTAACCCCTAGTGGAGCTTTTGAAGTCTAGGTAATTGCAGTGAGTGTGTGTGTGTGTGGGGGGGGGGGTGATGTGCCTTTATGTGGTATGTTGCAGCCAATTTTTGCCATATGAAGAAGGTTGCCCTTTGCTCAGACAAGTATTTAGTGCAGGACGCAGTTCAGCATTCCAGACCATGAAGGCAAAGACATGTTATCTGCTGTTTTTGGGAACACTTCACACAGTTTTACTCACTCAAGGAAGACTGGAATCTGCCCATCTGTTATTGTGGACTGCAACACATTTTGAGTTAGTCAAAGGTAGCCGTTGATGTCACAAGCCCCCCACTTAGTTTTTCAGTATTTTTTTTTTTTTTTTTTTTTTTTTAGTTAAATCTTAGTTGCTGTTTTTGCTTTGCTTAGTCTTTTATTCGTCATATCAAAAACTGAGTTAAGTGCTGTAGTGTTCTGTCCATTGTGAGTCTCGGAATTCTTCCAAGACCTTTATTTTTTTTTCCTTTGAAAGGACTGTCATGATGCATGCTTCCTTAAGTACTGTTGCTTGTTCTCAGTGCTTGCTTTACTTTTTCTTTTATAAATAAATGGCAGAAATATTCAGTATATTTTTTGTTGGCTCCAACAGACCACACTCTTGCTTTGTTTTCATAAACCTTCCTCTGCACTTTATGAAAGTTAAAGCAAAGCGCATTTACTGTTGTGGCCCTAACCAAGACTGGCTGAATGTGACTGTACTTTCTGGCTTCAGCCAGTAGAGGAGTAGAGAGTGGGCAGTACAGGAGGCAAGCAGTCATAGGTTACTCGCCTTTAGTATAGAAGGGCAGGATGCATAGTTGTTAAGGAACTGTGAGTATTACAATAAGCAAGTGTAGTGGTATGGTAGCAACCGTAGTCTTACAAGCGTTACATTAGCTGTGCTGTATTTTTGCTACTCAGTATGCATATACTTGTGTAAGCACAGTACCTTGAAGAATGTGTTTTTTAATTGCAGTTTAACGTGCATGTATTAAATCATATGTGAACACAAGCTAGCTTTCTGGTTGATGCAGAATAAGGAGAGAGAATATCAACAGCACTATGCAGTAACAGCAGGAAACGTTTTGCAGGATTTCTACATTTCAGCATTTTTATCACCCATATGAAGTAGAGGTATAAATAATTGCATTGCTGATATTAAAGACGAGTTCTGGTCTGTATTTATTTTGTTTTTGGCAGGTTTCCCCTTTTTTGTCTAGCAGTCATTCAGGAGTGATTGTGTAACTATAAATGAATCCTTTTCTGTGTATACATTGAAGTTATTCATTTTTTCTGGGTCTGTTACTTCAAGATACTTACGTGAGCTGCACTGCGATTTACTGTGAGCCCTATAAATAGTACTGCACTAGATCAAACTACAGCAACAAGGGAGAATGAGTCACAGAAGGCTGACATGGAGCAGGATGTGTGTTCAGAGGGTGTCTTAATACCGAAGAACTTTGCTGACATCATCTGCTTTCCCAAGCTGTATACATTATGCTTTACTCATCGTGCATCAGATTAACTTTATTTGTGACTTTCTACACGAGAGGATACAACCGTATGTGCGTTTCTGTACAGCATAAGAATAACACATGTACTTTGGCAAATTACCTGAAGCTAGTGATTTAATTCTCACAAACTTTAAAGGCATTTATTTTCACCAAAAAGGTTGCCAAACTGTATTAATCAATGAAACACTACTGACATTAGACAACATTTGAAAGGCACTTAAGTGATATGTGCTCCTTTACCTCTGGTGTAATAAATAGATGGCTTGCCCTCAATGGGCTGCATTTGATATATTTCTTTTCTAACTTTAGATGTTCTTATTCAACTTTGAGCATTGATTTTTATGTTCAAGCATGTATATAATTATCTGTTTCACACACACACACACACACACATATATATAAATATAAATATATATATATATATATATATATATATTACATACACATACACACACACATATATATATATATATATATATATATATATATGTATGTATATATATATATATATATATATATATATATATTTCATACATACACACACACACACACACACACACACACACACACACACACACACACACACACACTTGTGTGTATATGGGTGCTTAATATAGTGTGTAGCATCTGGCATCTTATTCAGTGTTTTGTTGATTGACCAGACATACTGATATAGTAAGAGGGTGCACTACACGTACTAATATACTAAGAGGGTGCAATGTGTTTGCAACAGTACTTTAGGAGAACTACTGTACTGGGCTTAAGTATGTGAAGAGAGCACAGTGTCAGTTTTATTTGCATTAGTAAAGAGCAGGTACGGGAAACTGAGTTTTATAAACTTAAACAGTTTATCAACACTGCATACACTGTCCAATGTCAAAGTAATGAAGCAGGAGATGAGGTACAGTAGTCTTAGGACCTGTGCATGCACAAAGGAGGGTATAAGCCAAGTGTGAAGTGTGCAGATCAAGGTCGAGATATACTGAGTCACTGCCCTGTGAAGACATGGACATCATTTGGTAGGGACTGGTCCGTCCATTATGGACACAAAAATAGTTTTGTAAATCTGTCACTTGAGAAGGAGGTTCCTGTTTCTACTAAGATATAGTTTCAGAATTTCAATTTAAAGCAGTGAAGCACAGTGATTTTGTTTATTTTATGTGTTAACTTAGTAAACCCACTGGACACAACTGTTCCTTTTCAAGGGTTACCTGGATGTGCACTCTAAGTGACTTAGCTCAAGGTCTCACAGTATGCCATTGGAAACTGAGGGACTCTGTCCTAATCCAGACTACAGAATGATGTTCGTTAGCATCTGGTTGGTGTAATGTGGTACTCTAGGCTGCCATTAGGTATCAGAGGTGGCCTAATAACTGGGTTTGTATGTCATGTTAAAATGAGTATCAGGTCTTTGCAGTATGCATACCACAGCAAGATCTTAAAAGCTGGATGAAGAGAACAAGTAAATGTTTCAAGAGTGTGAGCTCCATGAAGCAGAGTGATAAACCGTAACTATCATCCAGGTGACCATGCATTGGCTTACAGTCCAAGGCTGGAAAAGATAATGATAAAGTGCGAACAAACAGATGTTAGTTCACCCAACATGGTAGAAAGGGAGAGGAAAGTTATCTGCACTGCTTCAGTCCCAGTGTCTAGCGGAGGCTAGGTGTAATGGCAGGCGGCAGCTAGGCCAGAGAAGTGCATGTGTGTCTGCATGTTTGGTAGCCCTCAGAACACGAGTAGAGAAGTGAGCTCATGCAAGAGATGGTGTTGCATGGTGCACTGTCAACTGCCAGTGGAGGAACTGGGGCCTTCAGGCCTGCTGAAGATGACTACACTCTTCAACATTGGGTTCAATCCCCAAAGTACAGTAAATGTAGGAATTAAGGGCTCATTGAGGAGATTAGGGAAAGGCTAAATGGTCAAGGCATGATTTGAGGGCCATAAAAGATATAAAAAGCTAGATTTTTGAGACATCTTTTCCGGTTACTTAATTTTAAGTTAGAGATTGGAGACTGGCTGCACATATAACATTTGAGGCAATTTTTAAGGCAGCTCTGTTTTCATAGTTAGAGTGGTGAATAAATGTATGTCCCTTGTGCCAACAAGATGGAGTGAATATAGACCGCTGAGTCAAAGTAGGCTCTGTTAAAAAAAAAAAAAAAACTCAAGCTTTAGTTAAAGAGCTTCACCTTCAGATCCACTTTGCTGACAAAGTTTAGGTAAGAATTAAGTTTGCTCTCAGGGTGTAAACTGTGGAGAATGGTTTCTTTATAATACATTATTCCAAAGTGAGACTTGTGTATTCTTGCCAGCATTTCTTTCATAACTGATCGAATGCTGTCATTTTATTAGCCGTATATACAACTAATCTCTAAATGAAAACTATGGATGTATTTCTTTCTTTCCAGGCATTTTCTGTTCTGACCATCTCTCATAGCCACCACTTTAAGGAGTTGCATTTCTAGTTTACTATTGTCAAAGCTGTTTAAACTTTATTTTAGGCAGGTGAATCTGTGTAATTATCCGACTGACTTCTGTTTTGTCATTGTCTTTTGCTGCAATGGCAAATATGAAAGAGACTGAATATGTGTGCTGTATGCATTTGTCTTCTTGCCTTAAACCCCACAGTCTTGTCATGCTTTTCTAATTTCAACAAAATCCCTTAGCAGACTTGGACAGTGTCTTCTGCAGCAGCTTCTTGAATATTCTCAATATTGATTAATACATTTCTTTGATGCTATCCTCCCATAACAATACTTGTCAGACTTATAACCATATGCTATAGCTAGCAACCATTTCTCTGAGCATATTTTACTGACCGTAAAGGCTCTGGACCCATATTAAACTGGTTTACCTTTTTGCAGATTCAGTGCTGATATTTCATTCTTCCTTACACCTACTTGTATTGTGGTCAGTTTATTCACATCAAAAAATATCAATGTGCGGACTTCTGCCACATGACTGTTTTAGCAATAAAAATATTTTCTTGCCTTGTATTCCAGTGCCATTTTATATCTTGTTCCAGTAATTTCCATAGTGGCACATTTATTTCTGACATATTCAGAGTAAACTTTAAAGGGTACCACACTGTACCATGAAATTTCAAGAATCTGTTTTCCTTGGTGGAGACATTTGTACTGCTACTGCGACTTTCTGTTTTCAAGTTTTCTGATTTTTTTAATGACCTATGTATAGCAGGTCTATAATGTTGATTTTACATTTATTTTTGTTTAGCTCTAGGTTAATAAGTAAAGTACCTCAATGTTTTATGCTGTTTGGTCTGTCTTCACAACAAGTAACATAAATGACATATTCAAGCCCATCCATCATTTACTAGCAGTTTTCTGAATAAGTTTATGTGCTGATAAAATACCAGATGGAACTCTGATAAATGTATAACATGTTCATCGTGTTTCACTGTTGCAGTCATGACTGTAGGGTTCTCCCCTGCCGGCAGGCAGCCCTCGGTCGGCCAGAATCCCAAAGTCTGGGTCCGGCGTTGGCTGTTCAACCATGTTCCCTGACGTCAGAGCGCCAGGAGTATAAAGCTGACAGCCAACACCATCTTCTCCAGTCTTTCTTGCCGTGTGGTGATAGCAGTTCGCAAGTGCCGGTCGGCTGACTCCTGACGAATTCTACTGATTTACTTCGGTCCAAAGACTTTCTTCTCCACTCACAGCTAAGTACCCCGTTGGGGAAACTTTTTTCTTGCTCCTCTCCGATGTCAGAAAAAGTTAATAATTGTATTTCATGTTGGAAGCAAATACCTCATAAGGATTTTCATTCTTATTGTATTCTTTGCTTGGGCCCCGACCACAACGTAGCTAGTTGTCGGTTTTGTGCTAGATTCAATCAACGTACAATTAAGCGAAGGTACGATTTTGCTTTTCATTACTTCGGTAGGCGCTTTAACTACAAAATGTCGTCGGATACGGTACCGGCTACCGGAGTTCACAAACGTCGCAAGGATAAAGACAGGCCTCCGAGGTCCAAATCTGATGATAGCGCACAAGCGGAGCCAGCTTCAAGTTCGGCCGTCGTCAGTGAGGCGCTTTTGCAGCCCCTGTCGTCGGCCATTTCAGAACAGATAGTCGAAACAGACTCTCATGAGGAGCCTACCAGGCCTTTAAATATTTCTGTTGCAGGACCTTCGGACAATGCTCCTTCAGAAGGGTCCAGAGCCGCTGTGCAGGTACCGGCTTCCGAAGGGGTTTTCAGGCCTACTCAGCTACTAATAAAGGCAAAGCCAAAGACAAAGGCAAAGACTCCTTCAAAATCAAAGACTTCTACACAGGCCTCTTCTGAACCGGCTCCCAAGTCACAGAAACAGTTACTCAAGATGGCGGAGGATTTACTTACTATGATTAGGGGTTCTCATCCCCCTCCAGACAAAAGGCCAAGGCAGGATGTTTATTATGATTCCTCTGATCAGGCTTCTGTTTCCTCAGTTTCTTCTTCTGATCAGGAATATTCTTTTCCTCCATATGAGGATTCTGATGCTGAAAAATCCATTCCTTCAGCTTCTCCCCCTGAGGATTTCTCTTTTGGGGAAACTTTGCATGAAATGAGGGAACATTTCCACTGGGAAGGACAGGAGTATTCTGAGTCCAAGAAAAGACTGAGGGAATTTCTTCTTCTTCTTCCCCAACATAGACCCCTGGCTATTTCTCCTGTTTTGGATATTGTGGATGATGCCTTTTCGGAGGCTAACTTAACCCCTGACTCTTTTCCTCCTGCTCCTGTTAAGCCTAATAGATATTACAGGGTTCCTGATTCCCATCAGTTTTTATATAAGAACCCTTCTGCTGACCCTGAAACCATTTCTCAGGGTCCTAAGGGAGCCAAGGCCGCTTCTGCCAAAAATCCAATTCCTACTGAAAAGGATTCTCGATCCTTAGAAAGATGGGGCAAAAAGGTGTACACTTCTGCTACTTTGTCCATTATAGCTTTAAACTGTCAGTTTTATATGTTTAAATACCAGCAATTTCTATTGTCTGTCTTAAAACAAAAGCTTACTTCCATTTCTGCCTGTGCAGATGATAAGGAATTACATGACTTATTGCATGCCACTGAACAGATTGGGAAGCATGGTTTACACTGTGGATTTGATGCCTTGGAGGCTTGTTGTAGGGCTGCGGCCTCTGGCACAGTCATTAGAAGGCATGCATGGCTAAAGGAACAAAATTTACCTGAACAGGTAAAGGCTAAATTATTGGATGCTCCTGTTCAGCATAATGTTTTGTTTGGATCAAAGGCTGAAGAGGTGATTAAAAAGATGGAGGATAAGGCGAAATCCATGCAAACAGTTAAAGATTTCTTACAAGTACAACCTCCTAGATTTAGCAGGAATTGGCCTTCAAAAAATTGGTCCTTTCCCACTTCAGACAGGCCTAAGAGGGGTAGATATAGACATTCCAGAGGGAAACCTCAATCAAAAGCTGCTTATAGACCAAGACAGTGGACTGCTTCCACCCCTAGGGGAGGAGAGGACAGGTCACAATCTCAAAGGAAACAAACTCAGTGACTCCCTCTGTGGGGCTACAGAAACTTCTTGCCTGGAAGCCCCTCTCAGAGGAAAACTCTCTCTTTTTTTATCAAAATTGGACTCAAATAACCCAAGACAAATGGGTTTTGGATGTGGTTTTAAGAGGTTACAAATCCATTTTCATACCTTGCCAAGGCCAAGCGGATGGCCAGACCTTCCAAAACATCAATGGACGGAGGCCTTAAACCAGGTGGAAGCTCTTTTGGCTATGAATGCCATAGAACTGGTTCCTCTTTCAGAGATGGGAAAAGGTTTTTATTCAAGGCTCTTTCTAGTCCCAAGGAAGCAAAACTCATGGAGACCCATTCTGGATCTGTTGGTCTTGAACACCTTTCTAGAGATTCCAAAATTCAAGATGCTTACTCTACAGCAACTACTTCCAATGCTGTCCAAAAATGCATGGATGGTAACTTTGGATTTAAAGGTGGCATATTTACACATTCCCATCAGACAGGATCGCAGGAAAATACCTCAGGTTCAAAGCCGGACTGAGGCACTTTCAATTCTCTGCGCTGCCCTTTGGATTATCTACTGCGCCCAGGGTCTTCAAATGCCTGGCTCCGGTAGTAGATTACTGCAGACTCAAGGGGAATTCAAATTTACCCTTATCTGGACGATTGTCTAATTCAGGCAGACAGCAAGGATGTCTTACTCCAGCATCTAGAATTTGTACAGAACCTCCTCAAGTTCCTGGGTTTCTCTGTAAACATAAAAAAGTCAAATTTGACACCATCGCAACAGATAACTTTTCTGGGTGCACTTCTAAACACCACAACCCAGATGGCATTTCTGACATCCGAAAAACAGCTACAGCTGGCTTCAACTTTCAGAATCTTGGCTACTTTAACTCCTCTTTCTGCAAGGAAATTCCTGCAGGCTTTGGGTTACATGGCCTCCTGCATCCTTCTTGTACCATATGCAAGACTACACATGAGGAAAATACAGTGGTACCTAAAAAAGTGTATGGTCTCAGCATTGCCACAGTTTAGACATACAGATTTCCGTCCTTCCTTGCCTTCAAAAGGAATTTCTTTGGTGGTCCAGGGCATGTGCTCTAAACAAAGGGAAGCCCTTTCGTCTGCCTCCTGCCTCTCAGATCCTAACCATGGACGCCTCGGATTATGCTTGGGGAGCCCATTTTCAGGGCAGTTGTTTGCAGGGCCTTTGGACAAAGGATCAGAAGCACCTGCATATCAATTTAAAGGAAATGTTAGCCATTCAGAAAGCTCTATTGGCCTTCAGGAATCTTTTACAACCAGGACAACTGTTAATACGGACAGACAACACCACGGTTATGTGGTACATAAGCAAGCAAGGGGGATCTCATTCCTACCCCCTTTGCAGACTAGCCATGGATCTATGGGACACAGCTCTATCTGGCAATCTGGATCTTCAGGCTCAGTTTCTACCAGGAAAACTAAACTTCCTGGCAGACAGTCTGAGCAGAAATCTTTCGGATCCACACGAGTGGATGCTGGACACCAAAATATTCAGGATGATAACAGCAGTCTGGGGATGTCCTCACATAGACCTCTTTGCATCCCATCTCAATCATCAACTACAGACTTTTTGCACCAGGACATTCCACAGAGAAGCTTGGAAAGTGGACGCCCTGTCATTCAGTTGGAGGAACCTCTCGGGATATGCCTTTCCGCCTCTTCCTCTTCTTCCACGGGTTTTATTGAAGATAAAACAGGACAAGCCCAAGATGATTATCTTGCTGGCTCCAAATTGGCCTCGGCAGTTTTGGTATCCAACTCTAAAAAACCTATGCCTGGAGCCCCCTTGGGTTTTACCTCAGTCTCCGAACCTTCTGTCCCAACACCAGGGTCAGGTTCTACACTCTCATGTCAGAACTCTCAGCCTGGCGGCCTGGTTAATCCAGGGCCTTTGATTTCTTCTTTACTGCCCAAGCTGGTTATGGATGTCATTTTAGAAGCCAGACGTCCTAGCACTAGAAAATCTTATCCAGGAAAATGGAAAAGATTTTGTACCTGGATGCAGGCTCAGGATTTTGATCCTCTTATTCCTAACATTCCTCAAATTTTATTTTACCTGTCAGACCTCTTACATAAGGGTCTCTCTTTCTCTTCCATTAAGATTCATGCCTCTGCTATTTCTGCTCATTATAATACAGACCCTCCCATCTTTTCCCACCAGCTCATGAGACAGTTTCTCAGAGGAGCTAAGAACTTAAGACCTCCTAGATCTCCTCCCATTCCTGCTTGGGATCTCAACTATGTTTTGGAAAAACTAACCTTGCCTCCTTTTGAGCCTGCTACCTCTTCTGATATCAAGTTTTTATCTTGGAAAACAGCTATCCTGTTAGCCCTAACCTCTGCCAGGAGAGTTTCAGAGTTACAAGCTCTTATGGCTGTGGAGCCTTATATTATTTTTCATCAAGACAGGGTATCTTTGAGGACTAATCCTACCTTCATGCCTAAGGTGGTTTCCAAAGTGGCTTTAAATCAAACTATTCACTTGCCAACCTTTTTCTCCACTCCTCAGAATAAAGGGGAAAGGCTCTTACATTCCTTGGATGTACACAAGACAGCTACGTTTTTACCTGGACAGAACCAAGGACATCAGAAAATCAGAACAGTTGTTTGTTTCTTATCAATAATTAATAAGATAAGCGCTTTCGCTGTGTAGCTTCATCAGATCTTGCATTCATTCTAAGATTCCACATCTTATATATACACAGGTTTTAAACAATTAACCAATCAAGTAAGTTAATTGGTATGATTATTTAAAGAAGCAGGCAAACATCAAAGACCTAGCTTAATATACAAATCTAATAAAGATAAAATCATTTAAAAACAATCTCGTATATAAGGTATACATAAAAAACGTATATATAAAAAAGTTATATATAAAAAATGTATATCAGTTAGTACATATATATTTATAATTTAAAATAGATATTAGTGTAAAAAAGATTCTATAGACAAGTATGCTTAATGTCTAACATATAAGATTTCATGTATATGTATGTATAAATTAATATAGTGTCTTATAAAATAAAATAAAACACTACATGTGGTAACCAAATCTATGACATAATGACATAGTAGTAATATAGAAGACAATTAGTGTGCAGAGATGGAATACCTATTTCTAGGGGGTTTATCTAATGTTTCTACACTGTCTTAATTTTGGCTTGATAGAGGCCCTATCATTGAGGCCTAGTCCTTTATCTGATCTTAGTAGAATTATCCATTCGATTTCCTTACCCTCTGTATATATCTTAATGTCACCCCCTCTAGAGTTGGGAGTAATTACTTCAAGTACCTTAAACAAAAATCTATGTGTGTCATCATTCAATGCTACATGCTTGGCAAGAGCATTATGTAGTGTACCTTTCCTTATGTGATATGCATGTTCCCTTATCCTATCCCTCAGTGATCGATTTGTTTTACCAACATAGAAGGATGAACATAATTGACAAACAGCTAGGTATATCACATGAGAAGTCATGCAGTTAGCTTCAGCTCTTCTATTAAAAACGTTCTGTTGATCAGGATGAAAAAATTCTGTCTTACTGTCTATGTAACAACAGAAATTACAGTGACCACAGCGTCTTGTGTATCCATTCTGTATAGGTTTCTTATCAAATTTAGGATGGCATAGCATTCTTTTCAAGTTGTGTTTATTCCTAAAAATAAACCTCGGTGTTTCTCCTACTATCTGTTTAATGTCTTCATCTATCTGCAATATACCCCAGTGTTTGTCTATAATCTGCTTAATTTCTATATGATCGGATAAAAAAAGGTGGAGAATTTAGTGAAAGATTCACTCATATTTTGTTTATCACTAAGGCTAGCAATGTTGGATCCAAAGTATGGCATAGCTGAAGTAGAGCGTAGATTGTGCACTTCTTCTATCTTAGAATGTATTTCTTCGTCTTTATATCCTCTGTGTAATAGTCTATATTTCAAATCATTTATCTCAGTGTGAAAACCCTCTTCCATTGGATTCAGTCTGGAAGCTCTAATAGCTTGTCCTTTCACAATATTTCTAAAGACAAAAGGAGGGTGCATACTGGATCTTAGAAGCAATGAATTAACATAACACGTTTTACGATGAACTCCAGTGTTGATTAAATTATTGTGTAGTCTCTCTATATAGAAGTGTAGAAACTCAATTCTGTCCTCTGAAAACTTCATAGTAAACTTAAGACATGGTATTAAATTATTCATGATTAGGTGTGTGGATTCAAGTTGTTGGGATGTCCCTTTCCAGAGAATAAAGACATCATCCACAAAATGTCTGTAAAATATCACATGTTTCTTAAAGAAATTTTGTAGAAATAATGTATGTTCTTCCCAATGTGCAAGAAACATATTGGCGTAGCTATTGGCACAAGATGTAATATATTTATATAATTAATATAATTATATTTATGAAGCATTAAATTGATTTGTTAAGTTATAAAAAAATATATATATGTAAAAAATTATATAAAAAATATGTGAAAAAGTGTTTATATACATAACCATGTGTATCTATATGTATGTAATATATTGTAAATACTTAATGAATAAATAAATAATGACAAAAACCATGTTAATTACCTTTAATACTATGTAGCCATAAAATAGGTTTTATGCTAATATATTCATTCAACCCAGGGTACTGATGGGCATTCAGTAAAATCTGCGTTCTTAGTTCTAATGAGTCCAAATTGTATTTGGTAATTTTACCTTGTTGGTCTAATTTCAGATGATATATTCCAAAAAACTTAAACTGGTGATTGTTAAATTGATGTATATGTCTAGCTAAGGCATTGGTTGACTTATTGTTTTTAATATCTAATATGTGTTCTTTTATCCTGTCCCTCAAATGCCTACTGGTTTTCCCAACATAAAAACCTTCACATTGTTGACATACTGCAATATAAACAACATTACATGTGAAACAATTAATATGTTGATGTATTTTAACCTTGTGGTTATTAATTGTCACCGTTGTACCAGTATTAATCACATGTTTACATACCGAACACCTTCCACATTTAAAGTCGCCCATAGGTTTATTAGATTGCTTCTCCAACCCACCATTTAGACTTTCGAACAAGTCCTTAAATGATGTGTCTTTCCTAAAAATATATGTGATACTCCCATTAAACAGGTCCCCCATTGTGTTATCCATATTTATAAAATTCCAATTCTTCTTAATAATACTTCTAATTACCCCAAAAGTGTCATTAAAAGTGGTGATAAATAAAGGTATATTTATTAGAGTTATACACATTTCATTATATTAAAATAACATCATTATTGTGCAATACAGTATATATATATATATATTACATATATTTAAATGATTTCCATATATAGTGCAAGTATAATATACTTCATATATTATATTTATATTTATATTTATATATTTTTACATTTTTGTTATCTATATTCACTGTTACATATACACTATTTTTTGGGCATTAATTATATATATATATTTGTAATTTAACACACTAAATGTGCTATTTATGTATTTATTAAAAAAGGAAGGGTTTTTTTTCACATATTAATTCATATAAAATTAGTGGTTACATTTTATTTCATTTTAGGATATATGTTCTGCATTCATTCAATGTTTTTAACTTACTGCAATGATGGAAGATAATGTTGTTTATGTCCTTTTTAACCTCCGTTTCAATTTTTAACTATGCATCAATTAACCATGTTATATAATTATGTTAATGGACTGGTTAATTAATTTGGTTATTTAAGCGGCTCACTTTGTTTGTAATTGTGTTCTGAAGAAGTCCGTGGAGACGGACGAAACCTAGGTCGACGCAATTGTTTCTTTGTGTTTTCGTTAATAAAATCCATCTGGTGTACCTGTTGGAGCGTTTATTGGCCTAATGTTATCACATTTCATTTCCTTCATGGTTGGACTATCGTTTGGGTACAGCACCTCTACTTCGGCTGGGTGCTTTCTCTTCCATTTGTAAATTACAGGCTGAATAATTAATGGAGAGTGTACTTTTGATAACAGGAGATAAGTCAGGGGTGTTAGATAATTTTTCAGTAGTTTTTTTTTAAACTGGTGCATGTTGTCAGTGGTTCTGATGTTATGGGGAGAGAGTTCCAGGTTTTTGAGATCTAGGAAGATTATAAGGAGTCTTCTGAAGTGTTATTTTTAGAGTTTTGTAGTAAAGATTTATTTGATGATCATAGTATTCAAGTCTTAGAGTAAGGTTGTAGTAAGCTATGGAGAGCTGGAGTTTTTTCAGGGTTATAGAGTAATTTGTGGGCCATGATTAGTTGTATGCAAGAAACTGAGGTAGTTCAAGCCAGGAGAGTTTTTTGTGGGCTAGACAGTGATGTGACTTGTGTAATGATCCAGTAGCAAATGTAGCTATTTTGTTATAGTATGTATTCAAGTTATCTAAATCTGTTTTTTGGGGTTAAGGATGGGTGAAACATATATTAGAGTTGCTAGTAGGTGGGTCCTGGCTATGGCAGCTCTTGAGGAATCTGTTAAAAATTGGTTTCTGTAAAGGGTGCCCATTTTTTGTGGACTCGTTTAATTGTTTGTGATATATCCAAGTCAGATCTTAGCTTATTGTGTACAGTGACTCCTAGTAGTTTGGTGGATGGTTCAGGTGTAATTATTGTGTTGTTAGCTGTGATGTGGAACTGTGAGGGGGAAATCTAGTGGTCTGGTAGGTTGAAAGATCATAACTTTTGTTTTTTTTTTTTTTTTTTTGGGTTCAGAATAAGTTGGGAGTTAGCCAGCCATGTTTCAATTTCTGTAAAGGCCTGTTGTGGGTTGTCCTGAAGTTGTTGCATGATAGGGACTGCACATATTAATGTTGAATCATCTGCATATTGGATAATGTTGGCAAGCGACGTGGCTGAGTTTAGGTTATTAGTGAAAATACTGAAGAGAAGACGGCCAAGTATGGATCCTTGTGGGACCCCAAGGGTAATAGGGAGAAGTGTAGAGAAGTCATATTGACAATTAACTGCCTGCTGATGACCTGTTAAGCACCTATGGAACCATGAGACATATGAAAGGTGTATCTTTAGTTCTGAGAGAGCAGTTAGAAGTTTGTTGTGGGAGACTGTGTCAAAGGCTTTAGACATATCCAAGAAAACTGATGAGACTGTTTCCTTCATTCCTGTATTAGTAAAGCTAAGTAGAGCAGTGATTGTACTATGTGACGGTCTAAATCCATGTTGGGAGATGACAAGTAAGTTATTGGAAGTGAGATATCTCATAAAATGGGAATGTATATATTTCTCCAGGAGTTTTGAAAGTGGGGATAGGATAGCTGCGGGATGATAATTAGTTAGTTCAGTTGATTTACCACCTTTATGTAGAGGGATAATGTAAGGAATTTTCCAGATGGTAGAGATGTAGTTTTCTGAAATTGAGTGGTTAATCAGTATTAATATGGGATAAGATATAGTGTCAGCTGCAATTTTTAGGAACTCTACTGGTAAATTGTAAGCTGCAGTTCTAGTTGGTTTAAATTTTTTTTAGGAATTTTTCAATGTTTTTTGTGGGGATGTGTTGAAATGAAAAGGAAGTGGTGTTATTGTTATTTAGATTATTAATTGTTTGTAGGTTATTTGAGTTATCTCTGGTTAGTGCAGCTGTAACAAGTATTTGTTAAATGGTTCAGCAGTGGTTTCTGAGTTATTTGGTAAAGTGGGGGAGGGGGTTGTGGTTTGTTCAGGACTGAGTATGTTTTTGATTGTGGCCCAGAATTTGTGTGGGTTATTGTTGCATGTTTGTATAGCAGTTCTTTTTGTATAGCATGATTTGGTGTTTAAATTTGTTCCTGAGTTGTTAAGTTATACGATCAGGTAGAGTTTTCCTAGTATGCCAGGAGATCCAGACCTTGTTCATAGCTTGGTACTAGGCTATCAGCCCTAGGGCCTATACAAGCCTAGCCATAACAATTCCCTGGCTATTTCTTCCCACAGTATTTACTTCCCTGGACCCCTGTCTTGCAGGATAACTGACATGATCCCCGGGGCGAATTTCCTATTCGCATCCAGTCATCAAGGTTCCTTTTTAAGAGGGCCAAAGAGGCGCTCTGCTTGCCATGTATGGGGGAGTCTGTTCCAGAGTCTGGGGAGTCTCTGGGTCAGGAACCTATCCCTCCAGCATGTTTTGTTTATTGTGATGACAAGGTTTAGATCCCTGGAGCATGTGGCTCTGAGAGATTAGGATTTCTTTAAGTGGAGCATGTCCAACAGCTCTGCGTTTGACATGGCCTTGTATGTTAAGGAGAGATCGCCTCTAAGTAGACGATATGCGACAGAGTATGAGTGTAGGTGGAGTTTTTTTTTAGACAGCACAGGACATCTGCTTTAGGCCTGTGATTCTTTTAGTGAGGTATTTCTGCAGCCTTTCCAGTTGTTGCACATGTCTTGAGAGGTACATACCAAATGGGGTGTTGTATTCTATAATGGGTCTAATGATGGATGAGTACAGTGGGACAATGACCTCCTTTTTTCTGGATGAAAAGCCCTTAGTGATGAGGTGTGCCACGTAGAAGGATTTGCTGACTGTTGTGGTGATGTGGTTATCGAAGTTGGTGAGACCACTGTCCACCTGTGTCCCTAAGTCTCTTATCACACTTTTGGTGTTTAGTGTACTGCCACCTATGTGTTAATTCATGGGTACATGTTTTTTCCCAAAGGGGGTAACTATACATTTCTTGGCATTGAGCTTGAGCCCATGGCTCTGGCAGCAAGCATCTGTTTCTGTAAGGCCCTTTTGTAGAATATCCACATCATTTGAGGATTCAGTAATGGTTCCCAGTTTGCAGTCATCTGCAAACTTTGTTAGCCAGAGTCCCTTAGTATTGGCCTGTACTTCAGAGAAGTAGATGCCAAACAAGAGCGGTCCCAGGACTGAACCCTGAGGTATTCCACTTGTCTGGAGCTGGATTTGGAGTTGGCTACTTTTAAAGTGTGGGTTCTGTCAGTAAGCCAGTTGGCAACCCATTGAGTGGCGTAGGGATTAATGCCCAGCTTAGTAAGTTTATCTGTGATTCCAGAGTAGGGGATTGTCCCTTGGCATAAGGTTAAGGAGGGTTTTTGTTTCAGTAGTAAGCCATGGGGTAGAATTCGCTTTTACATGTACTATTCTAGGGGATCCATTCTGTTGAGTACATTGAGGAAAGTATTATTAAAATGTTCAACTGCTGCATCTAAAGGTAAAGTGTTCAGTGGGCTCCAGTTAGTGCTTCAGAGTGTATATTCGTTCCTGTGGTTTAAAATGTTCTTATTACAGATTTGACTATATACAGTGTGCTTAGTAGGGTTAATGTGTTGCCTGAGTAGGTAGGTATGTGATCACTGATGTCTGATAAACAGCCACCATTTTGATAATGGAAGAGTTTGCTAGGGCCCAGTCAAGAGTGGAATACTTGTTCGATTATTTTGTCTACTCTGGTAGGGAACTGGATAATTTATGAGAAGCGATAGAGATTAATGTGGTTGCTAGGGTTGTTAGAGTTACATGTAAACCAGTCAGTATTAAGATCACCCATTATAATAGTTTCTTGTGTGATGTTATTAGAGATACATTGAAGGATGTGTTTAGTGATGGAAATATTATTGCCTGGTGAGATGTAAATGGCTACTGTAGTTATGTGCTTGTTAACAGTAATTTGTAAATTGGCATAAAATAGGTCAGTATTAGTAGGGGTAGATATTTGTAGATTTAGAGGTGTCTTGGTTAGGCTGTTTTTGAAAATTAAAGCTACTCCACATCCTCTTTTGTCATTTCTGTCTACTCGAAGAATATTATACCCTGAGGGTGTAATTTTGTCTGAGATATGGGGTTTAAGCCAGGTCTCTGTTAGGATGGCTGTTTCTGGGGAATAATGTGATAGGATAGCCTGTAGTAATGATCTTTATTAATCAGACTTCTGTCATTTAAGTTTAGAAACACTAAATCGGTGTTTTTGTGAGGTATATTAAGTATATGTGGTGTTTGAGAATTGGATGGTGTTGGGTCCAGGATTTGGGTGTATGTCCCTACTTGTAAGCAGTTCTTTTTGGCAATGTTTGTTATTGTTCTGATGAGACTACATATATGTTTGTGGTATCTAAATGTGAATATTTTTTGAAGTTTTTTGGGTGGTGGTACTTTAGTATTATGTCCGCCTAGGATGGTAGCATTGAAGATGCCAGGAGATATTTGAAAGTTTGTTGATTGCTTTAGCATAGGAGAGTTGTTAATTACCTTTTAGTTTCTTTGGGGAAGGGCTAGGGAGTAGTGGTATGTTGTATAGTGTGTGGCTAAGGAGAAAGATAGAAGTATTAAGTTGTATGGGTTAGCATGAAGATGTTTAGAAAATCTTTGAGATGTGGCATTTTTAATTAAGTGAGGGAAGCACTAAGTAGTAATAGTTTGATAATGGAGAGAGTATTAGTGAAAGAGAAGAGCAGGATAATAAAAAGGAAGGTAGGGTGAAAGAGAAGAGAAGGAAAATAAAAATGAAGGTGGGGTAAGAAAGGAGATATAAAGTATTGTAAGAGTTGTAGTGGGCAGTACAGAGTATCCAAAAGGTTATAGGCTAGGAAGTAGTGTTGTAATTAGCTGGGGTTGGAGATAAGATAATGGATATGTCTGTAATAGTTTAGATTAGGAATTGGATGTAAGTGGTGGTTGGACTGTTAAGTAGGTTGGAGAGGTTAGAAATAAATGTAACTGATGTGGGGGTAGGTGGAATGGGGGTAGGGTAGGGGAGCGGAGTGAGCCCAAGCGAAGCAGGTCCACCCTGGACTATCTGTGCAGCCCTCTTCAAAAACAATCAGTGAAGTATTAAAACCAGTGAAAATCAAAAGGATGTGTTACTTAAAAGTATGGTTTTAAGAAGGAGTGGAATACCTTTAACAGTGAAACGTAACTTAGATGGAGTGAGCACAGAAACAGAAATGCTTACTGCATGGCTGTTTGGTAACCGTGAATAGGCTACTGTGCAATAAGAAAAGTACTGCTGGTGACTAAAATCAGATTATCTGCAGATGCAGAACAATGGGATTGGCTTAAAGCCGCTGCTAAAATTAATGGACTAGTTTACATTTAATACACATTTAAAATGTTTGTGACACTGTTTGGGAAGTGCAAGAGGATTACAAACCACTCAGTGAACCTTAAGAAAAGTTATGTCACTTTGCACAGTCACTCTACTTTATACTGTTAAATTAAGGCAAGTGTTGACCTTATCTAATTTTACCATGAGTTTCTTAAAAGGATATAATATGAAAGCTGAGCTTAGCTACAGATGAAGAGGAGAGGTAATGTATGCTGTTTTATAGATTTGTTTTTCTGAAAAGAAAATAGACTGTGGTTTGGGGAGGGGAACACTTACTTGGAGAGAGTTATGCAGCTGTTTCCTGGTGATTAGCTTATTACAGTGGTTTGAGTAAGTAACTATACAACAGAATGTGCTAACAGACTCACTAACACTTAATTTAGTGCAGTTAAGGTATTTTACTGTCTAGGCACTTGGAAGTTAAGCACCTATATTAGTTTTAAGCCTTTTTAGTTACTGGACAGTGTTTCTGGATGCGCGGTGTGCAAATTAGGTATTTTTGAGGTTTCCACTTCTTGTTATGGGGGCAAAGACCCACTTAACTCAAGGGGCGGCTGGGTTTATGGAAAGAAAAATAAAAAAAATATACAAGAGCATTAAGTTAAGGCAGCACGTGCTGTGTAACCAGTTGCCAGCAATGGTCGTGCTATGACTAGTAAGTAATAGCTCTGGTAATGCTGTAAGAGTCAGGGGAGAGGAATACAGTATCAAGATAGGTTATAACCTAGTAAAATAAGTTGAATGATACATAAGAGAACTGTAGAAATGAAAGTCATATGTGCAAGTGTGTCAGTTAGGAAGAGTTAAGATGCATAAGATTGGTCCTTGGTTTAACAATACTCAATACAAAATCATCAAGTAATGGCTGTTTCTGCTTCAGCACCTGATAACATGTTTTCTTTTGACAACATAAAAATATAGTGTGTGTAATACATAAAGCAGTTTTCTGCTACGGTAAAGCAAGATGCATTTTCAACATGTTTTAAATGCTAGTCAGTGCAGTTAGAGCAGTTCAGTGCAGTATGTGAAATTACCCTTCTAGCTCTATAACAGTAAACAAGGAAACAGAATGCATCTAGGTGCATATGTGACAGCAGTTCGTTAAGCAGAAATATCTAAAGACATCCTGCAGTATTAAAAACAACAGAAAAAGATAGTATAA
The DNA here is from genome assembly GCF_019279795.1 of Protopterus annectens. Taxonomy (NCBI): domain Eukaryota; kingdom Metazoa; phylum Chordata; order Ceratodontiformes; family Protopteridae; genus Protopterus; species Protopterus annectens. Next base: position 194,513,324 of record NC_056731.1, read on the forward strand.
GCTGATGTTTTAAAGAATTTGGTATTAAACCACAATGTACAGCATACCTTGAATGCAAGAACTTGCATGAGGACGATTACATGCCAGGGGAGACCAACAGCTGCTGTGGAATTTGAAAAAAAAAAATCCAATCCAGAACAAGAGCTGGAGGGGGAGGGCTAAAGACTACAGGGAAGGAGATGGATAGCCAATGGGTAATTGAACTCTGCAAAAAGTAACATAGCTTGATTGGTTTCTAATCCTTTTGCACGTCTGCAGAGTCACTGTACTTTATACTTGTTAAATTAAGGTAAATGTAGACATTATCTAATTTTACCCTGAATTTCTTAAAAGGATATTATAATAAAGCTGGGGATAGGTACAGATGAAGAGGAGAGGTAATGATATAGATTTAAGTTTTTCTCAAAAGAAAATAGACTGGAACTATACAACAGAATGTTCTAACACACTCACTAACACTTGTTTTTAGTGCAATTAAGGTATTTTACTGTCTAAACACTTAGAAGTTAAGCACCTACATTAATTTTAAGCTTCTTTAGTTACAGGGCAGTGTCCGTGGGTGCCCGGTGAGCAAGTGAGGTATTTTTGAGGTTACCACTTGTTATGGGAGGTGGAGACCGACTTGACCCAAAGGGTGACTTGGTTTAATTAATTTTAAGCCTGTTTAGTTGCAGAACAGTGTCCGTCGGTGCCCAGTGTGCGAATGAGGTATTTTTGAGGTATCTACTTCTTGTTATGGAGGGCAGAGACCTGCCTGACCCGAGAGACAGCTTGGTTTACTTGAATGCAAGAGCCCACATGAGAACGACCACATGTCAGGGGAGACGACCAGCTGCTCTGGGACTTGGAAAAAAAAAGTTGCTCCCATCTATTATACATGACAGTCTTTTTAATGTGTATTTTCAGCTTTTGTCTTACATGGACACATTAATGCTTAGCATGCTAATCATTTATACAGTTGTTTCTTGTCATATCCATTTGAACCAATGTCACATTTTCAGGACTTTAATTTTTTTTTGTTTACAGGTTTTCATTAAAACAAAAAGATATTTTCAGAACACCCCCTCTACTATTAACTTAGAAAAAACACGCAAAACTTTGTACATCTTCAGAAAATGAACTTTACCCCGTTGGATCGAAACAACTGCCCATATTGACTGCTGCACCCACAGGCATTACATAACCTAAAGCACAGGTTACAGCCCATGTTCCCACTTAATCTGATTGCTGTCTCTGTTTGCATATACTGGAATGATTATTGTAGCATTGATCTCCTTGATAGATAAAGAGGCTCTAGGAAAGAAAAGTGCACTTCCCGCACATTGTGGTTTCATAATGGTACAAGAAAGCTGTAAAGGACAAAATAAATCTAATGAAGGAGATCCAGCAGTTATGTTGTATTAAAGAGAAGATTTGGTAGATGAAAAAATGGAAAAAGAAGTTGTTACCAGAAAAAGGACATGGATAAAAGAAAGCTTTATCATAAAGAAGGCAATGGCTAGATTCTATTTTAGAAGTAAATGTGAAATCAGGCAGCGGAAAGGCCTGAATTTTTTGATGGCATTGTGCTGCTCATTCATGCTCTGAAATCCCTTCTGAAAATGGGGATCAACGTAAGATTCCCTGGAAAGCACTATAACCTTAACATCTGGGAATGCAGTGCTATAAAGTGTAAACTACTTACAGAGAAAGCATTTAAGTCTAGCACAGAATATTGGATTACATGGTTTAGACATGTCAGAGAACCCAACAAAATGTGCCTTATTTAGAATGCAAAAGTATTCTGATGTGGGAAATGGTACATGTGTGTTTAGTGTTCTGTACAGAATAGAATTTGCTTAATTTAATTATTACCCTGTGTGAGTTATGGATGGTACATTTTTAACTAAAGGAACAACGTTCAGGCACTTACTCCGGACGTTTCAGGACAATGCCCTTGGTATTTATTCTGATGTCCAAAAAGTCTTTGAAAGCATTTAATTTCCTTTGGCAAGGTGTCTTTGATTTATTGGCAGTATGTCACTGTCTAGTCAAGTTAAGTATGTGGTCTGCAATTTTGAAGTGGCAGCAGTTAAAAGTGTTAAGTTAACATAAATGGTGCTACTGTAAAAGGTGTGTTTTTCATTTTTGTATAGCATAAAGTATAACTCTTGGGACCCTTCCCTCTTTGTGGCACATCAACTAAATTCCTTCTAGAGGTAAAAAAAAGTTATGGTTCTAGCATTTCTTTACGAATATGGTGTACTTGATGTTTTAAAATGATCAGGGAATCATTCCCATGTGAATGGCAGGCTTTCATTCATTATTTTCAGAACTAGAACGTAGTCAGGGAAGCCAAGGCAATTCACTACATTTGCAAGATTCCCACCTCTATTTTTGGTATAATTTTGAAATGTCGCTGACCCAAGTCACCTCCTGTTATCCACAACCTAAAATTCCATAAAAGCAAGGCATGGGGAGGTTAACATGCCTGCTTGGCTGTAGAGTGTCAGATCTTAATTCAGTTGCCAGTTTTTGTCAGAGAACAAAATCTTGTTGAAGGGACACCATCTCAAAATGTTAGCTGGTTGTACACCATTGCCTAAGAATATTTTGAAATTGTGCTATGCAATCACAATCATCATTTCATTTAATAACAGAAAAGAATATAGTGCTGCAGACTTCAGTGGAGCAGTGCTCTGCACATGGACGGTGCGGTGGTTCAGCAGTTTGCGTTGTCGCCTCACAGCAAGAGGGTCTCCAGTTCAAGTCTTGGCTAGGGTGCCTTCTCTGCAGAATCTGCATGCCCTCCCTTTGTGTGGGTTTCCTCCCATGTTACAAAAACATGCTTCTAGAGCGTTTTTCCCTGGGTTTCCGCTGAAAATTGTCTCATTCCAAGTCGAACTTTCCCAGTAAATAAATGTTAAATAAATAAAATGTAGTCTATTTTGTGTGGTGATATACCACTTTACTTTGTGTGGTGATATACCACTTTACTTTCTCTAGCTGCACATCACATCAGTGTTTCTGCTGTATTGCTGGATATATATTGCAAGGTTGTATAACACAGACAATTTGTGGATGTGTATTTGTATGAAATTGTTAAATAAGGTCCACTTATTTTATTTTAGAGTTGTATATCACATGCACAGTATAGCACAGAAGAGCTCTAATTAAGTATTGCACTACTGTTCTATATTTACGGTATTTGTTAGTTTACATCTGTGGGACCAGGGTTGATGATCTGTCATCATCCCCTGCCATTTTTGATATTTTGGGTGTCGATAATTGCAGTGCACTAGAATACACATTCTCGAGGAGATATCTTTAGTGAATCACAGGTCGACATAACGGTGAGTCGACCTAAGGAACGTGGACAGCATTTCTTGGCATCTGGATGTTTTTCATTACTGATGCCTGAAAAAGTTCCTGCATTTCTCAAGGGAAAAAAAATTCTAATAATTAATTGCTAGAACTGTTGTAGGAATTTGGCAAAACATGTCACATTGCAGATGTTTGACTGAATATATCAGGGAATGTTTGGAGACAGACATGCTAAAGTAATGTCAAAATGAATAAAGGAGAAGGTTAAGCAAAGCAGAGGAATATCTAGTAAGACATGGGGAAGCATAGTTGAGGACTTGTGTAAATAAAGAATTATTTGGCTATATGTGTAAGCTATTGAACTAAAAGCTGTTGGAGAAGCTTTGCTTTCCAGCATTCCACCAGGAATATGAGGCAGTAAATTTTTGTAAGAAAGATGAAATGCTAGTTTTAAATTATTATCCTTGGCTTTCTTCTCACTGGGCAGAGTATTGATGTGCAGATGCCTAGTTTTTCTTACTGATATAGTATAGTGTACTATAGATGTCCTTCCAAGATCACTTTTACAGTGTTACTAATTGATGGGATACCCTGCCAAGTGTAGCCATAGTTCCAGCCAGCATGCCAAAACACGGACACCTTCCTTGTGACGTTCATCCAGTCTTTGACCTAAACCCAAAGGTGGGAGTTACATAAGGGACATATGAGAAAGAATTACTTCAGAACAATTTTGCTGCCAGCCTGAAAGCAGAAGTTTGCTTCATCTTTGGCCTGTGAGACATACAGCTAGTTCAGCTACATAGCCATTAGGCTAATAACTGCCCCCTGGGGATCCTTCCTTTTCTTACTGCTTCTCTTAATTATTGTACATGTCATCCAAGAGAGGGAAATGTGACTCTGAGAGGCAAATTCTACACAAAGCACATAACAAGTGTTTGTTTGGCCTTGGTGCTAAACATAGTTATGAAAAGTGTCCTGGCACTCAGTTGGAGCAAGGAAGAGAAATTAAAATCTGGATACTGTGCCAGGTTAGTTCAGAATGTGCATGCATGACACTGTCATACACGTATGGGTAGTTTGTATGATTAACAAGTGTTACTATCATACACCGCATTATGCGGTTATGTGTGTGTCATGTTGATGTGCCTTTAAGGAGAGACACAACTTTTGGCGCCAATAAGTTTATATAAACGGATAGATTGTTTTTGTTTGCAGTTCTGAGGAAGCCAGTATTGTATGGTTGAAAGCGCTAAACTGCTTATGGCGTCTTACTGTTTTGGTGCTAGGAGATTCGTTTATCGTGGTTTTGTCTATATCTGTTTGTAGTGTTTGTTTTTGGCGTTATGTGGATTAAACTTTTGGATTAAGACTTTTAGCGGTGTCTACTGGAATTGTTTCGCTCATTGGAGGTAACGGAGTTACATTGGTAGTTTGTATGATTACTAATTCAACCAAATCATGTCTTAGTAATGCAAGAGGAAATAGGGCCATCTGGCAAAAACATGCACACACTGCATAGAAAGTATACCCAGCTGAGACCCAGACTTGAGAACAGTGCTGTGAGAAAGCAGTTCTACGTTTAGGTTCATAGGTTTGTACTGAGCTATCTGTCCAAAGGCATATATTAGCCAGCCACGTTGTGCGGTATTCACCGTCCCTTTAGTAGTTCCCTAGACCCTTGTACTAGCAGCTAGTACCCTTGGCCCCTATCTAGTAGTGCTGTTGGTGTGATCCCCGGTGTGAACTTTCTGTTACCCATCCACTCATCAAGGTTCCTCTTGAAGAGTGATAGTGAGAGGCGCTCTGTCTTATGTAGATCGGGACCCTGTTCCATAGTAAGGGAAGTCTCTGCGAAGGGAATATATCCCTCCAGCATGTTCTATTCATTGTTGTGTTGAGGTTTGTATCCCTAGAGAGTGTAGCTCGAGTAGATTTGGTTTTGCTAAGATGGAGCATGTTCAACAATTCTGGATTGGACATGGATCTGTACGTTAGACAGAGATCGCCTCTGACAAAGCGGTATGCAACAGAGAACAGTCTTAGCTTTTTCAATCGTGTTGCATAGGTCAACTGATTGAGGCCAGTAATTCTCTCGGTTAGGTACCTCTGTGGTCTCTCCAGCTGCTGGAGATGTCTAGCCAGGTACATTCCAACTGGTGCATTGTACTCAATAATGGGTTTGATGAGGGAAGAGTAGAGGGGCACCATTACATCCTTAGATCTTGATGCAAACCCTTTCATGATCAGATGGGTCACATAGAAGTATTTTCTAACCACTTTGGCAACATGGTTATCAAATGAAAGCTGGCTATCTACTTTGGTCCCTAGATCCCTTATTTCTTTTTCAGATTTCAGGGGATTACCTCCTATGTTGTAGTTTGTGGGTACTCTGTTTTTTCCAAAGGGGATTACTACGCATTTTTTTGCATTTAGCTTGAGACCATGGCTTTGACACCATGCATCAGTCTCATTTAGGCCCTTCTGGAGGATCTCCATGTCAGCCGGAGACTCTGTTATAGCACCCAGTTTGCAGTCGTCCGCAAACTTAGTCAGCCACAGCCGTTCCATGCTTGCCTGTACTTCTGAGAAGTATATGCCAAACAGGAGGGGCCCCAGGACAGAGCCCTGAGGCACACCACTCGTTACTGGTCTGGATTCAGTCATAGATCCCGCTACTCTTACTTTATGGGATCTGTCTGAGAGCCAGTTTGCGATCCATCTTGTGACGTAAGGGTTTATGCCCAGGCTGGTGAGCTTATCAATAATACCCGAATGGGGAATGGTGTCAAATGCTTTAGCAAGGTCAAGGTAAGCCGTGTGTGCCTCCTTTCCCTTATCTATAGCCTGAGTAACTGTCTCAAAGAAATCCACCAGGTTCAGGAGGCATGATCTGCCCTTGACGAAGCCAAACTGTGTGGGGTCCAGCAACTGGAGGTTCCCAATCTCTCCATTTATGAGTTCCATAATGATTCGCTCCATAGCCTTACAGATCAGATTGGTCAGGCTTATTGGTCGGTAGTTCCCAGGGTCAGTTGTGGCCCCACCCTTGTGTAGCGGGACCACCGTTGCCGTGCGCCATTCTCTGGGCACATATCTGTGGAGAGGCTGAGACTGAACAGGGTACTAAGATGCAGGGTTAATTCCTTTTGGAACTCGCGTATGACACAGCCTGGGACACCATCTGGTCCCATGGAGGCAGCGTTTTTAGCTTTAGATAGAGCCTTGTTAACCAACGTATCAGTAATAATTGGACTTGCACAATCCCCTGGAATGGTAATAGGCACTGTAGGTGGTGGTGGGGGGATTTGCACTGAACCTGTCAGCCTAGATGTTGGCAATGTCAGAAGGGTCAGTGTATTTTGTTCCATTTTGTACTAGCTCAGAACAGACCTGAGCGTTGCCATTTAGGTTTTTGACGTAGCCATAGAAGGCCTTATGGTTATCCTTGGCATCCTTGACGACTTTCTTTTCAAAATTAGCTTTAGTTGACTTGATGAGGGCCCTCAATTTCTTACTAATGCTGATCAGGATGATTTTTCTACTTGAGATTTGGCCTTTTTTGTATAAGTCTCCTCCTTTTATTGTAAAGTTTGCTTATAGCCAGGGTCCACCAGACTGGTTTCTTTTTGCTTGAGGAAGGAATCTTGGTTTTATTTGGGATAGCATGGTCCATGCAATCCTGAAGATGCATATAGAGTGCCTTGGTGTAGGATTCCGCATCCTGGATATCATTATCATTCTGCAGGGGAATAGTGAAGCTTTCCACTTTGGATGCAAGTAGTTTGAAGTTTGCTTTGGAAAGGTTTTTGACTATGTTTTTGTTGACTGGGGGAGGTGGAGGGGTGAGGATGTCCGGGGTTATCAGTTTGTGGTCAGATCTGACCAAGGAGGGAGTGATAATGGGTGTGGTACAGTGGGCACCCATATTTGTGATGATTAAATCCAATATATGTTGTCCCCTCTAGTGGGGGAACATACTAGTTGTTAAAGGGCATTTGAATTTATAAATTCTATGAATCACTGAGCATAGGAGTTGGAACATTGGTAGTTCAACCAGTCTATACAAGGGTAGTTGAAATCACCCAAGATTGTGGTGTTGGGTAGGACCTTTATATTTTCCAATGTCTCAAGGAATGCAGAGTGAGCATCTTGGGACATGGTGGGTGATCTATAACCGGCTACAACTTGAAATGTGGTTTTGCCTGCTGATAGTTGCGCATGGATGATCTCTGGTGCATCATGCTGCGCTACTAACCTGGAGATATGGGTGTCCTTGATGAATATGGATACACCTCCTCCCTTTGTACTGCGATCTGGTAACTGAGGCCGGAAGGTATGATATGAATTGTAACCTGGCAGTGCTGGGGTGCTCTCTTGAGCCTTGAACCAGGTTTCCGTCACTGCACAAACATTGATTTTCTCCATGCTGAGGAGAGCCTCGAGTGTATGCATTTTGAGGTTGAGACTTCTGGCTTTGAGTAGCATTGCCCTTAGTTTTTGGTTAACTGTTCTGGTTACGGTGGTTGGTTTGTCCTTTGAGCCTTGCCTAAAAAAGGCACTATGGGGATGGCAAGAGCCTTGGCCAGTATTCGAAAACCTAGGTGTGGCAGGTGCAACCCATCTCTGGCAAAACAGCGAGGTTTGTCTATCATGTCATCCCAGGCAGACAGATGCTGGATCCCCTTAGAATGACACCAGAAGCTTAGCCAATTGTTGAAATTGATCATTTTGCCTTTGTATTGTGGTATAATTCTAGGTGAAGGTAGTATGCTACTCAAGGTCAGGGTCATACCAGCTTGGGCTACATGATCAGAGAGCTCCTCAATGTCTCTTTTCATGTAGTCCAGGGAGGTGCGTCTTAGATCATTCACACCAACATGTACAATGACAGCGTCATACTTGTACTTGTTCTGGAGTGACCTAAGTGCTTGTGTTATGTGGCGGATCCGAGCACCCGACAGGCAGCTGACAGCAACCTTCTCCTTCCTTGTTCAGCCTGGTGAGTGGAACATCCGTGTGCCTTACTATAGAGTCTCCTATTACCAGTGTGTTAGATATGGTGTTTTGCCTTAAGGGCTGCTGTGAGGCACACTGCTGAGGTGAATTATGTGTTTTCTGGCTTGTGTTTGGGGGTGCAGGTTGCTTGCTTGTCTGCTTTGGAGGGCACTGATTCTTTTTCAGATTGGTACCTAGTGCCTCCGAATATGTTTTTGTGTATTTATGCGTATGTTTTGCCGGTGCTTGTTTTGTAGATTCATGTGTGACAGGTGGTATGATGCAAAGTGTGTCCCTTATCCTCTTGACTGTCTGTTACAGTCATGGATTGAGAGCACTTAGCCTCCAGTCTGGCTGTGTATTTGCATCTCTCACAAGTGTTTGTCTAGAGGTAAGAGGAGAAGGGTTGTCTGTATACATGAGGCAGTTGTGACATTGCCTCAGGATGCCCAATTCCACCAGATGAACTGGAGAGTACACCTGAAGCTGACTTCTGGACATGCTTTGAAGAGTAAATTGAACTTAAGTTCTGTGGACGATCGGGGGTCTTATGCTATATTATAATGCTGTCTAGGAAATTTGGAGAATAATAGTGCTGTCTAGGAGATTAGGACAAGTGCTGATTTCTGTTTTGCAAGTGCTGCAATAAGAGCAGCTGATCTGAAGCACTTGAGATGAGGCTTGCCTAGTTCTAAGGGAAAATTTACAGCGCATACTTTGTGGGGCCGGGAATAGTATACCCCAACTAACCGGTGCTGCCTGATGCTGCTCTTGTGTGCAAGACCGCACAAAAAGTGAGTTGCAGGGTTTTTCCTCTAGATAAGTGAGGAAAGTGAGTACAACAGCTGTTTTTCTCTAAGCAAGTGAGAAAAGTAAGTACAAAAACAGTTTTCCTCTAGGTAATGAGGAAGATAGTGCTATAGTAATTAGTAGCTTATTTTGTGCTTACAAGTTCTGAACAAGTGCTGAGCATTAACAAGCAAATTTAAGTGCTAAAACTAAGAATCTGTATCTGCACTAGATGAGTTACAGGACAGAAACAAGTGTAAATACAGGCTTTCAAATCAGAAAGTTGAGAGAGATGGAAGAGATTGCCCAAACGGCCAATAACTACAAATTCTGGGCCAGAACCACTACTTATGTGGTAGACAGGTTACCTAATGCTTACCACTCCCACTGATAAGCTAGAAGGCTTCGCTCCAACACTGAAAGGCTTGGGGGACTCAGAAGCTTACATACAGTCCTGGATACAGCAAATCTGTATCTGGAACACTAGTTACAGGAAAGGTAGGAAACAGGCTTACAGTTTTTTACAGAAAAGTAGCAAAAACAGTAGTAAAAAACAATTTACATGCAGTGCAAGCTAGCACACTTGAGTATGCAGCAATATTAGACCAAACACAGTTTAAAAAATGCAATTAAATTAAAAAGGACTAAAAGCAAGTGCAGAAAGTTTATTAGGTAGAATGTGGTAAAGAGATGGGACAGGGGAGTGTCCCAGATCAAATCTACAGTGGGGCGGGCAACTGCAAAAGCCACCAAATTTAAACTACAAACCAAAAATAGGGAGGGTCGGTGGGACAAAACAGTTTCAACAGAGATCTAAGCAAAAACTAATAGTACAAACTTTAAAACCAAAAAAATATTCTCAGCTTTGTATATTAGCCAATCACTCTCTCAGAACAGTGAGACAACAGTTTCAACACAGATCTAAGCAACAATTAAACTCTATAACCAAAAAAATATATACTCAGCTCTGTATAATTGCAGATAATCTGTAAGGCAGTCTCTCAGTTTGAAAGTATGTTGCATACATGCTTTCAGTACATGCAGTTTCCTTGTGACAGTTTTTATTTCTTTAAAGATGATCAGAAAACAGATGGAAATCATAAGTCACTGTGTATAAATCCTGTGTGTGTGTATATTTATAAATATATGTGTGTGTTTATATATATATATATATATATATATATATATATATATATATATATACACACACACACACACTTTATTACATGATAAGGAATCGATTTTCCACTGAAGAGCGGCTTTTAAGTTACTGCCTTTATCTCCGTGTTAAAAAGGACTTTTTCCTTACTATTTGATTCTCTCATAGAAATTTTATTTTTTTAAGTTTTCCTTGAAATAAAAACTCTGAGAACAAACACATCCTACGTAACTATATATCCCTTGATCTCCTCACAAACAGATGTATAAAAAAGTTGCCCAATGAAATCAACATCTCGCAACAAGTTGAGCAAATTTGCATGTTGTGAGATACTCATAGTTCCATTGGACTTCTGCTTTTTTTATACATGAAATAAAAACTCTAAAATGGTCAAGGCACGATTTGAGGGCCATAAAAGATGTAACTAAAAAAACGGTACAAATTTCTTTAGAATGTGTGGTTTATCACCTGAAGTAATGCTATTTCAGAGTCGCAGCTAAATGTCAGGTTGTTTTAATCATCATCGAGGCATAAAATTACAAGTTTATTTAGGCTGTTGCCACTTCTTTTGTTCATAGGTGTGTACCAGGTTAATGGCCTTGGAGCCTTTACAAGCCTAGTCCACAGGATTACCCTGGCATCGCGCCACCCGACCTTAGTTCCCAGTGCCTCTGTCAAGTAGAGCCACTGGAGTGATCCCCGGGCCCAGCAGCACGATCCTGGGGATAAGGAACTAAATCCTTTACCCCACTGTAGTGCAATCTTGGAGTTGGTATATTTAAGTAGTAGGGGTGTGGGGGGCACAGGGGGGGCTTGCCCCCCCCTTCAAAAGTGTGTTATTTCACTTTTATTTAGTTAATTTCAGTATACCTGCATGGTGCTGTTGGTTAAACAGACACATTCGGTGTTTTGAATTTCGTTGAATACGTGTTTCGCTGTTCTTGTACATCGCTCTTTATGCGTCGATGTACATGTGTTCACTGTTTAGAGCTTTCAGGTTTATAATATAGACCCATTTTGAGGTGTACCATGTTGTCAGATGTGCATATGAGAGTGGAATCATCTGCATATTGTATTAGGGTGGCCTGTTGTGTGGAGGTTTAGAGGGTGTTGGTGAAAACGTTGGAGGAGACAGGATAGAGCCTTGTGTTACATCAGTGGTGACTGGGTGGTAAGTAGAGAGCATGGAGTGCCATTTTACTGACTGATACCTATTGGACAGGTAACTTTTGAACTACAGAAAGGTGGGCTGAGAGAGACCTAGTGAGAACATTTGAAGTAGAAGTTTGCTGTGATAAACTGTGTCAAAAGATTTAGACAAGTCTAGAAGTAAGGAACAGACTAGTTTGCTATTCTGTCTAGCTTTATTGACAGTATCTGCATAGATTAGAAGGGCAGTGCTAGTACTGTGAGAAGGTCAGAAGCCATGTTGTGTATTGGATAGGCGTTCTTTCTGCAGGAGTTGGTAGCAATTGTTTTTGAATACATTATTGAAGTATTTTGGTGAGGAGAGTTGAGATTGCTGTAGGTCTAAAGTTATTAATGCCTTTTGAATTTCTTCCTTTGTGCTGAGGTATAATGTGCAACATTTTCCAGAGATCAGGAATGTGGGATTCCTGGATTGACCTTTTTATGAAGATTGAGACAGGATAGGCAATGCTATTGGCTGCTATTTTTAGGTACTCACTTGGAAGGTCCTCAGCTGAAGAAGAGCATGGTTTAATTTTAAGAGTAGTTTTATATAGGATGTGGGCACAGGTTTGAAGGTAAAAGTGGATGTGGCATTATGTGACTGCTGGGCAGGGATGGGATTATATACTGAGGAATCCTTGGTTAGAGATGCTATACTGTCTATAAAATAAGAGATGAACTGTATTGCAGGTTTGAGTGGTGAGTTATTGGGAGAGAAGTTTGGGTTGAATTTTTGGCCGGGATGTAAGATTTCTTTAATGTCAAAACTTTTGTAGGGCTGTGTTTAGTATTATTCCAAAAGTTATTATACTACACTTTTTGTCTTCATTTGTTTGCTTTTTAATATGATTGTGAAGTATTTTCGTGTTTTCAAGATATTGAGATGTTTTATATTTTTGACATCCTTTCTTGTATTAGCATTCTACTCTTTTTGGATAGCCAAATTGCATTATTTGTTTTCAGCTTCTTCCTTCTAGGAGGTACAAGGCTATTTCGGATATTTAGAAAAGCTATATTGAATTCAATGACAGCATTGTGTATGTGGAGGATGTTTAGGAAGTTTCAGTTAATAGATGATAGTGTAGTAATATTTCTGGGCTAAACTTGGAAAGGTTACATGTTGTTTTATAAATTTGCTGTTTAACTGCATGTGTGAGATGTCTAGTCTTATAGATTGGGAGATGATCACTGAAAGAGTCTGACATTGAACCTGTGGTGAAGTATTTAGTGTCCTGTAGACCTTTAGGGAGTGAAAGAGCTTTCACTTGCACTAAATGTGATTCGTTGAAGTAGTGTAGCGATCAAGGTACTTGATTGCAAAACTAGAGGTCTGGAATTGAATCTTGCCTGTCTTGGCTGGTGTTAAGGTATTGCACAATTTAATTTCCTTTTTTTTCCATTCTTGCAGCTGTATAAGAGCATTGACTTAAAGATAACAGAGAAACTTTAATTTACAGTAAAGGACTAAAATGTTAAAAAAAAAAATGTTTCTGGCCATTTTACAGGACATGATAATTTAACATAGCCACATTGAGCAAAAGATCATGAGTTCTCTCTGTAGATTCACACAGATACAACAGAGTAGTCCAGTTTGGAAGCCCAGTTGTGCTGTGTGTGTGTGTGTCTTTATTGTAGTTGGCATAAGTAAAGATCAGTAGGCAGTCATGTTACTCAAGAAAGGGTGTCAGCAAGGCCACAGTGTTGCTGTTTTGCTCTTTTTCCTTTTCTTTTTTGACTTTTCTGAGAAAGTATTATTGAAGTAGTTTGCCAAGCAGCATGTATTCAAGAGTCGTCAACATTATAAAATGTCAACATATGCTTTCTCAATTTGCTTATTCATATTTATTTTTCATACACTTAACATTCCAAACTACAAACTCGCCTTCAGCCAAAGTACGTACATACTATTCACTGCTCATTTATTTTTGTGCCACTTTTAGTTCTCCCAGCATTCATTTCATACCCGTCACTCTAGTCACAGTTATCTTCTTGATATTCTTGACCTTTGCTGATTGTGTTAGGAAACTCTTCAATACAGTGCAGTTTTTGCTTCGGGAAGAACTAATATGTATTGTTTTGTGTTTATTTTTCTTAAAACAATAAGTGTAATGGGACATGTAGTTTTATTACCTTATAATCTTGCTGATCTTCTTGGTACAGTGCCACAACCGTGTACCTTAAATATGTAGGTAGTGATATGGATTACTGAGTTAAGCAGGATCAGCACTGTTCAGAGAACTGGGTGCCTCCATGTGTCTAATTTTTCATGTGTTGAACCTACAGTTTGTCATCTTTCTTTATTAGGCTTCTGCTTCCAGCCAGGACAATTGTTAGATTGTTTTTGCTGATGCTCTTTTGTCTAACTGAGCCTGGGACACTTATTTGATATATACAGCTGAGATATATTTGGATGTGCAGGCGCCCACATGCATACTCACATATGTAATTACTATTTGTGCCTACTTTGTACTCCTCCTCATTTTTACATTATGCCTGTATCCTGATGGCCAGCTGTCTTCCTCAGCTTTCCTGCTACAGGCATTTGTTATAACATTAGTTGAATATTCACTGCCAAACTTTTCCTTGGTCTTGTATTGCAACAGCAGAATGTTTACTACTATGCATCTCTTTCTAACAATGTGTAGAAATTGTTGTTTTGCCAATAGGTTCCATAAAGCATGAATTGTACCTTCACAACTAAAATGCATTTTGTTTCACCCCTGCCCAGCTTTATTTCTTCATTTCATAGGTTCATAGGTAGGTACTAGGCTATCTACCCGAAGGCATTTATAAGCCTAGCCGGAATGTGTTGGCTTTTGCCACCCACTTAGATTAGTTCCATGTGCCTCTGTCCAGCAGAGCCATTGAAGTGATCCCCGGGGTAAACTTTGTTTCCCATCCACTCGTCAAGGTTTCTCTTGAAGAGGGTTAGCGAGGAGCTCTGCCTTATGTAGATTGGAATCTTGTTCCAGAGCATGGGAAGTCTCTGGGACAGGAATCTATCCCTCCAGCACGTCCTATTTATTGTTGTGTTGAGGTTTAGATCCCTAGAGCATGTGGCTTGTGGGGATATGGTTTTCTTTAGGTGGAGCATGTCCATCAGTTCTGGGTTGGACGTGGCCTTGTATGTCAGTCAGAGATCACCTCTGAGTAAGCGGTATGCAACAGAGTACAGCTGGAGTTTGTTCAGTCGAGCTGCATAGGGTATCTGTTTGAGGCCAGTGGTCCTGTTGGTGAGATACTTCTGTGGTCTTTCCAGCTGTTGCAGGTGTCTTGTAAGGTACATCCCAAATGGGGCGTTGTACTCTATGATGGGTCTGATTGATGTGTAGAGGGGCACAATGACCTCTCTTGATCTGGATGCAAACTCTTTTTTGATTAGATGGACCACATAAAAGAATTTTCTAACCACTTTGGCAGTGTGATTATCAAAGGAGAGGTTACTATCTACTTGGGTCCCCAGATCCCTTATTATAACTTCCGTATTTAGGGGGCTACCACCTATATGGTAGTTTGTGGGTACTTTTTTCCAAAGGGATGACTATGCACTTTTTGGCATTTAGCTTGAGGCTATGGTTTTGACACCAGATATCTGAGTGAGACCATTTTGGAGGATGCCTGTGTCAGCTGGAGAGTAAGTTCTAGCCCCTAGTTTGCAGTCATCAGCGAACTTGGTCAGCCATAGTCCTCCTGTGCTTGCCTGTACCTCTGAGAAGTATATGCTGAACAGGAGGGGTCCCAGGACCGAGCCCTGGGGAATGCCACTTGTAACCGGTTTAGAGTCAGACCTAGCTCCCGCTCTTACCATGTGGGTTCTGTCCGTGAGCCAGTTGGCAACCCATCTCGTGATGTAGGGGTTTATGTTCAGGCTGGTGAGCTTGTCTATAATACCTGAATGTGGAATGGTGTTGAAGGCTTTTGCGAAGTCTAGGTAGGCTGTGTGGACCACCAATCCCTCATCTATAGCCTTGGTAACTGTCTCATAGTCCACCGGGTTTAGGAGGCATGATCTGCCCTTAGCAAAGCCAAACTGGGTAGGATCCAGTGTTTGGAGGCTCCCAATGTCTCTGTTAATGAGATCCATAATGATGCGCTCCATAGCCTTGCAGACCAAGCTAGTCAGGCTTATAGGGCAATAGTTCTCACGGTCTGTTGTGGCTCCACCTTTGTGTGCGCCACTCTATGGGCAATGTAGCCTGTAGAGAGACTGAGTTTGAACAGTGTGTTTAGGTGAGGGGTTAGTTCATCTTGGAGCTCATGTAGGAAGCAGCCTGGGACACCGTCCGGTCCCATTGATGCTGTGTTTTTGGCTTTGGAAAGGGCTGTTTTAACCTGAGTGTCTGATTTCAGGGGCACTACATTCTTCTGGTATGGTTATGGGCCCTTTTGGGGGTGAGAGGGGGGTGAAGTTTGCACTGAACCTGTCTGCCAGGATGTTGGCGATGTCGGTCGGTTCAGTGTATTTTGTGCTATTCTGATCTGAGAATTGCCACTTAGATTCTTGACATAGCTAAAGAATGCCTTGTGGCTATCTTTGGAGTCTTTGGCAATTTTACTTTTGAAGCTAGCCTTGGATGATTTTATGAGGGATCGTAGTTTCTTGCTGATATTGGTCAGGGGTGTCTTCCCTTCTTGGGATTTTACTCTTTTTTTGTACTAGTTTCCTCCTTTTGTATAGCTTGTTTATGGCAGGGGTCCACCCGACTGGTTTCCTTTTCTTGTAGGAGTGGGTCTTGGTTTTGCTTGGGATAGCACGATCCATGCATTCTTGTAGGTGCCCGTAGAGTGCATTAGTAAAGGATTTTGCAGCTTGGACAGCGTTATCCTTTAGCATGGGGGCTCTGAAACTTTCCACCTAGGTCTTAAATAACGTGAAGTTTGCTTTTGAAAAGTTTTTCACTGTGGTTTCTTTGGCTGGGGGTGGTGGCGGAATGTGGATATCCAGAGTGATTAGTTTATGGTCAGATCTAACCAGCGAGGGGTTGACCTCCGGTGTGGAACACCAGTCGCCCATGTTGGTGATGACCAGGTCCGATATGGTGTCACCTCTGGTGGGGGTGTTAACCAGTTGATCCAGGGCATTTGAGTTTATAAATTCTAGGAAATATTGGGCAAGGGAGTTTGTACTTGAGTAGTTCTCCCAGTTAATGTTTGGGTAGTCGAAATCATCCAATATCAGGGTGTTTTGTAGGACTTTTAAACTGCCCAGTGTTTCCAGAAATGCAGAATGGGGGTCCTGGGACATGGTGGGTGATCTGTAGCAAGCTACAATTTGAATTGCAGTTTTGCCTGTTAGTTGCACGTGGATGATCTCTGAAGCATCATGCTGTGCCACTAACCTGGAGATATGGGTATCCTTGATGAATATGGATACGCCCCTGCCTTTTGTATTTCGGTCCAGGTTTTGTGGCCGAAATGTATGGCATGGGTTGTAGCCTGGTATTGCTGGAGTGCTCTCTGGAGCCTTAAACCAGGTTTCTGTTACTGCACATATATTAGTTTTCTCCATACTGAGGAGTGCCTCGAGTGCATGCATTCTGAGGTTTAGACTTCTGGCATTGAGTAGCATTACCCCCAGTTTTTTGTTACTTGTGCTATTTACGGCGGTGGGTTTGTCTTTTGAGGCCTGCCTAAAAAAAGGCACTATGGGGGTGGCAAAAGCCTTGGTCAGTATTCGAAAGCCTAGGGATGACAGGTGCAAGCTGTCTCTAGTGGAGCAGTGTGGCTCATCGAGCATGTCATCCCAGGCTGACAGACACTGGATCCCTTTTGAATGACACCAGAAGCTTAGCCAATAGTTGAAATTGATGATTTTTTTCTTTATACTGTGGTATCATTCTTGGTGAGGGCAGGATGCTACTCAGGGTCAGGGTCATACCGGCCTGTGCTCCGTGATCAGAGAGCTCCTCCATGTCTCATGTAGTCCAGGGAGGTACAGCTCAAGTCATTCACACCAACATGGACAATGACAGAGTCGTATTTGTACTTGTTCTGGAGTGACCTGAGTGCTTGTGTTATGTCACAGATCCTGGCACCTGACAGGCAGCTATATCAGTAACCTTCTCCTTGTTCAGCCTAGTGAGTGGGACATCAGTGTGCCTGAGTATAGAGTCACCTATTACTAGTGTGTTGAGTATGTTATTTTGCCTTAAGGGCTGTGATTGCGTGGCGCACTGGTGTTGTGAAGTATGTGTTTCTTGGTTTGTGTTGGTGGTGGACGTTGCTTGGATGTCTGCTTTGGAGGTCTCCGTTGCTTTTGCAGATTTTTATTTAGAACCTCCGGGTATGTTTTCGTGTATTTGTGTGTTTTTTGCCAGTGCTGGTTTCATAGGTCTATATGAGACTGCTGGTATGATGCAAGTAATTTGCTTCTCCTCTTGACTGTCTGGTCTGGTCTTGGGTTGAGAGAGCTTAGCCTCCAGTTTGGCTGTATAATTGCATCTCTCGCATGTATTGGTGTTTGGTGGTAGCAGGAGAGGATTGTTTATGTACATGAGGCAGTTGTAGCATTGCCTCAAAATGCCCAGATTCACCAGTTGGACCAGAGAGTACACCTGAAACTGCCCTTTGGACATGCCTGGATAGGTACAGTGAACTGTTTTACTGATTGGCTGGTAAGGTTGAATAGAGAGCTTTGTCCTTCTCTACAGTATGGGGGGGGTAGTGCTAAGGTTTATTAGTGCTTGCTATGAGTTTTGAGCAAGTGCAGGGCTGAGAAGTGAATGGTCTGAGTGCTTAAGTTGAAAGTTTGTCTAGTTCCAAGGGAAAACTTGAAGAGTACACTTTGTGGAGCCGGGAATAGTTATACCCTAGCTAACTGGCGCTGCCCGGTGCGCAAAACCGCATAAATGCGAGTTTTATAGCAGGGAAATCAAAGAGATAGAACTTAGCCAAAAATGGCCAATAAACTACTTATTTCTGGGCTGAAACCACTCCTCCAGGGTCAGGTAGGCTGCTCAAAGCTCCCCTCTCTCAAGTAAACTGAGAAACTTCCTTCTATCCAAGTAAGGTATGGGCAAACACAGAAATTTGTAACACAGCCCTGAATTCAGCACTGACCTGAAAACTGGACTATAGTAGCTTAGAAAGGCGGGAAACAAGTTTTTTTTTTCAGAAAATAAAGCAGATACAATCAAAGAAACACTTTAAATGCACAGAAATGGCTATCACAATTGAGTGTGTAGCCTACAACAGTTAAACAGGTAATTTAAATACAAAAATGACGTTGTTAAAGTGCATACAGTAAAATAAGTACAATATGTAGCTTTTTTACAACTTTTGATCACATGGCAGACTTTTATAGGTTTAGTTCACAGAATAACAGAATATGTACTCATTTTATACAGTAGTATATCTTGATGTATGGGTTCATAGGCAAGTACTAGGCTAGCCACCTTTGTAGGCCATTTTAAACCTAGCCAGTTTCCCTTTTGGTGCTTGAATTAACCTATTTCATTTGGCGTTAGATTGGTCTTACCCATCCCATGATCAACAATTGTATATTACCCTTAGTGAGAATAATTGGGATCGTACAGTAGATAATTTGAGGGGACCCCATGCATGGGATAAAGCATTTGAAAGGAGTCTGTGGCCATTAGTAGTACTGTGTGTGTGTGTGTGTGGGTGGGGGGGGGTAGGCTAGGGTAAATATTCTATTTCCCCATCCATAGATATTTACTGATAAATTAGAGAGGCCATACAGTTTATTCACTGTCATGTACAATTTTATTTGTGCACAATTTTCTATATATGCAATTTTTATGTTGCATAATGCTTTGTATTTCATTTTCTTCATTGCTAAAGCATTTTTCACTTAATTCTCAGTATTAAGTCTCAGTATTTTTACTCTTACTGAGCCATTTCTTTTTCTTGCAACTCCTGACAGTTGGGCAACTTTAGTCAGTAATGTCATTACTAAGTTAATGTCTGTAATTAAGCTTTTTCTACTCAGACACACACTAACCTTGCCAAGCCAGATCAGTGACTGTAACTATGATCAAATGATATCAGGCATTAGTCAGTTTCAGCTACAGATTGTCTATTGTATTTATTGTGTTGACCTCAGATGTCTGATTTTGATATTATGAGTGAAGAAATACACAAGTAATGGCCACAGTAATACCTTCCAGTTTATTGTTGGCAGACACTAACCGTGCAAGCTGACTGCTACCCTCACACCACACAGCTGTGCCCACTACTTATATCCCCTTTAATGAGTATAGAATATGCACATTTCTAATGTCTAATAAACTGAATGGGAAGAAAATGAAAAATAAATAGCTTCAGTAATATATTTCACTTTGTCAGGTACATAAACTGCAACCCTAGCCATGCGCGCGCACACGCACACACACACACACGCACACGCACACACACACACACACACACACACACACACACACACACACACACACACACACACACACACACACACAATTTACAACCTCTTTATTTTCCATGTGCAACTCAGATGTTGATTATGATCAAATAAGTGAATAAGTATAGCAACAGTAATCTGTTTCATCTTACTACTTTCAGTCACATAAGATGTAAGCCCTCCGACATTGGCCACCCCCAAATGCAGTCATTTTGTTGACTCTATACACCTCAAATGTGGGCTTGTGATTAGATGAATACATACATGCGTAAATACTCGAGTAGTATACTTCATTTTGTTGCTGTCAAATGGATGCAGTGCAATTCAACCGTGAAAATGCATACAGATGTGCCCACAATTTACAGCTACTTTTCTGTATCCACCTCAGACATCTGATTGATTGTGATTAAACACATGAATGAATAGATAATACCTGCTGTAATATAGTTCATCTTATTACTCTGGCTCATACAGTATAACCCATTGTAACCTCATTGTGCGAGTAAGAAGCTGAACTATATTACTGTGGCTATTGCTTACACACACACACACACACACACACACACACGCATATAAAAGAAAATGTGCATGCTATGTCATACTGCCCTACAGGCAGCATCACCAGTGCTGAAAAACACATGTCCTGCAGCCATTTCGTAAAGGGGGGACCACTGAGCAGAGCAAGCTTATTATATAATAATAATCTCATTAAAAAAAAAAAAAAAGCACATGCATAATTTTTTGTCTACTTCCATACTTCAGTGAGTCTGTCCCCAACTTTTCACTTTCATTCAAGCTACCTGAGGCACCTTGAGGCAGTAGGAAATGGTTTCTTGCTTCTTCATCTGGTAGACCAACCGGATTCTTCTGAAAAGCCATTGCTGTCTCCATTTGCTTGTATATCTTAGTGATATTAACATTGGGGTGTTTTAGGAAACAGCCAGGTTGAGTTGACCAATTTTTTTAATCAATGTGTATACTATTGCATATGCAGAGGTCCAGAGTTCTGAGACCCCATGGAGGGGAGACAAACATCTGACAACATTAACAGAACTTTAATGATCCAGAGGGGAAGCAGAATGTAAGAAAGTATCATTGCTGTTGATGGGTCTTGATGCAGAGAAAGCATTTGACAGAGTAAGCTGGGACTGTATTAGCAGAGCAATGGAAACATTTGCATTTCTTGAAAAAAATAAGGTTGATTAGAAGGATATATGTGGGATCAAAGATGAAAATTAAAGTGGGTGGGGTCCTCTCTGATAATTTTATCTTGAGCAGAAGAACCAGGCAAGGGTGTCCTCTTTTCTTTTGTTTGCATTATATTCAGAACCATTGGCAAAGAAAATAAGGGACTCAGAAATTCAAGGATATCATTGGTATGGTAGTCAAGAAAAGCAGGCTGTGTTTGCAGATTATATTATTTTATACCTGACAAAACCAGAAAGAGACATTACAGTATTGTGGAACATTTTGAGACTGTTTCATATCTTTTTGAGATACAAAATTAATAAAGCAAAAACAAAGGCGATAGCAGAATATTATTTACCCACATATAAATTGGTTCAGCGATATTCATATTTATGGGAACTTGATAAAATGAAGTATTTAGGAGTATGGATTAAAAATGGTTCTGGCATGGTGGCTAAGGATATGTGAGACGAGACTAAACAAAACATAATAAAACTGAGAAAATGGAAGCTTTGTTATGCAGATATGGATAGTAAGATACAAACAGTTAAAATGTTTTTAGTCCCATTAGTCTTATACAGAGGTCAGGCATATTTTTGTCAACCAGAGGAGAAGTTATGATAAGCAATTAATAAAGAGGTGAAGGACTATCTGCGAGGGGAAGACAGCTAGAGTAAAGTGGAATAAGCGGATTCTTACAGTAGAGCAGGGAGGATTGGTATTACTCGATTTGATGGGGGTATTTCAGAGTTATACAGTTAAGGCTCCTATACATAGCACAAGTAGGAAACTATAACTCAAAGTGGAAAAGAACAATGATGAAACGGGGGAATCTCAAGAAACAAGGAGAGACTAGGATATTGGATGCAGGCCTTTAAGAAGAATGACAATAGTCATGGTCTATATATAAAGTAGAAGAAAGTATCCAAAGAACTAAGCCAACATGGGAGTGGAGAAAGGAGATTCAGCCAGCAGGGGTGACTGCAATTAGGGATATAGACAATGGGCAAGAAGGAGCTGGAATTTATTGGAGAGAATTGGCAAATAAACCAAGATATTGGGAGCAAATAACTAGAGAGGGAAAGATGATAGAATGGGAAGACGCCAATAATTTATTTGGTTTGCAGGTTAGAGATTACCTTCCCTGTCAAGGATTGATATCGGAGTATAGGCAAAGATAAAGAAATAGGGGAGTCTTAAACAAAAGACCAGCACTAGAAGAGTTTTTAGTAGACTCTAGAACCGTAGCTGCCATTAAAAAAGGAATAATTAGTAGAGCATATGAAATATTGCATGAGAACTATAAGAATCGATCAGAGGAGGTTAGAAAGGATTGGAGAGAGAAACTGGATAAGCCATTCACAAAGAAACAATGGGAGGATATATGTATGTCTACCAAATGTGCACCAAAATCTAGAAGATTTAGTACTTTTGCTTGGAAATGTTTACATAGATATTTTTATACTCCAAGTAGACTACAGAGAATTTTTCCTCAGGCAGACAGCAAATGTTGGAGTTGTGATGGGGAAGAAAGAGGTAATTGGGAAAATATTTTCTGGGAGTGTGGCGAGTTGGCAGATTTTAAGGACTCCCTGTGGGATGCAGTGTCTGAGATGGACGGGCAGATGGGTGTGATGAGGGAGATGATTTTTCTGAGTTGTAATACATAATTGGAATTGCCTAGAGATGGTAAGGCCTTGCTGTATGTAATTATGGTGGTGCCATAAAAGCAATTACTAGAAAATGGAAATTTAAATTTTAACCAGCTTTATTAGAAGTAGTGAATATAGTAACTGAGATGGACTAGAAATGAGATTTTCATAACATGGTAGGAGCAAACTACATATGGAAGAATGGGAATTGTGGGAACAAGGCATACATACAGGAGAGGAATGAGGTTTAAAAGAAGGCAGGACTTAAATGAGCTATGTAATTGACTGAAAATGATTGGGTGTATTAGAAGTGATGTATGATTGCAAATGGAAGTGTTTCACTATAGTTTG
This sequence comes from Protopterus annectens, assembly GCF_019279795.1. NCBI lineage: Eukaryota > Metazoa > Chordata > Ceratodontiformes > Protopteridae > Protopterus > Protopterus annectens. Next base: position 194,536,329 of record NC_056731.1, read on the forward strand.
TGATGTAAAATGTTTGCAACTAGGATTGTGTTGGTGTGCTTTGTTTTCATTTATATAAATGTATGATTGCTTATGTTGTAAGTGATGGCTTAATAAAGATGTTTCTTTCTTCATTAAAAAAGGGCAGGAATTAATGTTGCTTAGGTTGTATGATATATAGCAGTATATGTGAACTTGTTAATATAGTTTGATTACTTTTTATATAAATGTAAATTTGCCTGTGTCACAAGTGATAATTCAGTAAAGGCATTTAATAAAAAAACAGAGTTCTGAGACCCCAAACTGGAAGATTTGCATTTAGGGAGGCTGAAGCCCATCAGCCAGCACCACATGCTGCCCTGGAGGCCTGCTGTATCATTGACATCTGAGACTTGTTTTGAAAAGTGTCTAAAAGCCAGTGAGATTATATGATGATTTAACCAGACATGCATTAAAAACCAAAGTCACAGGGATAGTGCAGTGCAGTTTAGTACAAACAAGAAGCACAGTGATACACCTCTGAACGTACTGAAATGAGTTCAACTTAAAATAAGTTCCGTACAAGATGTACAGTGAACAGAAGATGCTATTGGAATAACAAGTTTCACTTTTTCATTCATGCAGGTTTCATACTGTCAGCTACAATTAAATTTCATGTATTTGTAAAAAGCAGTTATTGTAATTTTGTTTGTCTTCATAGCAGCACTGTGTTCCATATCAGTATGTACCGGGAGCACAGCTAGGGTGTGGGGGCTGACACCTCCGAGTATACTTATTTTTTTCATCAAAACTTGCTGGAAGCCATCTCTTATAGGTTTGTAGGGTAGTACTAGGCTAGCTGCTCTTGTGGGCCATTTTAAGCCTATCCAGTTTCCCTTTTTGCTGTCACTTTGTGTGTGCGGGCATATTTAGTTAGGACCTGGCTTTCCTCCTTTTGCATATAAGGTAGGGCATTAGGAGGACCTGGGGCCAGATCAAGGAGGGGACTTTTTTTTTTTTTTTTTTGCTTCTAAACTTGGTGTTGAGGGGCACTACAGCTGTGATCTGTATATTCTGATTTCAGCTTATGGATGAGCTGTAGCTGATGAGGAATTGGTTATTACACTGTGTTTGTACTTGACACACTAATTCAGTGCAGATGGTGGTCACTGATTAAATACTAGGATCCCATAAGATTCAGTAACCAGCGACTAAATATATGTAGAACCATCAGTTAAACTTATAGTGTTAAAAACAAAACAAACTGAAATTTTTGCCCCATAAGTGTTGTGGCAGAATTTTTACGCCGGATGCCCTACCTGACGCAACCCTCCCCATTTATCCGGGCTTGGGACCGGCACAAAGAAATGCACTGGCTTGTGCATCCCCCGTGGCTGGGTTTTTTTTTAACTAGATTGTTTAATGAAATTTTGGAAAGTCAGAGGATGCCTGAGGAGTGGAGAAAGTGTTTTGGTACCTATCTTTAAGAATAAGGGTGATGTGCAGAGCTGCAGTAACTACAGAGGGATAAAATTGATCAGTCACAGCTTGAAGTTATGGGAAAGAGTAGTAGAAGCTACGTTAAGAAGGGAGGTGATGATTAGTGATCAGCAGTATGGTTTCATGCCAGGAAAGAGCACTACAGATTCATTGTTTGCTCTGAGAGTGTTATTGGAGAAATACAGAGAAGGTCAGAAGGAGTTGCATTGTGTCTTTGTAGACTTGGAGAAAGCATATGACAGGGTGCCTAGAGAAGAGTTGTGGTATTGTATGAGGAAGTCGGGAGTGGCAGAGAAGTATGTAAGAGTGGTACAGGATATGTACGAGGGTAGTGTTGACAGTGGTGAGAACTGCAGTGGGAGTGACAGATCCGTTTAAGGTGGAGGTGGGAGTGGGAGTCCTTTCTTATTTGCAGTGATGATGGACAGGTTGACAGATGAGATCAGACAGGAGGCCCCGTGGACTATGATGTTTGAAGATGACATTGTGATCTGTAGTGAGAGTAGGAATCAGGTTGAGGAGACTCTGGAGAGGTGGAGGTATGCTGTAGAGAGCAGAGGAATGAAGGTCAGCAGGGCGAAGACAGAATATATGTGTGTAAATGAGAGGGGGGAGGGTAGAAGAATGGTGAGGATGCAGGGAGTAGAGTTGGTAAAGGTGGACGAGTTTAAGTACTTGGGATCAACAGTTCAGAGTAATGGTGAATGCGGAAGAGAGTTGAAGAAGAGAGTACAGGCAGGGTGGAATGGGTGGAGAAGAGTTTCAGGAGTGATTTGTGACAGACGGGTATCAGTAAGAGTGAAAGGGAAGGTATACAAGAGGGTAGTGAGACCAGCTATGTTATATGGGTTGGAGACAGTGGCATTGACAAAAAGGCAGGAGTCTGAGCTGGATGTGGCTGAGTTAAAGATGTTAAGATTTGCACTCGGTGTGACTAGGATGGATAGGATTAGGAATCAGTATATTAGAGGGTCAGCTCATGTTGGACAGTTTGGAGACAAAGCAAGAGAGACGAGATTGCATTGGTTTGGACATGTGCTGAGGAGGGATGATGGGTATATTGGGAAAAAGAAGCTAAGGATGGAGCTGCCAGGTAAGAGGAAAAGAGGAAGGCCTAAGATGAGGTTTATGGACATGGTGAGAGAGGACATGCAGGCGGTTGGTGTGACAGAGCAAGATGCAGAGGATAGGAAGAAATGGAAAGAGATGATCTGCTGTGGCGACCCCTAATGGGAAAAGCCGAAAGATGATGATGTTAAAAACAAAACAAACTATGTATAGCTGCAAAGCGTACTTCTGATCTGATTGTGGTAACACTGGAAAACATGCCAGCATGGAGACGTATCTTAAGTTAGATTGACTTGCAATTAATTTTTATTATGGAACACCATGCAGGAAAGAATTACCCCATCTTCTCTTCTGAAGTGTGTCAGATGCAGTTAAAAATCAACCCCACTGCTTTGTTTCCAGCTGTGTATGAGCTGCATATAATCCTAGGAGAGGTAACTATGGCAGTTGCTCTTTAAAATGCATAAATCATGTCTCATTGTTTCCCTGTTTTGCAAAGGTATTTGGTCACTTAAGCTGCAGGAACACCGCTGAACTGATTTAAACTTGAGCATGATTGGTCAGTCCATAATTTTGTAGCGTTTGTGCTGTAAATATTCATCAGAACTTCATTGTTCTGTAGATATTGTTTGTCTTTAGTTACGGTTGCAGACTGTACCAAAGGATTAAGGAAATATTCTATGTGTGCCCCTTAATTTATTAATTTTTGAAATGAGTCTAAGGAATCCCGTCAGAAAGTGTCTTTGCATTTAAGAATTATTAGAAATACATAAAGAGGGAGCAATTATGTTGTTAAAAATAGCTTGCTTTTTTTACTCAGCACAGTTCTGTGGCCTATCTTTAAACAAAAGTTGTCATTATTATATTCACTGTGTTCACTTATAAGTGCTTCGTTAGCACAGCCTGCTGTATTTTTTAACTTCATTTTATATGTGGCCTCCTCAAAGACCACAGGCATAAATGGTGGCTATACATTATGGAGGAGATGGCCTCTGTCTTGTTTCTCCATGCTTAGGTTGGTCAAGTTAGTTTCCTCTTGCAATTCGGCTATTGCACTCCAGGGCTGTGCAAATGTAGGGAGGAATCTGCCCTTTTTCTCATGTGATTAAGATAATTTTGTTGCGTCTTGTGCTATTAGATCAGGTGTGTAAGCAAATCATTACTAGCCTGTATTGTCTTGCACTGCTGCTTAAGTTTCTAAAAAGCATAAAAAGCAATTAAAAAAATCAAGTTGAAAAGAAAGAATATGAATATTGTAGACAGCTGTATCATTGTAATTGTAGCTGCCTCTTGCTTTGTTGGTGCCTCAGGGGATAACAGTTCATACTCGGAAGTAACTCCTGATACCTCACATGTTATATGAACATGTCACACCCACAATTCATGCTTTCTTTCCTATATCTTACTGTCTAATGCCCTTCGCTCAACGATATTTTGTCTCTTGCATGAATACTTTTAAAGAAGTTTTAGGCCTGGTGTTAAGGAAGGAAGGACTGCACTCAATATTTTATACACATACACTTTCTCTCTCTCTCTCATTTTAGGTTTACATCTGACATGCACAGATGCTGAGTGGAGGCTCTTCATCAATTCTATCCACTTCTACCTCCTTGCTAGTATTTCTTTCATTACCATGATCTTAAGTTACAAGATGACTTTGCTTTGTGATTTGGTCTTGATCACAATGCTGGGGGTTTCCTGTCTGAAAAGATAGGGTTCTAAACAGAAAACCTCAAGACCTGTCGAGAGGCTGCTGTTGGTCCAGTGGCAGTGTTGCTAGCACAACATTCTGGAGGTTTTGGGTTTATGTCCCATATGAAAGCGAAAAGAATCACAGAATTGAAAGGATAATATCAGTGCCTAAGCAGATGGCTTTCTCTGTATTTGTGTGGGTGTACATGTGATTTGGTCAAGCTCACATTGTTAATAAGTCAGCCAAGAGAAGGGGGGCCCCTGTGCCATTGCAACATCCTGCTAAAATAAATGTATGCTGCATGCAGCTGGTTTTACAGACAAGGCCAGCTGGGTACTCACAATTAGACTAATGTTATAACGATGCTATTGCCTACCATTTGCTAAAATTCTTCATCTGGCATTTCTCCCCCTAACCTCTCTTCATTGCTGTGAAGCACTCAACATGGTATATTGTTTTATCTTGAGGAAACCCGTTTTTCTCCTTGAGCAGCAGAGCCACACCTTAAGAGGTTAATTGTGCAGTAGTACGTTAGCATTCTATCAGCCTGCTTCTTGCATGTAAATTGGAATATCATGCTCTTTTGGAATTTGTTGGACAAAGTACCAAATTATTTCTGTCAGCTATTACAACCCAGCATCTTCTGAGTAATTTGACACCGATTAGCATCATGAAAGCTTAGTGCTGTTTTTGAAAATCTTGTGGCAGTTACTCAAAATAAGACTGACACTGTCTGTATTTTAATTTCCATAGTGAAACGCACAGTGGCTTAAGCTTTGTACCTTGAACTATGTCTTGCCTTAAAAACAGTGGTGTGAAAGGCGTAGTGCACCCAAGGCATAGTGCATCCTGATGCATGAAGCAAGAAGCAGAACTTATTTGCAGATTGTATCTTATGCTGTGGTTTTGTTTCATTTTATTTTAATTTCTTTTTTAATTTCTGTTTGGTAGGTGACATCACACAGAAGGGCTATGAAAAGAAAAGATCAAAGTTACTTGGGGCCTACCTGCCGCAGCCTCCAGGTATGTAATATTAAAGCCAAGTTGCCATAGTGTACATACTAGAACACGAATTTATGCAAAATAGAGGTGGTAATTTATCAGTTGTTTATGTGCAGCATCAGGGTTCTGTCTTGCCTGGAGTTAGAAAGCTGGGGTGCTAGTGGTAAAAGGGATTGCTTTTCTTAGGAGCTTTATAGGTCAGCAAGCTAAGGACAGTAGTAAATCAGTGAGTCTTGCCAGATTTCCTTATTCTACAGGTAAGTCTTTGGAGTAAAACTGTGACGCAGTAGGAAAATATGGTACTGGATGTGCCAACTTTGATGTAGAGAGATAAAGTCCTGACTGACCCAGCAGACCTAAGTTGGATTAGCAGCTTGGATAATTGAGAGTGTTGGTGTGAGACTATTGCCTTGACCATCTTGTAGGGTAAGGGAGGAGCAGGGACACTGACTGTCATATTCCCTCAGAGTACAGGCAGCTTGTTCTCCCCAACTTATGGGGTGGGGGATTTAGGGCTATGGATAATGTCCTCAGTTGCCAGGATACCAGTGAGTGCAGTCAACCCCCGTGGCTGCCTATCTGATGACTCTTTCAGATTCCTTTCACCCTGTATTGTACTGGGGTATACCCCGTCATACACGGAAAGGAATGGGTGGCTTGATGGACAGCAGGCATGGCGCATAAAATACGAAAAACAGGTGTGTGTGTGTGTGTGTGTGTGTGTGTGTGTGTGTGTGTGTGTGTGTGTGTGTATATATATATATATATATATATATATATATATACACACACACACACACACACACACACACATATATAGGTTTACCACCGCATAACCGACGGACAGATGGTCAAGCCCTGATGACCGACAAGAGTGCGGCAAATATGCCCATTGTCGAACGCAACTGTATCAAATTGGAAACCCGTGCCCTCTTTGTGACCCATGTTAGCACTCGTTTTGGATGTAGAGCGGTCGAAAATGTTGCATTTGGTGGTTTTGCGACATTCCGACAGTTCAACATGCAAAAATTTAGTTACTGGAATCGATCATTGTTGGGTTCGACTGCTGTATATTCGGTTATGCGGTGGTAAACCGTATATATATATATATATATATATATATATATATATATATATATATATATAAAATATACAGTGGATATAAAAAGTTTACACACCCCTGTTAAAATGCCAGGTTTTTCTGATGTCAAAAAATGAGACCGCAATAAATCATTCAAAACTTTCCCCAACTTTAATGTGAACTATAGCCTGTACAATTCAATTGAAAAACAAACAAATCTGTTAGGGAAAATATAAAAAAATAAAAAAATGTACAATAAGCTGGTTGCATAAGTGTGCACACGCTTAAACTAATACTTTGTTGAGCACCTTTTGATTTAATTACAGCATTCAGTCTTCTAGGGTAGGAGCCTATTAGCAGGGCACATCTTGACTTAGCAATATTTGCCCACTCTTTCTTGCAAAAGTGCTCCAAATCTGTCAGATTGTGAGCGCATCTCTTGTGCATAGCCCTCTTCAGGTCACCCCACAGATTTTCTACTGGATTTAGGTCTGGGTTATGGCTGGGCCATTCCAAAACTTTAATTTTCTTCTGGTGAAGCCATTCTTTTGTTGATTTGGATGTATTCTTGTGTCATTGTCATGTTGAAAGGTGAAATTCCTTTTCATCCTCAGCTTTCTAGCAGATGTCTGAAGGATTTGGGCCAGAAGTGACTGGTATTTGGAACTGTTCATAATTCCCTCAGCCTTGACTAAAGCCCCAGTCTCAGCTGAAGAAAAGTAACCCCAAAGCATGATACTGCCACCGCCATGCTCCACCATTGGGATGGTGTTTTTTTGGTGATGCGAATTGTTTTTACGCTAAACTTACCTTTTGGAATTGTAGCCAAAAAGTTCAACCTTGGTCTCATAAGACCATATTTTTGCCATATTAAATTTTTTTTCATCACACCACTTTGTGCTGGCTCTTCATTTTTTTACATCGATACTGCTTTTTGAGCCATGCACTTGCCGTACTTGCAGGAGGTTGCATTTTTTATTTGGCATTTTGTCCCTTGCTGTTGATGTGTTTTATATCTATATACAGTTGGAACAAGTTGCTGTTTCCAACCTTGGTGTGTTCTCACTATTAGTAGCCTCTATTAGTCTTCTTGGTCTTGGATTAGGATTGGAGTTGGACACTGTTGGAATCTTGGGGCTGAATTTTTTGACCACTGGACTTTATTGATGTGGCACGACTTTAACATCTATATACAGTTGGTCCAGGTTGCTGTTTCCAACTTTGGTGTGGTTTTTTTTTTTTTTTTTTTATTATTATTAGTAGCCACTCTCGGTCCTTATGGTTTTTGGATTAGGATTGGAGTTGATTCATCTGAGGTATATAGTACTACTTATCATAATGATACGCCTGGTTTGATATGGGTAGTGGCTATTATTGTACTCTGTTTATGAGCACTTCGAATTTTGATCTTGCATGTCAGGGGTGCATAGCACTACCTTTTATGCTTTTGCTTGTTGATCAGGCTTAAATCTTATTGATTATTTTTTGGTTATACTATCTTTTGATGAGCAGGGGCTATTATTGTGCTTCAGTATATTTTTAAGCTTTGTCCTTTTTATGGGACTTATTAGGGGGCTGATTTTAAGCTCCTGTCCTATGTGGTCAATTATAGATTCCTTTTCAATGTAGGACAGGTTTTGGTGCTCATATGAAACAGGTGCAGGTTTATCATTTTTTATTTTATTGGTACATGTTATTATTAGAATTTTTCATTACGCACTTAGTGCTCCATTCTATTTTTTTAATTTTAGATGCATATACATCAACGCGTTCGGGCAGACTTACACTTGGTACCAGTTGTTCAAGATGGATTTGGGTCAACTTCTTAAGGGCTTGTCCTCTGTTCGGGATGATATTGGGATTTTTGGGTTAGGAACCCAGGGCGATTCCGGGGATTTATTGGGTAACACCCAGCCCACACCCACTTGTAGTGTAGTTTTTTGAGATTGTCCAAGAGCATGAAGTCCATGCGTACCAGTGTTTGGCACCTTCAGATTTTCAAGGCTTACTTAGTAACATTTATCTGAGGGGACTTCATGTCCGTATTCAGCCATTGGTGCCGGACATTGATCAGGAACTGGACCAACAATGGTCATCTGTGCAACAGCAGGTTTCTATGAGTTTTGTAGAGGCCTTAGCAGCATATTATAATAGATGCATAGATTTGGGCATGATGAGGTCACTAAATTGTATGAGGAAACGAAGCAATTTGAGAGACAAGTGTGTTATCACACGTCTCCAACAGCTTAGCCAGGAATTATTAACTCTAGAGAAACAACTTAAAGAGAGGTAAATACGTAAGTTTAATAGAGATCAGGCCGATTATGATCGAGGGAGACCATTTGGACCCCAGAAGAATGTTAAATTTGCTAACATTGGCAATCAAATAAGAGAAAGCGACCCAGATCGATACTCAGGAAAAACGACCACTTCCTTTGGGGCTACTTCAGGGGATGATTCCTCCTCTATGACAGATTCTGAAGCACCACATATCAGGACATCACCCACACCCAAGTGTAGTAATTCAAATACCCCTTTAGAGTTAGGAGATGCAGGGCAGGGCGTAAACATCACAAAGATACCCAATGTAGCTACCTTATTACAGATCATGACCAACAAATAACAGAATTTAATAATGTTCTTAACATTTCTTCCTATTCTCTTAAACCCACTGAGGTTGAATTACTGAATAAAGGTCTCAGTTTTGTTCCCGCATTTTTTGTACCCGAGGATGTTTTTGCAGATGATGTTTATTCATTTTGTCGTACGTTGATTCTCAAATTATTTTGTGATCAACATGATAAGGGGTCTGGTAATTACTCTCTTCATTTTCACAAATCTAGTTTTATGCCTCTGATGCAGTCCAGTTGTTTCTCAACAGGGTACTCAAAGATTTACATCTACATTACCTGCATACAGAGCCCAAACCACATAATCTCTCAAAGATTCAACAAGCTCTACAGGAACATAGGTCGAATAAGGATTTAGTTATCATACCAGGAGACAAGAGGGGTGCTGTTGTGGTCATGGACTGGGTCAAATATGATACTGAAGCCCTGAGACAACTGAATAACAGACAGTATTACATGCTCATGCCTTTGGACCCTACGGGTGCATTCAAACAACAGACTGATAATTATTTAAATTTGGCAGTGGAGGAAGATATTATATCCACTACCACTTCCAAACATCTTATGGTAAGTGATCCTAAACATCAGTATTTGTACTTATTACCGAAGGTTCATAAATCTTTACAAGATCCCCTGGTAGACCTATTGTCTCTGGTAGGGGTTCCCTGGTTCCCTTATGGAACCATTGTCAGTATTTTTGACACAATACCTTTGTCTGCTTCTTAAGCATGTTAGGGCTCGTATCCAGGACACAACAGAATTTCTCCAAATTTTAGCTGATACCCAGATTGAGCCCGGTTGGTTGTTATGCACACTGGATGTTTCTGCGTTATATACAAATATCCCTCATTAGGCAGGTCTAAGTGCCCTTGAACATTGGTTGAATATATCTGAACTTTATCCGCCTGGATTTAACACCTTTATTGTTGGGCTAGCAGAACATGTACTAACCAGAAATGTCTTTTATTATAAGGATTGTTGTTTTTAGCAAACACAGGGGACAGCTATGGGGGCATCTTTTGCCCCCATAATATGCTGATCTATTCATGGCGTATATAGAAGAACGATTGATTTATGATCCCCTTCATAATTTGTATTTGGCTGAAATCGACATGGTGTCGCTACCTCGACGATTGTTGATTAGTATGGAAAGCGGATGTTGCTTATTTAAATGAGTTTTTGGATTATATTAATGGCAACAAATGGGGTATTCAGTTTACCTGTAATTATGATTTGAATCAAATCACTTTTTTGGATGTCCTAATTAGTAGGAATCCCAATCACACCTTGGATACAGAGGTTTTTCATAAATTTCCTGAATATAGCTCATTGTTGCATGCTTCTAGTCATCCTCCCCATATTATATGCAACATTCCTAAGTCCCAATTTTTACGAATTAAGCATATCTGTTCTGATCCAAACAAGTATGAACATTTCAGAAAGGATATGGTTCACAGGTACAGGGCCTGGGGTTACAAGTCTGGCACCATTACCATGGCTTGTCGGGAGGTATCATCTATAGATAGGAAGGAACTTATGACTTATAAGGAGAGGACAGCTTCATCATCCATGCCTATTAGATTTATAACAACATATAGGTGCAATACTCAAACATTATTGCAGGTTATTCAACAAAATTGGAATATTCTTATGGGGATGTGAGGCTTGCCAGTATGTTACCGGATCGATGTCCCTTCGGATAAAGGATAGGTAGAACATTAGGTTCTCATTTCAATCATTAGAAACAAGGTCCCATTGGTTTTCATTCACAGAAACTAACCGCTTTGACAGGGGATCAGCTCTATGGGTGTTACCCATGCTGACATTGTGTCTATAGTATTAGAGTGAATAAAACAAAGCAGTTTACTAGCAGAAACACTGGCATGGTTTTTTTACATAAAATTTTTTGCAAATTGCACTAGTGAGTGGGTTATTTATTTAGCCATTTGCTCATTTTCTGCATTTTATGTGGGGCAGACCTCTAGACCAGCCAAATATCGCATTAGTGAATATGTGAGTGATATAAAAAAAAAACAAGGTTAATAGTGCTGTATATAAACATGTTCTGAGTCATCCATCTGCCAACTTCAGATTTACTATTATAGACATTATTACTGGTGTCAAAAGGAATAAAGTTGGTTGGCATAGTGTTCTTAACCAGAAAAAAAGAAAATGGATAATAATTAAGCTAGGGGGACTATTCCCACCTGGGCTCAGTGAGCAATTGTGACCAACCAATCAGCAGTTTTTGATGATCAACTATTTTGTATAATATATGGCTATCTGTGGACATTTTTTTACACTGAGGAAGACTATGGCTATGTATCTATTGCCAAAACCGGTATGATTTTTTGCCATATTAAAACTTTTTTCATCTCACCACTTTGTGCTGGCTCTTCATTTTTTTACAGTCATCAGACCGTAACACATTTTCCCACGTGCTTTTGGGAGACTTGATGTCTTGTTTTGCAAATTTTAGCCAGTCCTGGATGTTCTTTTGTGTAAGAAAAACTTCCGTCTTGCAACCCTATCCCATAGCCCAGTCATATGGAGAATACGGGGGATTGTTGTCATATGTAGTACACAACCAGTACTTGCCAGAAATTCCTGCAACTCCTTCAGTGTTGTTGTAGGTCTCTTGGCAGCCTCCCTGACCAGTTTTCATCTTGGCTTTTCATCAATTTTGGAGGGACGTCCAGTTCTTTGCAACGTCACTGTTATCCCATATTTTCTCCACTTTTTGATGACTGTCTTCATTATGTTCCATGGTATATCCAGTGCTGTGGAAATTTTTTTGTACCCTTCTAGCTGACACCTTTCAACAATGAGATCCCATTGATGCTTTGTAAGCTCTCTGCGAACCATAGCCTTTGCTGTAGCAGGTAACTGAGTACATGTCAGGACAGCTGAACTTTATTTGGGGTAAATCAGTCTCTTTATTTGATGGTAAAAGTTTTGAAATGATTTAGTGTGGTCTCATTTTTTATATCACAAAAACCTAGCATTTTAACAGGGGTATGTCAACTTTTTATATCCACTTTATATATATATATATATATATATATATATATATATATATATATATATATATATATATATACTTTATATTTATATATAAATATAATAAATTGCAGGGACTGTCTTTAATTTTATTAATTGACTATGACTACTGGTTCATCATAATGGAATTATGATGGAGCAAAGATGTGACCTTGAGCAGCCTGGTTGTAGGAACTGTAAGGACTGATGCCGCCATTGTGTTTGTTGAGCCTGGCATTGTAATATAACAGGATGAAACCATGACTGTGATCAAGACAACCTGGGTTTGAATGTTTGCTTGGGCACTGGGAGTGCCAGGTGGAGGACTCTAAGACTGAGTTGCTTATGTCAACTTGCTCATTCTAGGGGTGGGAGACTTGATAATCCTGGTCAGCTGATCTGCTGCTGAGTAAATGAAGACTTGCATGCAACCCTTGTCCATACGTCTGGGTGAATGGGTGCGGTGATTCCAAGTTAACAATGTCAAGCCTCATGGAGCATGTTACGGGCTTCAAACAACAAAATTACCAAGCAAAATGGCCAGTACTCGGAGTCCGCTTATTAGTTTCTTTATTATGATAAGATAGACTGATTTTGGCAAAAACCCTTGGCTTCTTCAGTGTAATTCAAAGGCAAAGTATCCCAACACACGTTTAAGTAGCATACTAATTAACTCCACCTCTGCCTACATAAATTAGTTATAAAACATCATTAAGCCTGGGAAAAAACACTGCCAACAATCTAATAATCCAAGTATGTTCTCTATTATTTAAAATGTCATACAGTCCATATTTATTGTGCTTATAAAGACAAATCCTATCTGTGGCTGTAAACCTAAAACTAGCAGAAAGGTATTTAATTGTGTGTTTATAGAAAGCATTGGAAATCCTCTGATTCCTGATGTCACTTATGTTCAAATATGCAAGATTTAAATTGCATAGAAGTTTGTCCAACATAAAATGCTGAACTAGTACATGCCACTAGGTAAATTAACCATTTTGAATGACAGTTACTGAAGCACAGAATATCAAAAGCACGTGAAGTATTACTAGAAGTGAATTGTTTAGTTTTCATAACTTTATTACATACAGGACAATGTCCACAGGATTGACAGCCCATCAATGATCTACCTTCCATAACGTATTGTGCTACAGTGTCTGATTTGAGGACTTTTTTGTAATGGTTAAGATAATTGCCTGTGGTTTTACCTCTACGATATGAAAATAAACAACTTGAGGGAATTCAGATAATTTATTATCTCATGATAAAATATCCCAGTATTTATTTATCGCACTCCTAAAGTCTGAAATGTTACTGCCAAAAGTAGTAACAAACCGTAATTTATCATCTCTGACTTTATTAGTGGCATATTGTAATAACTGTGTTCTGTCAATGTTTGTTGACAGAATTGTGAGTTAACTGTGTGTCAGTGTATTTGTATCTCCTGTCACAAAATCTATTAATAAGTTCTGATTCTTCTTATATCTGTTCTTCCTTAGTTGAACATATCCTATAAACTTTCAAAAATTATGACTTTGGTATATTTCTAATAATATGTGTTGAATGGCAACTTGTAGCATCCAGAAGAGTGCTAAACTGAAAGTTTTTTCTGAATATTGTAGTTGACAAAGAGTCATTATTTTTTTAAACCAAAACATTTAAGAAAGGAATTTTATTAAGATCAAACTGTATCACCCACTTGTTTTCATTGAGGTATTGTACATATAAATATTCTAAATTCCAATTTCCACGCCATCCAGCAGTCATCCAAATGTCTATGGCTTCTAAGTAAATGTTATAAATCATAACATTTCTGGAAGAATAGATTCTTTATGACATAAATTATGTCATAAAGGATCTGTTCTAGAAAACACGTAAACAAATCAGCATAAATTGGGGGCAAACTATGCCCCCTGGCCATACCTTTAAGCTGTAAAAAACATTCATCTTTAAAGTAAAAACATTTTTATGTAATGCATGCTCTGCCAAACATTACAAAAAAGTATTAAATCCAGGACTGTACAACAAAATACTGTTCAACCAATATTCTAAAGTCATTAATCCAGTCCAATGTGGAATATTCGTATAAAGGGCTGTAACACTGAGTACACATATATTATCCTGTTTCAAGCTGTGTTTCTTGTAGTAATTTAAAAAATGAGTGGTATCCTGGATGCAGGAATGAACTCCAGTCAGTAGTGGATGCAAGTAATGAGTCAAAAAGGCTGCCAATGGTTCCGTTAAGGATCCACGACCCAATACTATGGATCTACCAGGAGGATTATTTGGATCTTTATATATTTTAGGAAGCATATAAAAATACGGACAGTTAGGATCCTCAACTGCAAGATGGTGCACTACTTCAGATATAATTCCCTCTTCCAATGCCAACAAAAAAAAAGAAAGCATCTTTCTCTTGGTTAATTTTTAACATGGGGTCTAATACCATTTTTTGATAAAACAGTTTATCTAACAGTGGTTTGTGGGCTTCTGTTAAATACTTGGCCCGATCCCAAACTACGACTGACCCACCTTTATCTGCATCATTTTATTGTGTATTATTATTGTTGGTTTTGAGATTTTTTTAAAGCCTGTTTTTGATCACAGGATAAATTATTATGAGGGCAAACACCATACTTATAATTAAAATGTAATTCTTTAAGTATGCTTTGTTGAAAAGCTGATACATATTTATTCATTGGAGGCACACAATTTGAATTTTTAAATTTAAATCCACTATCACTAGATGTACTCTGTTAATAAACAATTTCAAGTTAAGCTTCCTAGAAAAGGCAACAACATCTTGAACAAAAGTCTCTTTTGAGACAGCAAAAGTAGGTGCAAAATTTAGACCTTTATTTAGCAATTCCACCTCTGACAGAGATAAAAAAAAAAGTGGAAGAAATGTTATGCAGATTTGAAAAAAGACCTAAGTTGTAACTATTAAGTCGTAACAATGCGTCTGTTGTCAAAATGTCATCTGGAATGCTTTCAGCCAACCCTTCTCCTAGATCTAAAGGGTTAGAGATGTTTTTCTTTTTGGCCACAGGTGAAACTGTAGCTACTTCAATATCAGTGTCAATAGCCGAGGGAAGGTTCATAAGCAGATGTCTCAGACGTTGTGCTAGACTTCCTAAGAATGGATTTCCCTTTTTCCCTCTTTTCCATGGCCTTGATCACTAGTACTTTGAGACTTTGACTATCTGATGTCAATCTTCATTCATTCTTGACCTATGGGTACTCTGTTCCAGTCTTCGGAATCGGCTCGGCCTTTATACAGCTCGTGCCAACCAAAAATTCTTGAGCTAAGACTCTACCCACAATACTCCTCTCCATATTACCTCAGATTTCATTTGCCACGCTTGTCGCAAGATGCGTCAGCTATTCCTATAGCAGATAAGTGAAATTTCATTATTTTTGCACGTTTTTCTGATATTCTTTCTACTGTATATATATATATATATATATATATATATATATATATATATATATATATATATATATATATATATACACACACACACACACACACACACACACATGCATATTTATTTCTGTTATATTTAGTCTCAACCCACCTTTTTTCTGATTGAGTGCTTTTTCCACATACCTTAAGGTATTCGGTCTACCATCGTTGGCAGCCACCCCTCATTTTCCTTCTCTACCTCGTCTCTTACCATAGTTGATATTTCATCTGTTTACCAATTCTTGGTATTTCTTTCTAGCATAGTCGGTATTTTTTTTTCCTTCTGTCCCTTTTTGCGTGAGTGTTTGTGTGATAGTGTTCTTGCCAGTTGATTCCTGTCCTCCTGTTCATCAACATGGCTCATAAATCAAAAGGCACTACCGGGTTTAAACAGTGCCAGGACTGAGGAAGAAGGATGCCCAGTTCAGATGAGCACTCTTCCTGTGTTTATTGTTTGGGTGCAGCTCATTTGGACCAAGAATGTTTGCTAGGCCTTTAGTAACAGAGCCTTGGTCAAGCATAAAAATAAATTAATATTGAAAAGTTTACTTAAATCTTTTGAAGAAGCCTTGTTCAAGACTGCTCCGTCTCCATCTAAATCTGATCATGGTATGAAGAAAAGCCACTCTGTGCTGACTTCTTCCACACTGGTGGTGAAAAAGCATAAGTCTTCCATCCCTTCTAATTCCATGGAACCAAAGGCTAAGGTTCTGAGACTGATCCTCTACACCGGCTACCAACATGATACCACATGTCTCAGCACCTGTCTCGTCGACACCGACTTCTTAAGTTTCCCAGTCGGTGCTGACCTCACCTTCTGCACCACAGCAGATATTAACCACCCTCTCAGTGCTGAAATCAGAAATCATGTACTTACCCAGGACAAGATATTCCCTTTCCATCGATCCCATCATGAAGCAGCTTCTCAGTTCTTTTTTGGAAAGGCCAGAATCCCCCTCTGGAATATTTGTCCTTTCCTCCAGGAGTCTCACTGAAGTGGACATTGTGAGGTTGGTGGATCAACTCCTGGTGGCTTGGGGTATTTGTTTCCTCCCAGTCCCTTCCCCCTTCTGAAGTTGGGGTGTTTTCTCCCAGGACTCCAACAGATCTTCCCCCTCTAACTTCCACTGAGGGCTTAGCACTTCCTACTCCGATCCCCCCAGTTCCAGCTTCTCTGATAAGGACAGCCCATCCAGGTTTGGTGCCAGGATCTGCCTGATTTCTTCGGCTCCTCTGGAACTAGAGGACTCCCGGGACAGTAGCTCCACTGTCGGGTACAAGTGTTTTGGATCAGCCCAGGCTTTTTATTTCAGCTCCTGCCTCAGAGGTGGGTCTCTCAGAGCAGGGTATGACCTCTGTTCCAGGACCTCTGTTCCAGGGTCGTCTTTCTTGGTTCTGGGCTCCCATTTCTCTTTAGGGGGGGGGGGCTTCCTTCCAGGTTATGGAGAGGTTCTTGGCCTCTGCAGGCTCTCTGCTGGCTCCTTCTGTGTCAGAGTTATATTCCCAGACTCCTCCTTGCCCAGAGCTGCTACCATCCTCCATGCCCAGGCAGTGAGCAAAGATGCAAGCTGCCCCTCTTTTTCAGAGTTCTCCTCAGAAATCCCCACTGAGGAGTCACCCTGCAAGAAGACATGCAAGTGGAAGCACTTAGATTCCCCAGAAGAATCTGTCACTGAAGACACTGACTTCCATGATGAGGACTGTTACCCTTCGTCACCCCCAGAAGACATCTCCTTTAGAGACATCCTAGAGAGCCTCAAACAGAGGGGCAACTGGCAGCCCAAAGACCCAACCTCTGAGGAATCTGTCTTCTTGCAAGCTTTGGGTGCTTGCCCATCTACTTTTTGGGTGACCCTTCCCACTGATGATCTTATGACATTGATCGTGCAGTGGGCATAGAAGGCTCTGGATTCCATAGAGCCGATTTCCCGGAGAGCAGACAAAATTTTGTCAGCCCCTGTAGACCACCAGCATTGGGCCAATGGCTTAGTAGTAGATGCTATGGTGGTGGCAGGGGCCACCAAAAAGGAACTCACTGATATTAGTCCCACTGTTCATCCCCCTAATCGAGAATCTAGGACAATGGACAGATTTGGAAAGTGGGTGTATGCTTTATTAACCTTCACCTTAAAGTCTTTGAATTTTATGGAACATTTTACTAGGCTCCAGAGGGATCTGATTAAGGAGTTGTCAGATACCCTCGCATGAGCTCTGTCTGGAGGAGGTACAGGATAAAGTTGCCTCTCCGCTAGCCACCCTGGAGTCTATTTCTAACTCATCCATGAGGCTCTTTATACGTACAGCCAAAGGGATGACCAGGGCAGTGGGTTCAGGCATTTCCATAAGGTGTCACACCTGGATGCATTTGTGTGAGTTTGCAGAACCATTTAAGTTTTCCTTTGTCAATGCTCCCTTTGACAGATCATCTTTGTTTGGCCCCAGAGTCAAAGAAACTCTTAGCCAGGTGCGAGAAGGATAGAAAGACCCTATCTGCAGTGGGCCTACATTTTTCTGATCCCCAATGGTCCTGCTCTAGGAATCAGAAGAGTGAAAGATGTGGTTCAAAAAGTCCCAAGGGCTTTTTTAAGACACGTGGCAGTGGCTCCCCTCAGGACAGAGGGGGGAGCTCTAAAGGAAGACTGCAACCCCTTGGCAGAGGTGTCTCACAAACTCAAGGTTCCAGAGATTCTTCCTCTGAGCTGCCCTACAATCACTCCTGAAAGGAGGCCCAATTGCTACCTCTGGATCCTGGTTTTACTCGAGGTTCTTTTTGGTGCCAAAAAAGACAGGGGACTTGAGACCAATTCTGGATCTCAGCTTTCTGAACAAGTTTGTTCAGCAAACAAAATTCCGGATGGTCACAGTTTAGTCTATACTTTCTTTTCTAAAAGAAAACAATTGGATGTGCTCTATAGACCTCCAAGATGCATATTGCCACATAAAAATGGACAAACACTCCAGCAGGTTTCTCTGCTTTCAGTTAGGAGCCAACCATTTCCAGTTCAGAGTGCAGCCCTTTGGTGTCCCCACAGCCCCCAGGGTGTTTACTAAGTGCATGGTGGCAGTTATAGCTCACTTGAGACTGCACGGATTCCAGGTGTTGCATTATCTAGATGACTGGCTCATCACTACTCCCACCAAGCATGTGCTTCTGCAAGCTTTATTCTGCACCTCTTCACTCGTCTGGGTATTACAGTGAATCAAGAAAAATCCAAAACAACTCACACTCGACCTAGAGTTCATAGGCACCCATCTAAATACAATCTCTTGTGTAGCTTCCCTTCCACTTCACAGACTGTAGAAGATAAAATCCCAAGTACAAGTCATTCTCTCCAGAGACCAAGTCCCCACTCTTCTAGTCATCCAAACTTTAGGATCCATGGCAGTAACTATTACCTTGGTACCTCTAGTAAGATTTCACATGAGGCTACTTCAATGGCTCTTGGCTTTCCAATGGTCCAGTCTAACTCATCCAATGACATACCCAATTCTGATCACCAGTCGCTGCAAGAAGGACTTATCCTGGTGGATGGAATCTGTCACTCCTTCTCAACCCAAGGCCATTGTGACCAAAGGTGAATCCCAGATGGGATGGGGGCATTATCTGGGAAGAACAGTCCAAGGCAGTTGGTCTCCGATCGCCAATCTGCATATCAATGTCCTGGAATTGAGTGCAGTGCTCTTAATGTTGCAAACCTTTCAATCTTTCCTCCCTCTAGGAACAATTGTAATTCAATCAGGCAACGTGTCAGTGGTTTGGAACATTAACAGACAGGGTGGAACCAAGTCTTATCCCCTGTATCAATAAGCACTCTGAGTGTGGCAGTGGGTGATATCCTCCAACTGATTTCTAATAGTGCATATCCTGGGGAGCTCCAGGGTGATGGCAAACAAACTGAGGAGATGTATTCTCCTGTCCTTTGGGTGGTCTCTCAATCCCACAGCGATGAAGGAGATTTTTTGTTGCTGGGGCCAGCCTTGCTGTATCCTCTTTGCATCATCCATGAACAACAAATGCAGCAGCTACTTTGCCATAATACCCCCTCGGGGAGTCCCCGAGAGATGCTCTTCTTCTTGAATGGCCCTCAGGTCTTCTCTACTCTCTCCCTTCCCTCTCATTCCCCTTTTTTTGAAGAAAGCTCACAGGTGAGAAGCAAAGTGATCCTCATTGCACCCTTCTGGCCCTGACAAGTCTGATTCCCATTCCTATGGCCACATCTAATTCACCATCCATGGATTCTGGATCCAGTTCCAGACCTGGTGTCTCATCCACAGAGACTGTTGCACCCCAACTTTCAGAATCTCAGGCTTACAGCTTGGATCTTCCAATTCCATTAGTCGCCAGGCAGAATACCTTACCTTCCCCAGTTCACAAAATTCTCCTGGCTTCTGGTAGACCATCCACCAGGAAACTCTACTTTAGCAAATGGAAGAGATTCCCAACTTGGGCCTGTAATAATGACCTCAACCCCCTTTGAACCAGCAGCGACTTGGCACCTAAAATTTCTCTCATGGAAAACTCTCTTTCTAATAGAAATTACTTCTGCCAGAAGATTTTCTGAAATTCAAGCATTATGTTCAAAACCCCCAAATCTGTTTTTTTCATAAGGATAGAGTTTCATTAAGAACCAACCCTTCCTTTTTTCCTAAGGTGGTCACAGAGATTAGTCAAACTATTGATTTGCCCATTTTCTTCCCCAGTCTTTCCAACAAAGGTGAATATTGCTTTCATTTGCTTGGATGTTCACAGACAATTAAAATTTTACTTTGCCAAGACTAAAGAAACTAGAAAATCGGACCAGTTATTTCTATCCTTTTCCAGTCCAACTCTGGTAAAATCTTTCTCAAAAGTTACTTTGTCTAAATGGCTAAGAGATTGTGTTACCTTCATTTACAGTCACAACCACCTCAAGTTACCTGCACCTGTGAGAGTGCATTCCACCAGATCAATAGCCACGTCAGCTGTTTTCCACTCCAAGGCTTCTATGGATGATATGTGCACAGCCGCAAAATGGGATACTCCACATACTTTTATCGCTCATTACAAATTGGGTATGGTCTCCAGGGAAGAGCATCATTTGACTCGATGGTTTTCAGGAATATCCTTCCATAAGGCCACCCAGGACCTAAAGTAGCTGGGAATTCTGTGCCATAGGTCAAGGATGAATGAAGATTGACAACATCAGGTAAAAAAGTTATGTACTTGCCATAACGTTCCATCTGTGTTGTCAATCTGCATTCATTTTTGACACCCCACTCTCCTTCCCCCTCCTGGAGACTTCCTGGAGGATCAGACACTTGTCTTGGAAACCTGTTAGATTTGACCTTGGACATATTGTTACAAATTCCTCTGTCTTACTATATGGCTGCAAACTCGATCTGAGTTAATGTGGAGAGGGATATTGAGTAGAGTCTTAGCTCAAACGTTTTTGGCTGGAGCAAGCTGTATAATGGCTGAGCCAGCTCCAAGGATTGAAATTGAGTACCCATAGGTCAAAGATGAATGAAGATGATTTGCAGATATGTTTTACTTGATAAATCTAGAAAAGGACACATTGGTGTTTTGGAACATTTTGTGAATGTTTCATACCTTTTTGGGATATAAAGATAAAACAAAGTTCATAGTGGTAAGCTATGTACCCACTCATGAATTGTTCAGCAATATCTCTATTTATGATAAGATTTATTTTATTTCAATTGCATTGGTTTAGTGGGAAAATCAGAGTGAGCATCGAACCCCATTTCAGCAGATGGCTAGGAAGAAGAGCCCCAGAGATACAATAGTACATGAAACAGAGGCCTAAACACGGAAACACATAAAATACATGAATGAGAATCATAGAAGAAGTACAAAAATCTGTGGCACTTATAGTAATTTGTACACTTCACTCTTAGAACATAGAAAGGGAACAACAGAAAATAAAGGTGAAACCAGTTACTGAAGAATGTCGGCTACATTGTAAGAGTGAGTGCTAGTGTATGTAAAATACATGTAGTTAAATCCAGGAGAGCTAGAGTGAGTGAGTATCAAAATAGTTAGTATTGGATAGAGAGGGAAAGTAAAGGAAGGGAGGGTGCTAGAATTTATCCTGGTGTGTTAAAAGAGCATAGTCGCAAGTCCAGTAAGTGGATTTTCAGTTGTGTTCAGAATAAGGGAAGCTTTTCAGTGAGTCTTAGGCTTACAGGGAGAGAGTGCCATATTTTGGAGATGGCGTTACCATATAGTGCTACTCTAGCTTTGTGTATACTTTGTAAGGATCATTTGTACAATTTGCAGACTTTTTTTGAATGTATGGTGTAAGAATATTTTTAGACTGGGTTTATGGAGACTAGATTGTATGCCATAAAATTAGCTGGATGTAGCTGAATTGTTGAGATAGTTCCAGCTATTTGTTGTTTTGGAGGACTATGTAATAATGAGCCTATAGCGAAATTTGGATGCAAATTTTGTGATTTTATTGTGACATTGCTGTAATTTACAGATTTAGTCAGTATGGGTGGGGCAGAGGTTGTAGCTTTTCTGTTGTCTTCATTAAGAGATTTATTTATAAATTATAGGGTCCCAAGTTTCTAATACACAAGTAAGTAGTAGTAAAGAGACACAAGTCAATTTTAGGACATCATCAATAGTAACACTGAGTAGTCTAGTATGAGTAACTCAATGAATCTAAGTGTTCTTTAGGGAAGTAATGTTAGATCTGGCTTAATATCACTGTGTGATATGTTAGTGAGGAGGAATAATTTGGTCTTACTTGAATTTAGCAGGAGTTGGAAGTTGTTACACCAGGACTCAGTGGATGAAATTTTTTAGTAACTTTAATTATCACTTGACATAGGAAAAATTACATTAATATGAAAGAAAAGCATATTAACATGTTTCTGTTTGCATACATTATACATGGCATATGTTCTATTTTATAAATATCATTAGTCCAACATTACATAAATGGCCTCAGTTCCTGCCTTCTCCTAAACCTCTGTCGTCTCCTTCTGAACATCATTCTGTGTGTAGTTCCATAATTTCCATTTATTTGTATATAATTTACATCTCGCAGTTTCCAGTGATTCCACTCCCAGTTCTTGTGTCTCTGTTACAATATTCAGTGCTTCAAATACAGTTGGTTTAGACTTTAATTTCCATTTTCTAGTAACTCCTCCTTTTGTCAGCCACCAGAATTAAACTTTCAAGACCTTACTATGTCTAAGCAATTCAGATCATGTGTCATAGCTGAAAAGAATAATTTCTTTAGTTACACCCATTTGATCACCCAGTATTTCTGACAGAGTACTCTGTAGGGAAATTTTAAAATCTGCTAAGTCATTATGCCCCCAAAATATATATTCTTAGTTACCTCTTTCTTCCTCTTTACCTCTCTTTTTGCCAACATTTGCCATCTACCCAAGGAAAAATTCTTTGAATGGCTTCTGGACTATAAAAATATCTATGCAAACTCTTTCAAGCTGAAATCCTAAACCTTCTGGACTTTGTTGCATACTTGGGAGCCATATACATGTTCTCCTGTTGTTCCCTTGTAAAATGTTTCTCCGATATCTCTTCTCAAACTTTTTTAACCTCTTTTGATTGATTCTTATAGTTATACTAATTATCCTTTTTTTTTTTTTTAAACCGTGGCTTCTGTTCTAGATTCAACCAAAAACTCTACCAGGACAACTCTTTCACTTAGGATTCCCTTTTCCATTTCTCTTTTGCCTACACTCTGATATCAATCTGTGGTAGGGAAGGCAGTCTATAGCCTGCAGTCCAAATTTCTTTCTGGCCTCATCTCAGTCTATTATCTTTCTCCTTGTAGTTATTTGCTTCCAATATCTTGGTTCCTTGGCCAGTTTTCTCCAATAAATTCCAGCCACTTGTGCCTTTTCTGTGTACCCCTACTTGCAGCCATCCCTATAGGCAAAATTTCCTTTCTCCATTCTCATCTTAGCTTAGTGCTTATAATACATTGTTACTCTATGAATATAATGTTCTGCATGGCTGCTATTCTTCTAAAGGATCTGCATCCAAAATTCCACTCTTTCCTTTATTCAGTTTCTCCCCTGCTTCATCATCCCTTTCCACTTAGAATTATAGCCTTCTGTTTCTGTTATGTTTTACCTTCATTAAGTTTATATCACAAACAAAACTATTAGGAGTAATAATAGATAACCTAAGATGTGACCTACATATAGCACAAACAATTAAGAAAGTTCACAAAAATGGGTACTCTCTACAGAAATAAAAAGTATCTAACTAGCACCTCTAGGGTTGCCATCGCAAGAACCCATCTTCTCTCAACACTTCTGTATGCTTCCCCAATTCTCACCAACCTTAAAAAGACAGATTTAATTAAACTTGAAACTTGCTACAATAAAATGGCTAAATTTGCAACCAACTGCCCACACCATACCCACCACTGTCACTCCTTAAAAAACTCGCCTGGTTAGAACTCCCACAACTTTTATCCTATAACCAATTAACTTAGTACACAAACTAGTATATCAACCTGAAAAAGACCCTGCCCTTGTAAATATTCTCCAGCCCCATACCACAAATCGAAGTCTTCGGTCAACAAATAAATCTCTACTACAAGTGTCCAAATCCTCTAATATGGCAGGGGACTCCCTATTTTCTTATCTTGTAGCAGCTAGGTGGAATTCACTACCTCACAGTATCAGGACCAACGCAAATACCAACCAATTCAAAAAGACTCTTAAATTATTCTAATGACAACTGACTTTCCTCCTGTACTACTCCATGCTAACTAGTTTTAATAGTTTCTGGTCATAATTTTTCTTCTTTCCTGACCACCTCATAATCTATGCTCTCACTCTCATGTCTAGATAATCTCTAACCTCATCTGTTTCTATCCAATTTCCCCCCTACAAACCCTTTCTCAGCGTACTTTGAGAAACTACAATGTCTACACTACAATAAGGAATTATATTAGATGACTATATATAATGTCAGCTGTAATAGCATACAGTATAATTTCTGGTGTACTGCATATCTTGTATAATTTCTTGTATAAGTTTTGTATAATCTCTATATGTGGAGCTTTTCTCCCCAGGCCTGTGCTGAAAATGGGTCTTATCCCAATCAGACTTTCCCGGTAAATCAATGTAAAATAAATAAATATCCCAAAAGACTTGAAATTGTCTAATAATGTTCTATAACACTGATAAGTCCTTTTCTAGATTTATCAGGTACAAAATATGTATAAATAAAGCCAACTTTTCTTGATCCTTACCAATTATATCCTTGAATTTCTGAGTCCCTTATTTTCTTTGCCAGTGGCTCATAATGTAAACAAAACAACAAAGGAGAAATAGGACACCCCTGCCTGGTTCCTCTGTTCAGACACAGTTTATCAGAGAGGAACTGTTGCACTTTAATTCTTGCCTCTGATCCTTCATATATTCTCCTAATTAATGTTATTGTATCAGGGAATGCAATTGCCAACATTGCCCTACTCTGAAATCCCAACTTACTCTGTCGAATGCTTTCTGCACATCAAGACCCACCAAAGCAATGGCATTTTTGTATATTCTTCTTCCCTCTGGATCATCGTTCTATTAATGTTGTCAAATGTTTGCCTCCACTCCACATAACTACACTGATCTCCACATAACTATACTGATCTATATCAGTTTTGGCAACACCTTTGCCATTCTTTTAACTCCTAGACATAAACACTTTATAACCATGGTTTAAAACTGAAATGAGTCTATATGAAGCTGGGTCTAATAGGTCTTTACAATCTTTAGGTGCTACAACCACCATAGTTTTCTTCCAAGATGTTGATGCTTCCTCTCCTTTTAAAGTCTTGTGAAAATCTGTCCCATTTTCAATTCATTACCCTGAATTTTTATCCTTGTTTTTAGTGGTGCATGATCTGAAATAGTTATTGGATGTGTGCACATGTTCCTATAAAATATAACTTCTGTCTAGTGTAGCCCATATCTTGGGGAGTGACATATAAATTCGCTGAGTTCCTACTACTGTGTGTTCATGTCTTCCTTGCCAAATATTTTTATAAATTTCTTCAGAAATCGACCCTCTTTTGTTATAGTTTCGCTTCTAGGTCCCCCTGATACAACATCACCATTGCAAATCAAGTTCCAGTCCCCACTTATAATAGGCTCATAGGTTGGTACTAGGCTATTGGCCCTAGGGGCCTATACAAGCCTAGCCATAACAATTCCCTGGCTATTTCTTCCCACACTATTTACTTCCCTGAACCCCTGTCTGGCAGGGCGACTGACGTGATCCCCGGGGTGAATTTCTTTTCTCCCATCCAATCATCAAGGTTCCTTTTGAAGAGGGCCAAATAGGTGCTCTACTTGACATGTATGGGCAATCTATTCCTTGCTGAAAATGGATTATTCCTCCCACAATTTTCTTAAGCATGATAGCAGTTTTTGGTGGAATATAAATATGTGCCAGTATAAGCTTCCTTTCTTACCAGTAGCCTCTTCCTACTATAAATCTACCAGTATTATATTTTTCCCCGCTTTTGTCACTATTGGAGCTTCTCTAACAGTTAGTATAATTACTCCCATTTTCCTTTGTGTCTGATATTCTGATGAATATCCATCTGAAATCCTTTCTTTATCAAATTCACATGCTCATTTATTTCAAATGCGTCTCCTGTAGCATTGCTATTAGCATTATGTGTTTCTTAATATAATTCAGAATTCTTTTCTTTTTGCCTATACCAATAAGGCCATTTACATTCCAAGATAATATGAGTAATGTAGCCATTATGATAAGAAGTTATTTTTCTGACCTATTGTACTTGACATTTTTTTTACTTTTATGTTACATATGCATACTGTTTGTAAGGCCAATATTTTATACAGTTGTTTCTTGTCATTTCCATTTGAGTGTATTTCACATTTTCAAGACTTTTTGTTTTAATGAAAACACTCAAATAAAAAACTAAATTTTGAGAACATGCCCATAACCTATTAACTTAGAGCAAACACAAAAGCTATGAACATCTTCAACAAGTGAAGTTAAACACTCCAGATAGGAACAATTCCTCCAAATTAACAGCTGCACCCACAGGCATTACTTAACCTAAAACAGCTTGTATGCTTTCAGAAAACATTAACTGTTAGCCCTAAGAAAAAGTGCTCTGGCTATATTTAAGTAAAACTAAATTATACAATTCTGTTAAGTGCATTAAAATATTAATTCTGCTAAGCAAGCTGCTATTTCTTATTCACTTCCAATAATTCCAAATATTTTTCAATGTACTGCTTGCCCTTGTACCTTTAAATTTTGCATTTCTCTCAGCAAAGAATGCTCAGAACTCTCAAGATTAACTGCTTGCACCTGCAGACAGTTTATCTCCATGAAAATGTAGTCAGCAACAAAAAAGACCAGTACAAAGGAGTCAAAGTGCTCGAACACAAACACCAGTAAAAATCAAAAGTGGCACTGTGAAAGGAACAAGTCTGAACACAAAATAAAAATATATTCTTTATTTAAATATATATATATATATATATATATATATATATATATATATATATATATATATACATACATATGTTATTTATATAACAAAAGAAGAATGGGAGTTTACAAACCTATTTTGACAGGGCAAACCATGATGTCTAGTACTGGCTACGCTAACATAGGCTCCCTCTCTGTTGTTTCCATTGATGAAAATAATGTGGAGGATAATGGGTTGAGTTTTATGATACTAAAGTAACAATGGTGTTACTGCCAAATGCAAGATACGTACAAAGATATCACACCTTAAAAAGTTTAATGAATAAAGCTTTCGGGTCTACACCCTTCATCAGTATAACACTACAACAATACTATTACTTTTAAATAGGAGACATCATCAAATCACATGCTTCAGCCCATCCCTAATCAAACACACAAAGAAACTTAAAGAAACAGCACTATAGGTATAACCTATGTGTTATAAATATTAAAAACAAAATATAAAAAACTTACTATCATAGTAATGGTCTAACAGACTCTATACATCTAAGTGTAATATAATAATATACACACATATATAATTAATTTACTCATATCTAAAATATGCAATAAAAATTGCAGTATGAATGCAATAATTGCAATAAATATAATAAAAAAGAATTTTTATATAGAAACAATATGATATACTCATCTAAATTTACATACATAATTAACTAAAGAATATATACAAAAGTATAGCCATAAATTTATAACCTTTCTCTACTACTATTCAGTCGAGTGTCCTGTCTTCACCGCATTTTCTCAGTGGTCTAGTGGTTCCTACAGTTAAGCTATGGAAGTTGTTAATGGAGTATCGAATGGTTCTATTAAGAAGCTGCTAAGACTTCAAGAAAATCCCTTGTTGAAGGTAATCTTTGACTCAACTTCTGAGCAGGTAACAGTGAATGATGAGGTGAAAGAATTTAAAGAGCAACTTTTAATTTTGGAGAAGAAAGTACAAACCTATAAGCATATGCAATGGCAAAGACTGAGTTTTCAGGCTTATTTAGAACTGGGTATTGTGCCAAGGGGCTTAAGAATACTGAAAATGCCCTCATATGGCAATACCTACAATGAATTATTGATGCAATGGCAACAGTTAAACCTTAAATTGAGTGCAGACTACATGGTATTAATGAACAATTTTTTTGAACCAATTGAAAATAGTTTAATAGAAGAAATAGAAATGCTGGAGTCTAAAATTACAAGCATGTCTTGCTTTAATGACTCAATGGAACTTTATCATAACTTCCTGTCACGTATTCAAGCGCTAGATTTAAAACTGCAGCAGAGGAAAAAGAATAAACTGCAGAGGGACATGTATGATTTTAAACAAAACCAGATCTTCTCCTGGCCAAGAGAAGAAAATGTAGCTGTTACTCATAAAAAAGCACAATATTCTGTTAATAAAAAGAAGTCTGGTCTACTTGACCAGTTGGATAATTTTGAACAACATGTAACAACGGTGGGTTCTGATCTTCATAAAAATAATTCTTTAGTGTCTATTTCTTCAACTAATTCACCACTTTTACCTTTAAAAGATAAAGGAACTATTCCACAGCAATCAGCTGTTGACAATGAAACTGACGTCAGAAAGAGTGACTATGTGCGTCCTAAGGTGAGGACCAACATGGCGCCTGAGGCTACAGTTACGAGCAAGAGGGTGTCACAAAAGGAAATAACTTCGTTTTCTCCCTTTCTTTTAAAGCAACCGGAGAAGGTTGCTTTACAAATACAGCAAAAGGACTCTTTTTTATTGCAACAGCAACAACATCCAAATTTGAATGGAAAGAGAAAGAACAGCAGCCCAATGGTACACAACAAAGTGAGCAGACGCTAAAGAAAGTTGTTAGAGGTACTTTAAATTTATCTAATATTGAATTAACGGAGGCCCAGCATTTACTTTTGAGTAAAGGGCTCAAATTTATTCCGAATATGAGAGATAATATAGTACAGGCGATACTGGACTTAAAGATGTTTCTACGAAATGTTGCACTTAAACTTATTTTTAAAAATGATAATACCTATGTGCCAGTATGTAAGAAGTCAAGTCTATTTATGCCTATTTTATGTCCCGTTCTGACTGCTTTCTCAAATATTGTTGAAAGTGATTTACATGTTTATTATAAAGGGAATGTAGTAAATAAGAGAATATATAATATTACTTACCCAGAATATTTAGGTCTAAATGAATTAAAGTTTAATGATACTATAGTGATTAAACAAGCAGACAAAGGGGGAGCAACTGTTGTTATGGAAAAGTTTTATTTTACAAAAGTTTACGAAATTTTAAATGATGTTTGTACTTTTAAAGAAATTCCATATACTAACATACAAAGTATTATTGCTGAGGTGAATATGGTAATTTATGAACTGCAATTAGTGAATGACATAAGTTTGGAATTATTCAATTATTTGAGCGTTCCATGTCCAAGAATACCTCAAATTTATGGTAATCCGAAAATTCATAAAAATGTTACTAACCCACCCCTGAGACCTATTGTCTCAGGTGGTGGGTGGATAACAGAACCCATTTCAAAGTACATTCAAAATGTGTTGGGGAACTATATAGCAGTTTGTAGTACTGTATTGAAGGATACTAATGATTTCTTAAATAGTCTCTGTATGTGGCAAATTGATAATAATGTGGATGAATATATTATGGCCACTTTAGATATTACGTCCTTGTTCACTGTGATTCCGAATGACTATGGAGTGAATGCAATATGGAATTTTTTAAACAATGAGATAAAAATGCATGGGAGGGAGATTGAAACAATATGTGCTTTTCTAGAAGTAGTTTTAACACATAATGTTTTTATTTTTGATGGGAAACTGTTTATGCAACTTACAGGCGTTGCAGTGGGCACACCAGTGGCAAACACTTATGCCAACTTAGTGCTATATGAATGGGAGAAGGAGGTAATACTAAACAAACTCAATTATATGAATGAGAAAGTCGTCTTTTATAAAAGGTTTGTAGACGACTGTTTTTTATTGTGGAAAGGTTCCCATTCAGAGTTGGAAAATTATCTGCAATACATGAATGAGTCAACGGACTTTCTAAGGTTTAAAATGACAGCATCTTGTGATAACATTAGTTTTTTAGATGTAACATTATTTAAGAGTAATAGCAAACTGGAATCTAAAGTATATAAAAAAGATGTTGACTCACTGAATTACACAAGTAAGGATAGCATGCATGCACCCCATATATTTAGAGGAGTTCTTAAAGCACAATTTATTAGGCTAAGTAAGTTAAATACTGATGAGCTTAATTTTAATGAACAAACTGAAAGTATGACGAAAGAGTTTGAAAGGAGTGGTTACCCAAAGCAACATATTGATAAAGCATTATGTGAAGTAAAACATGAGAGACAGACGAAATTTAAACCAATACTGCTAGGAGGTATTGTAGTATAAACTGGAAGACACCACCACGTAAGGAGACAATTCTTTATTAAAACAGGTGAATAAGCGCCCTAGAGAGGGGAAGGGAAGTGAAAAAGGTAGAGATTGGGAAGAGTCTCAGTTCATCATGGCATCTTTTGTTGTTGTCAAAAAATATGTATATCAATCTTACAAATATGAAAATATTTTTCTATAAATATTAATATCTTCGTTTCTTTAAATGCGATCTGATGCTCACATATGTATTTAGCCCTGGATGACTTTGTGCTCTAAATTTAAATATCCACTCTAATTCTAAACTCTCAAGGTCATTAAAATTGTCACCTTTCCTAATGCTCAATTCTTTTTTCTGTATAACCCTAAATAAGAATTTATGTTCAGGATAATCTATAATATGTTTAGATAGAGCATTCTTGTTATCAGCTTTTTTAATAGCATATATGTGTTCTTGTATTCTGTCCTTAAGTCTTCTTGTGGTCATTCCTATGTAAAATGCTGGGCATGACTCACAAGTGGCCAGGTAGATAACATTACTGTCCTCACAGTTTGCATTACATTTAAATTCAAAATTGAATAATAACTCAGGATGAAAAAAACTCTTCTCTTTTGATATCATTGCACAAGAGCTGCATTTACCACAAGGATAGGTACCTATAATGCTATTATTAGTTTGACTTTTAATTTTATAAGATTTGTTAGGTCTTTTTTCATTACATAGTATTTGTTTCAGGTTCTTTGAATTTTTATATACAAAGTTTGGTCTCTCACCAATCAACTGCTTAATTTCACCATTCGTTGTAAGAATAGGCCAGTTCTTAGATATGATGTCAATTATTTGTTTGTTATCACTGGTATAGGTGATAATACATCTAACATAGCCTAAATCTCTTTTTGCAGAGTTCTTATTAAATTTCTGTGAAAAATTCCAATTCCTATTGGTGCCAAAACAATTATGATGTTTATACCTCTTATTAGTAGCATTTTCCTGCATGAAAGAATCTTTTATGGCCCTAACCATGTCTGAATTATACCTTCTCTCATGAAACATTCTTTCTAAATTGTTAAATTCATTATGTTTTACATCTGGCTCTTGGCATATTCTATCTATCCTTACATATTGTCCTTTCACTATATTTTTGAAGATGAATCTTGGATGCATACTATCGTATCGCAACATATTGTTTTTCCAACATTCTTTTCTGAATAGTGAGGTTTTTAATCCCCCTTGTCCATTCTTTATGATTTTTAAATCCAAAAAATTGATCTCTGAGGCTGAGTATTCAATGGAGAATCTTAAAAAGTCTGTTGTCTTTTCTAGGTCCATTATAAAGTTTCGTAGTTCCTGTATCGTTCCATCCCATAGCAAAAGTATGTCATCTACAAATCTGTAGTAACAAAGTACCTTACTATAGCTAGGGTGTGTAAATAAGCTTGTAGTTTCCCAATTGTATACAACAAGGTTGGCATATGTGTTAGCGCAGGGGGTGCCCATGGCTACCCCCCACTGTTGTATATAAAAGAGCTCATTGAAAGTCATAACATTATTGGTCAGAACTATTTCCAATAATGTATTTATTAAGGATTGTTCATTGTTGGTAAGTTTTCCATTCTTATTTAATAAAGACCTAATAGCTTCCATTCCATAAAGGTTAGGAATTGCAGTGAACAGACTCTTTACATCTAGTGTAACTAAAAGATGTGTCTCTGAAACCTGAAAATTCAATTTACTAATATTATCAATTAATTGATAAGAATCCCTTAGAATGGTGGGAATAACAGACACTAATGGTTTTAATTTCTTCTCTAGGAATATAGATGCATTTTCTGTTACCCAATTGTGTCCAACTACAATGGGACGCATGGGGGGCGGTATCATCCCCTTATGCATTTTTGGAAGACCTTTCAGATAGGGTTATGTGGGATGCTCAATCAGTAGAAACAAATAAAAATCATAACTAATTTGTCTACATAATAATAATTCATTCAACTCTTGATGTACTTGAAAAATTAATTTCTTGACAGTTTTTTCATCTATTAACTTATATGTATTATTGTCCATTAGAAGGAGTTCCATATATGCAAGATAGTCTTTATTGTTTAACAGAGCCAGTCCCCCACCCTTATCTACTGGTCTAATGACCACATTTGAATTAACAGTTAAAGCATTTAATGACATCCATTCATCTCTAGATAAATTATGAAACAAAGGTAGTAGACCCTTGTTATATAATATATAGTGCTTATACAAATCATTTTCACATAACTTTATAAATGCATCTATACAAGGATGGAATGCAGGCGTGTATGTACTTTTCCTTTTAAAACATTCAACATTAGATTGAGCATTTGAATTTATAATATTACTTGAACCATTTTTAAAAGACAATTTTAGCGCTATTTTACGAGCAAAAGCTCTTAGGTCAATTAATAAGTCAGAAATATTACTAACTTGTGCCGGTATAAAGCTTAGACCCTTGTTCAATAAGAAATAGTCCATATCACTCAACATTAAGTCAGACAAGTTATAAACTAGACTCTTCAGTCCTTCTGTCGTCCCCTTTTGTGCTGCGGTTCCCCTGAGAACTTCCTTTTCCCTCTTGTTCGACTCTCCGATCTTCCTCTTGAACCCCTTCTTACACGCATCGGTAGGGGTAAAAAAGATTCAATGTTGGTCTGTTGTAGTTTTGATCTTGCTCCCAAATCTATCTGATGTTGCATGGCCATTTGATTAGGTGGCGGAGTATCATTTAGTTCATGCTGGGTCTGTCTAAGACTTCCGGTCATTGTCGCTATGATGTCATCATGCGTGGTAGCAGTAATTAAACGGGCGATGTTAACATTATTTGCAGAAGTATTTCCTTGTGTATCCGAAGTTAGCAAATCGGTTCTCTGTTGCAAATTATCACGATCTTGTCTTGCCCATACAAAGACCTGACCATTCACAAAGTCTCTGTGATCTCTCTGTAATTTACGTAATTTTATGGCTTGTAGTCGTTCCCCATATGCATCTACTTGATTTAACAAGTTATCAAGTCTGTTGGTGAATGTTTCCCCTTTAAATTTTTTCATCATTTCTTTGTATAGGCTATCATTTTTCTCCGTTAAAGCATTCTCAATGGGGATAAAATAATCTATGAGTAGCTTTATGTAATTAAAGCTAAGCTCCAAATTAAGCTTTTGCCAATTTTTTAACAGTTCCGGATGAGAGTTACCGTAAGATGGCATACACAGCACTCTCATTCCTCTCGGAACTATTCTGAAATGCAAACACGCTTCTAAATGGCGTCTTTGCCATAGAAGCCGGAATTGTCTATATAAATTATTTTCAAGTTCTTTGAACATGGGATTAAACTCCGAAAACAAATTAACAGTACCTGTTTCATTGAGAGCCGTATCAGTCGCTAGCTCATAAGTAAGTAAGGGATTAGCTTTCTTGTCACATAAATTGTTCCATCTAGAAAGACTCTTCTCTGGGTTGTAATCCAGTTCTAATGCTGAGGTATCCATCGCGTAGGGGCAGGATGAAGCAAAAGATATATCCAAAGTCGAAAAAAGCAGCAAACCTGACCCTTAAAGGTGTCTCCAGAACAGGAACGAACAATTGTAGTATAAACTGGAAGACACCACCACGTAAGAAGACAATTCTTTATTAAAACAGGTGAATAAGCGCTTTCGCGTGCATCCACAAAGGCACGCTTCTTCAGATTCAATAAAATAGATAAAAACACATTCATTATATCTAAATGCAGTAATTGGGTAAAATCTTGATTGACCAATATCATTCAGTTTTCACTTATTCAATTAAGTATAGCAAGGTGTAACCTAAAAACACTTCGTGGTAAGTTTCTTTAGAAACCATCTAGTTCAAGTAATATAATACATATCACAAAAAATCTATAGATACGTTGGTCACAGATATAGAACTGATAGTTTGATACATTATTAATTATATATTTTTTAACTGATGTAATATATAATGTATATATTTAATATTATAAAGATAATAGTAGAGCCAACAGGTACAAACTTGATAAACCATTGCCCATATTTTCTTTACGAACCTATATTATGAAAACAAATCATATTTATCATATTGTTTTCATTTAAAGGGCTCAGTCCTTGATCATGCATATAAATTCAAAGAAGATTCTGTATATAACCATCATCAATAAATAAATTATTTTCATATATAAATTCTATCCTTATTTATAATAAAAAATTCATGAAAGTTCTATTGTAAAGCCATCATGAATCTAATTACAATATATAAAAGACTGTTTTTTGATTATAACCAAATATATATACAATAATAATCATGTGTCAAGTCTATGTACATATACTAAATTTATGTCTTAACAGGAATGCTGATAGAATTTTTATATGTTCTATATCAAAAAGTATCTTATTTGAAAACAAGAGAAGAAAATGTAGCTGTTACTCATAAAAAAGCACAATATTCTGTTAATAAAAAGAAGTCTGGTCTACTTGACCAGTTGGATATTTTTGAACAACATGTAACAACGGTGGGTTCTGATCTTCATAAAAATAATTCTTTAGTGTCTATTTCTTCAACTAATTCACCGCTTTTACCTTTAAAAGATAAAGGAACTATTCCACAGCAATCAGCTGTTGACAATGAAACTGACGTCAGAAAGAGTGACGATGTGCGTCCTAAGGTGAGGACCAACATGGCGCCTGAGGCTACAGTTACGAGCAAGAGGGTGTCACAAAAGGAAATAACTTCGTTTTCTCCCTTTCTTTTAAAGCAACCGGAGAAGGTTGCTTTACAAATACAGCAAAAGGACTCTTTTTTTTATTGCAACAGCAACAACATCCAAATTTGAATGGAAAGAGAAAGAACAGCAGCCCAATGGTACACAACAAAGTGAGCAGACGCTAAAGAAAGTTGTTAGAGGTACTTTAAATTTATCTAATATTGAATTAACGGAGGCCCAGCATTTACTTTTGAGTAAAGGGCTCAAATTTATTCCGAATATGAGAGATAATATAGTACAGGCGATACTGGACTTAAAGATGTTTCTACGAAATGTTGCACTTAAACTTATTTTTAAAAATGATAATACCTATGTGCCAGTATGTAAGAAGTCAAGTCTATTTATGCCTATTTTATGTCCCGTTCTGACTGCTTTCTCAAATATTGTTGAAAGTGATTTACATGTTTATTATAAAGGGAATGTAGTAAATAAGAGAATATATAATATTACTTATCCAGAATATTTAGGTCTAAATGAATTAAAGTTTAATGATACTATAGTGATTAAACAAGCAGACAAAGGGGGAGCAACTGTTGTTATGGAAAAGGAGTTTTATTTTACAAAAGTTTACGAAATTTTAAATGATGTTTGTACTTTTAAAGAAATTCCATATACTAACATACAAAGTATTATTGCTGAGGTGAATATGGTAATTTATGAACTGCAATTAGTGAATGACATAAGTTTGGAATTATTCAATTATTTGAGCTGCTCCATGTCCAAGAATACCTCAAATTTATGGTAATCCGAAAATTCATAAAAATGTTACTAACCCACCCCTGAGACCTATTGTCTCAGGTGGTGGGTGGATAACAGAACCCATTTCAAAGTACATTCAAAATGTGTTGGGGAACTATATAGCAGTTTGTAGTACTGTATTGAAGGATACTAATGATTTCTTAAATAGTCTCTATATGTGACAAATTGATAATAATGTGGATGAATATATTATGGCCACTTTAGATATTACGTCCTTGCTCACTGTGATTCCGAATGACTATGGAGTGAATGCAATACGGAATTTTTTAAACAATGAGATAAAAATGCATGGGAGGGAGATTGAAACAATATGTGCTCTTCTAGAAGTAGTTTTAACACATAATGTTTTTATTTTTGATGGGAAACTGTTTATGCAACTTACAGGCGTTGCAGTGGGCACACCAGTGGCAAACACTTATGCCAACTTAGTGCTATATGAATGGGAGAAGGAGGTAATACTAAACTAACTCAATTATATGAATGAGAAAGTCGTCTTTTATAAAAGGTTTGTAGACGACTGTTTTTTATTGTGGAAAGGTTCCCATTCAGAGTTGGAAAATTATCTGCAATACATGAATGAGTCAACGGACTTTCTAAGGTTTAAAATGACAGCATCTTGTGATAACATTAGTTTTTTAGATGTAACATTATTTAAGAGTAATAGCAAACTGGAATCTAAAGTATATAAAAAAGATGTTGACTCACTGAGATACATAAGTAAGGATAGCATGCATGCACCCCATATATTTAGAGGAGTTCTTAAAGCACAATTTATTAGGCTAAGTAAGTTAAATACTGATGAGCTTAATTTTAATGAACAAACTGAAAGTATGGCGAAAGAGTTTGAAAGGAGTGGTTACCCAAAGCAACATATTGATAAAGCATTATGTGAAGTAAAAAATGAGAGACAGACAAAATTTAAACCAATACTGCTAGGAGGTATAATGATGAGGAGAGACAATTTGTGTAAAGATATAAAGTTAACTAGATATCTGACTACATATAATTTAAATACATGTAATGTAAGTGCTATAATAGAAAAGAATTGGCCGATTTTATTAGCCATGCCTGAAATGAGATCCATAATAGGTGATAAACCTAGTTTTTCATATAGAAGTGCCGAAACTTTAAAACAGAAATTATGTTATAAAGACTTCCACACTAAGCCTAAGACTAATACATTGATGGGAATAAGGAAATGTTATAACTGCTCTTGCTGTAATGATTTATTTGAAGGTGGTGATTTTTTTGAACATCCTACTAATGGAGAAATTATTAGAATGACTATGTTAACAACTTGTAATGAAGAAAGGGTGGTATATTTGGCTGTATGTGTATCATGCTCTTCATTTTATGTGGGTAAAACTATTAGAAAGCTTAAAGAGAGAATAACAGAACATAAATCAGAAATCAGGAGGAGAGTAGTAATGAATGCTTTAAGCAAACATATTATAGAAAAAGGTGAAAATCATGTATTTAAATTTAGAGTATTAGCTGTAGTAAATATTAGTCTAAGGAAGGGAGATATTAATAATTTCCTAGAACTGAAAGAGTTAGAATGGATTATTAGACTTCAGGCAGATGTCTCCCCTGGGTTAAATAATGCTGTTAGTCTGAAACCAATATTAGTTAAAAAACAAAGAGAAAGGTTATAAATTTATGGCTATACTTTTGTATATATTCTTTAGTTAATTATGTATGTAAATTTAGATGAGTATATCATATTGTTTCTATATAAAAATTCTTTTTATTATATTTATTGCAATTATTGCATTTATACTGCAATTTTTATTGCATATTTTAGATATGAGTAAATTAATTATATATATGTGTGTATATTATTATATTACACTTAGATGTATAGAGTCTGTTAGACCATTACTATGATAGTAAGTTTTTTATATTTTGTTTTTAATATTTATAACACATAGGTTATACCTATAGTGCTGTTTCTTTAAGTTTCTTTGTGTGTTTGATTAGGGATGGGCTGAAGCATGTGATTTGATGATGTCTCCTATTTAAATGTAATAGTATTGTTGTAGTGTTATACTGATGAAGGGTGTAGACCCGAAAGCTTTATTCATTAAACTTTTTAAGGTGTGATATCTTTGAGTTTTATGATGACATTTATTACCCCTTACAGTATAGAAGCAGATTTAATAAAGTGTATCCTGGTGAGAAACCGGGGTTTGTTCAGTTCTGATTCTGACATAATAAGTAAATTGGGTGACAGACCTTACGTCACTTACAGAAAAGGTTATAATTTAAATAGCATCATGGAGATAAATAGTGGAATGTGTCACCGGATTGATGGGACTTTCAAGTGTGAGGCGTGCAGTTGTTGAAGGTACTTGGCAACTGGGGCCAGTTTTTCAATTGCTAACAAAACTTACAGGATAAAGGGAAGATATACATGCTCTTCGAGGTCTGTAGTTTACCTTGCTACCTGTCAGCTTTGTCCCGCATTTTATGTGGGCAAGACTGACAGGAAGTTGAAAGAAAGGATCTATGAGCATGTTTACAGCATAAGGAAGGCTAGGTTAGAGAATGCCCTGGCCAAACATTCTAGTGAGAATCCCACTCACTCTTTTGTGTTTAGGGTTTTAAGTCAAATTACATCAGATGTAAAAGTGGGCCCTTACCAGTTACTGTTAGAGAGAGAGGAATTGATTTGGCAGCTGAGGTTGAATTCTTACAGTGCTCCGGGTCTTAATGACAAGGTTTCTCTTTCGTGCATACTGAAATTAAGAAGTCTACTGAGATAGAGCAATGGCCATCTGATGTTTGTGTTGATGGTAGTTGCACATATATTGGCTTGTACTTATTTCCATTTGTCTACATGTTCGTATGAGATTTAAGCAAGCATTATATTAACAGCATGTTTTTATAAATCTTGAAATGTGAACGTTGGGGTAACATTTTATGATTGTTTGATTTTTTACAGGATTAGGCTTATTTTATATTAGTCTAAGTAGGATTTATACATGTCCAGCATTTGAGGATGTTGGTTTTTATTTAGTGGGTATTATTTGATTGATCATGTATAATTTTTTTTTTTATTTTTAACTTGCAGTCTTGTTATTTATGGTATAGTCCCTTTAAATGTTAATTAGTTTTAACGTGTTTGTAAAGGGAGATGTATATATGGGTGTGGTGCTTGCTCTGTTTGTCTGAAGAAGTTCGGCTGTCAGTTGAATGAAAAGCTTTGTGGAAATAAATTGTTAATTAA
Source organism: Protopterus annectens (assembly GCF_019279795.1). NCBI lineage: Eukaryota > Metazoa > Chordata > Ceratodontiformes > Protopteridae > Protopterus > Protopterus annectens. The sequence goes on from NC_056731.1 coordinate 194,575,437, forward strand.
CAAGTTTGACTTCAGTTCTGCTCTTGCCTGGAGTTCCTTTGGAGATTTCTTGGTGTGTGTTCCAGTGTGCCTTGTGGATTTAACTGGATATTCTTTATTTACACCACATACATAAATGCATTCACGAATTTAGCTGTTGCAAAGCATTTTACATTGGAAAGACTAGTCGTATGTTAAAGGAAAGGATCTATGAGCACCTAAGTGAAATCAGGAAAGACAAGACAACAAATGCACTTTACAGGCACATTTCAGCCTTTCCTCACCACCAAGTTTGTGGTGATAGACTGCATTGAAAGTGACCCTAGGGGTTTCATCATTGAAGAACATCTGGACAAAAAGGAACTCTTTTAGATTTTATGTGATGCTCACCTCCCTCCCGGTCTTAATGAATGTTGTTCTGTCACCCCTATTTTAAAGTTCAGAAGTTTGGAGGGGTGACCAGTGTTTCATTGGTACAAATTTAGTTATCATACCATTTTAATTTTGATTTTTGATTTTTTAAATTTGGTTATGCCAGTTACTACAACAATTCTTTCAATGTTATTTTTTAACTGTACTTCACAATTGATTACATAAGAGTGTGTGTGTTCATTGGTTGGTTTTTATCATGACTGCTAGTTTTAGTATTTATTGTCATGTGTTAATGTGATGCAGCAGTTCTGATGAAGTCTTGATGTAAGACTAAAGCGATTGACAGCTTGGATTATTCATTAAATGGTTTTTGTGGTGGTTTACACATTGGTCTGTGTGGTGCCTGGACTTTCATCCAGTTTTTGTTTGATTGGTTCTGAGTTTCAACATTTTTGCTTTCAGGTATAGACTTCTTGACTCCTGCTTAACATTTGCTAATATTGAAAAATAAGTTAATAGCATTGCAAGTGCAAGGACCTTGGCACTTTAAGGCTTTCATCATTTTGTCTTATATTTCAAGCCTACTTGCTTACAAAAGCAGTTGTTTATAGATTAAGCAGGGGGCATTAATCCAAACATTTACTTTTGCAAAACTTGGAGAAAAATCTCAACTCTACTTAGGTTCATAGGTAGGTACTAGGCTATCGGCCCAAGGGCCTATGTAAGCCTAGCCAGCAAGGTTCCATAGCTTACGCCACCCAAGAAAGTTATTTTCCTGTGCCACTGTCCAGCAGAGACACAGAAGTGATCCCCGGGGTGTATTTCCTATTTCCCATCCACTCATCAAGATTTTTCTTGAAGAGTGCTAATGAAGAACTGCTTGACATAGATAGGTAGCTTGTTCCCGAGTATAGGAAGTTTCTGGGACAGGAATCTATCCCTCCAGCATGTCCTGTTTATTGTGGTGACAAGGTTTATGTCCCTAGAGTGTGTAGCTCAGAGGGATTGGGATTTTTTTTGGTGTAGTATGTCCAATAGCTCTGGGTTTGACATAGCTTTGTATGTTAGGCAGAGATCACCTCGGAGTAGGCGATATGCTACAGAGTAAAGCTGGAATGTTTTGAGGTGGTCAGTGTAGGGCATTTGTTTTGAGGCCAGTAATTCTCTTTGTGAGGTACTTCTGTGGCTTTTCCAGCTGCTGCAGATGTCTTGTGAGGTACATTCCAAAAGGGGCATTGTACTCTATAATGCTAGTAAAAATGTATGACTCACTATTAATGTAGCGGTATGTAAGTCAAAAAAATGTAGAGAAAATCAAACCGCTACTCCACGGCTAAACATTCAAAGATATATGAATGAATGGTTCCAAAATACTGAACTCTTAGTAAAAATTTTTATTAAAAATGAAATTGAATCAATGATATTTCCAAAGTTCACATGGTGAGCAATTAGTACAAGCCTTCTGCCATCAATAACATGTATTCCAAAAGTCTAAGATAATGCACAAACCCTTTGGTGCTAGTGAGTTACTCAATGGCGTCCTCAGATACCCCTCGCAAAAAGCTCAGCATTCAATGGCCAAAGCCGCTCTTTCAAATTGAAATACCAGAATCCTTCAACAGGTAAGTAAAGAAAAGTAGAGTTGTCAGTACACTTCAGTACTGCTAAATTTCTCAATGGCTCCTCAGACACTTGACATAAGGAGAAACTTTCAGCATAGTACAAATATATTGCTGCAATTTGAAATAAATAAAAGTCAAACAAAAATCACTAAAGAACAAATACAAGTGCAACGTCCCAAATTATAACTCAATAAGCGCTTTCGGTAAAACCTTCTTCAGATCATAGTAGTCCGGGACTCCATTGCTCATTTTTATACAAAACCTATAACCACTGAAAATTGGGGATGCAGGCAACACCTCCTTCACAAATAATCATGACCATTCAGTATAGCGATTCGAGTGACACACCTCCTATTTAACCAATAGTAGGCCGCCTAGCCTTCAATACCGGTTTCAAAGGGATGACTGCATTCAACCCAAGAGGGCGATCTGCTCGTAGATTCACTATCCATTTTGTCTCGCACAACTCAGTTTTATTACTGGTATCACCTCTTCTGTTGCCTTCAAATATTTTCTCAATTACTTTGAACACAAAGCTATGAGTAGGAAATCTAGAGACATGTACCGCTAAGGCATTATGAACATCCCCTCTATGAATGTCACCCAGATGTCGTCGTAATCTCTTTTTGAATACTTGGTTGGTCTTACTAACATAGAATGATGCGCAATCCTTACAGGTAGCTAGGTAGACAACATTTCTACAAGTACATGTAGCCTTACAATTAAAAACAAAATCCTTGTTCATGCCTGGATGTCTAAAGACATTACTACTATCAATGTAGCCACAGGCAGAACAATTTCCACATTGAAATGTACCTTTGCATCCCACTGCTGATGACTTTGAGAATCCATCCTTCATACACAAAAGTCGCTTGATGTTCTTCTTATTCTTGTAACTGAAGTGTGGATTATCACCTACTATAGTTCGTAGTTTTGGATCTTGCGTCAAAATTGGTCAGAACTTATTAACAATATCCCTGATCTGTTTATTGTCAGTGTTGTAGGAATTCATTAATCGCATAGGTGGTACACCTTGTTTCATCTCAACCAAAGCTGCATCAGAATACTGTGACCGATCTCTGTGAGGCTTGTTGGTATTGAAAATGGTATATTTTTCAGAATACCTCGTGCTTGCAAGCATTCCTTTAAGTCAGCCATTTCTTCCTGAATAGTTGATTCCTGCGTACATCTCCTGGTAATTCTAGAAATCTCATTCTTCATTATATTATTCGTCACATGCCTCGGATGCATGCTATTCTTATGAAGGTAGTGGTTTCTCCAGGTAGATTTTCTATAAAGTGATGTCTCCGTTATTCCTTCTGTATTAATCAAAACTCTTAGATCCAAGTAACTAACAGATTTACGTGAAAAGCAGAAGTTTGGACTGCAAGTTAGAGAGAGTCTTCTGTACAAAGGATTGATATCAAGGTACAAGCAAAGAGAAAGGGACGGGACTGTCCTAAATGAAAGTCCAGTTCTGGGAGAGTTTTTTAATCGAATGTAGAACAGAAGCTGCTGTTAAACAAGGATAATGAGAAGGGCATATAAAATATTACCCAAGTTAAAAGAAAATGTTAGAAAAGACTGGGAAGAGAGACTGAAAAGGCAGTTTACAAAGAACAGTGGGAAGACATCTGTATGGCTTCCAAGAATGCAACAAAGTCTAGAATGGCTAGAATTGTTGCATGGAAGTGTGCATAGGTATCTTTATACCCAATCAGTTTTCAGATAATTTTTCATCTGGAAGATAAACACAGTAGATGTGGTAGGGGAGAGAGAGAGAGAGGTAACTGTGAAGCTGTGTTCTAGGAATGTAGCGAGTTTGCAGAGTTTAACAATTCCCTAGAGTACGTTGTCAGAAATGTTGGGAGAAGCAAATGGGTGAAACTAAGAAAAGGATTATTTTGAGCTGGGTCATAGGATCTGAATTGCCTATACATAGCAAGCATAGTTTAATGCTACTGGCTGCCAAAAAAAGCAATTCCCAGAATTTGGAAATCAGCATCTTAACCAACTAACTAAAGTGTTAAATATTATAAAGAACTGGGTGTGGGATCTCTAGAAAAGGGAGGAGCAAATTACATGAAAATAAATATTTTAGAGAACATTACATGCAGAATAGCATTTATGAGGAGGAGTGAAATTTGAGATGAGGCAGGAACTGAACAATTTATGTAATATTAAACTGGATGAAAATTGTTAAAAAACATGTATGTATATTGCATGAAAATATGAAAGGAAATGTTATGCTTTGTTCTCTTTTCTGTTTTTAATTTCTCCAAGTATTTTGTTTCTAATACCATGACAGGAATGGACCCCATTCCTAAGTCAAAGTACAATTAAGTTTCATGAAATTAGTATTGTTTCACTCTTTGATGTTAGCCAAAAGTGCTCTTCGCAGCACCCGCAATGTGCCCAGTACCTGAACTGGTAACGTATCTAAAATACGACTGTAAATTCTTTTTTGTTGCTCCTACTACTATTGGAACTGTCTGGGTATCTTTCTTCCACATGGCTCTCGTTTCTGCCTGCAGATCAAGGTATTTTATGGCTTTGTGTCTCTCTGTACGCAAGACACTGTAGTCACTAGGTATGGCGATTTCAATGATCAATGCTACTTTTGTCTTCTTTTCTTGGACCACTATATCCGTTTTTCTAGCGTCTATCGTTTGAACTGTTGGTATTGGTTGATCCCATGTGATATAAACATAATTTTCTATGATTCTTTGTGGATCATGTTTCCAGTGTTTTTCAGCCACTTCAGTACTATAGTGTTTGCACAATCTCCAGTGTAACGGTCTCACCACGTTATTATGCCTTTCAATATACAGTCCCTCTGCCATTAGCAACCAGCAACAATGTGTGTGACTGTTTCCAATTCGGTTTTACAAAACCTACATATGTCTGTTTTTCCCACATGTTCAATGGACTTTGTAAACCAGCGTGTATGTAGCCCACTATCTTGGACTACCAATATTAACCTTTCATTTCTTGATGTGAATTCACCTCTCCTTAACCATTCCTGCGTTCATTCTTGATCAACATGAGGCTCTTCCAGAAGTTTTCTATACTTGCAACTATATCTGTTTTTTTCCACATTTCTTGCCTTATCTGGTCCCTTCACCTTATATTCTTTCTTTTGTTTTTTAGCACATTCATTTACTGCCTGGTTTTTATCTACTTCTGGTTTGATTTCCATTCCTGCTTGACATCGATATGCTTCTGCTAAATTAAGCAGAGATGTCATCTTAGATTTATTCCCCTCATGTTTCAAAACTTTCACTACATTTGGATCCCGTGAGGTAGGCAGATATATGTGGAGTCCCACGATTGCAGATCTATACATGTAATCAATTTCAAGGAGGCCCATCCCTCCTTCGGAATGGGGAATATATAATCTTGGTATACACTTATTTTATAAATCATTTGGTGAGCATGAAGCATCCTTCTTGTTGTAATAACCAATCTATCCAACACTTTTTGGGGCCAGTCAATCACTCCAAAACTGTAAGTTAGGACAGGAAGAGCAAATTGATTTATGGCTTGGATCTTGTTCCTAGATGTCACTGCTGTTTTCAGGATTAATTTAAGTTTTCTAAAGTACTCCTTACTAAGCTTTATTTGCATTTGTTCATATTTTATTGCTGATCCTTCATCAATTCCCAAGTATGTATACACTCCCTCTTGCTCAAGTTGTCTTGCTTCACATTCTTGTCCCAAACTGATGTTTTCCTGGTGCTGCAGTTTTCCTTTTTTAATGGTTGCTTTTGCACATTTATCAAGATCAAATGACATTCCAGTATTATCTGAAAAAGTTTTGACAACCTGCAGCTGTGCTTTCAGTTCCTCATCTCATGAGCTATACAGTTTTAAATCATCGACAAAGAGAAGATGAGAAGTCATTAAACTTTGTTGTTTTCTAGAAGCCAAATTGTAGCCATGGCCTAAGCTGTTAAGTAAACAGCTTAATGGATTAATGGCAAGGGAGAATAGCAATGGTGACAGAGTCATCCTGGAATATTCCCCTTTGAATTTTTATCCCTGGGATAATAATCTGTCCTTTACCATGGCTCAATTGCAAAGTGGTCTGCCACTGTTTCATGGTTACTGTAATGTAATCAACCAGTGTAGGATGTACCCTATGCATTTTTAAGCACTCTTTTATCCATGAATGTGGGATACTATCAAATGCTTTTTTGTAGTCAATCCATGCCATACTTAGATTCTTCCCCTTATAGTTCTCCACTATAACTTTAAACAACAAATGATCCTTTGTTCCATATGACTTTCTTTTATTGCCCTTTTGTTCTACTGCCATAATTGAGTTTTCTTCTAAATGACTATAAACTCTGTCTGCATCAATTCCTGTGTATAGTTTATACATCGTTGGAAAGCAAGTTATTTGGTTTATAATTTTTAGGGTAGCTTGCAGGTTCACTCTTAAGTAAGAGCATTGTTTTTTCCTGTTGTTAACCAGTGCAGTCTGTGTTCGGGGTGCGCATATAAATAGTTCTTACTCGTGGCTAAATCCTTGTGCAAAGAATTTAATACTTATAAGCCAAAAGCTAGGTACTGCATCTGAGCCTGGGGTTTTCCAGTTAGAGGCTTTTCTCAACTTTGTTTCAATCTCTCTGGCTGTTATTTCTTCCCATTTCATATCCTTCACCTTTAAACTTCTTATTCTTTCTTTTACTTCTTCTGTCCATTTAGCATCTTTGTTATGTTCCACAGGATCTTCATAGATACTGCTCCAAAATGTATCTACTTCCTCTCTTTTTGGTGGTCTTTCAATTCCTTTTACCTTATTTCCCAATTCTCTATAAAACTTTTTTGGGTCATCAATACATTTTTTATTTTGTGCTTTTTCCCTTATATTTATCTTTGTATCTTCTAAGTCTTTCCATCTGTTTTGTAATTTTTAGTTTATCTCCAATAGTGTATAATAGATCCTGGTCTGTTCTAATACTGCGCATTGCTTTTATCATGTCTATCTTTCTTAGTATTTTTGTTGATCTATTCCCTCTTCTGTAATCTTCTAACAGTGACACTTCTTGTCTTAGCTGCTTTATAGTTTTCTTTGTTCAATATTTCCATAATGATATTCACTTTCGTCCCCTCTTTTCCCTTGCTAATCTGTGTTCCTGTGGTAGAACTTTATCAGTTATTAATTTAGCAGCACAGTAATAAATTCGGTTTACTTCTGTTTTATCGTATGGATCTGCATGGACAGTCCTAATTACTGCATTTGTTTTATCAAAATTCTGACTTGGGGTTTTATTAACCTTCTGTAGTCTATTTCTGTCATTGATCTTGATATATCTGTCTTTATCTATTAAATCAAGCAACTCTTCTCTTAACTCATTTTCTTCCATACTGAGGGCACATCCTTGTTTTCCATTTCCTGTGGGCATCCCATAGAAAATTCTATAGCATCTTCCTGTGGCACATTCTCTTAAATTTCATCCTGTGCCATCTGTTGCTGTTTCATATGGGAACTCGTTGGCCTGTCACTCCTCAACATTGACTTCTTCAGAGTTTCCACAGTTTCATGCTCCTTTTCTTGCTGTCTAGCTTCAAATTAATGTTTATACTGGTTTCCTGTGTAAGGCTGCAACATACCTTGATATGGCACTGGACCAATTGCTTCCTGTTCCACTAGTTTCCCCCCTTTTTTTTGGATATCCATTGCTCTATCCAGTTGTGGTGCTTTTTGTATTCAATTTACTACACTGAATCCTCTTTGCAGCTGTTCCACAACCTCAATTTCTATTTCTTTAACTTCTCTATTACTAATCTCTTTTTCTACTTTTCCTCTTAGTCTTATTTTTTGTATTGTAAAGTTTTCCATATCCAGATTCCTTTCCCTATATTTTTCTTCAAGTATCTTTGGTGCTGCTCTTTTTATATTTGTTAGTTTTGCTTTCTCCTTTGCATAAATATTACACCATATTAAATCTCTTTTCCTTTCCCCTGTCCATATTTCTTCTTCACATGTCTCCTGATCTTCTTGCTTTTCCTTATTCTGGGGACTCACTCCATCATGCTGTGATGTATTGTGTTTTAGACCTTCTACATTAAATCCTTCACATTGCAGGCACTCCATAACTTCAACTTCTATTTCTTTAACTTCTGCATTACTAATCGTCTTTTCTTCATTACATATTTGTGCTGTTAATCTTTTCATTGTGAAATTTTCCATATCTGGATGCCTTTGCTTGTATTTCCCTTTGAATATCTTTGAGACTGCCTTCTCTATATTAGTTAACTTGGCTTTCCCCTTTGCATAAATATTGCACCATATCAAATCTCTTTCCCATGTCCATATTTATTTATTTTTTTTATTTATTTTACATTTATTGACCGGGACAATACGACTGGATGCATGTCCATTTTCTGGGGAGGCCCGGGGAGAAAAGCTCCAAGGGTAAGGAGATGCAGCATTACATAATACCAGCATTACATATTACAAACAGACTATTTACAGAGATTACATAAGTAAGCAAGTTAAACAAGTTCCACAGGTTCCAGTTAATCCTGAGCACAAGTCAGGATTAAATTAAATTAAACAGTAAACTGGTTAGAAGATTTTTACACATTCTAGAGAGAGTAAGCCAGGCTTGATACATTGACATAGCCAGTTAAGTGACAAATGTTGTTTGAGTCTAGTTTTAAATTGACCTAAGGTAGAAAGTAAGGCAATATCAGCTGGAAGAGAGTTCCAGGATCTACTTAGAGTTTGCAAAGAGAGAATCACCGGCTGTGTTATTAATTTTACTAGTCTGAATTAGTAGTTTGTTAGAGGATCGAAGTGGTCTAGGATTGTTATAGGGGGTGATAATATTTTTAAGTGCAGGAGTATTGTCTGGATTATAGAGGATTTTATAGGCCATAATCAGTTGGTTATACTGGATTAGGCTGGGTAGTTCAAGCCACCCAAGCTGATTTAGATTGATGCAATGATGTATCCTAAAAGGCAGCCCAGTGGCAAACCTGGCAATGTGGTTGTAGCAAAGTGAGAGTTTGTTAAGGACAGTCTTGTTTAAATTCGAGAGTAGAGGGGATGCATACAGAAGGGTTGAAAGAAGGTGAGAGCGAGCTATGGTAATTTTAGCTGGAGGGGTTAGGAAGGCTTTTATTCTGTAAAGTGACCCTAGTTTTTTGTTGATGGTTTTGATAGTTTGGTTAACATGTAGGTCAAATTTTAGATTATTGTCTATGATGACACCTAATAGTTTGTAGAGGGGTCAGGGGAGATTATTGTGCCATCATTTGATTTTATGATAAAGGTGAAAGGGGTAGACCTACGTGTTGGTGAAAATAACAGCATTTTAGTTTTTTGGGGATTTAGGATCAGATGATGTTCAGAAAGCCAGTTTTCTATCGTATTAAAGGTGGTCTGGGTAGCTGACCATAACTCTGCTGGAGATGTGGCTGAGCAAATCAGAGTAGAGTCATCAGCATATTGGATACAGATGACTTTTGGGATGACAGTATAAAGGTCGTTAATGAAGATGGAGAACAGCAAGGGCCCTAGTATAGAGCCTTGTGGTACTCCAAGGGTGTTAGGTAGAAGGTTAGAGAGTTTGTTCTGCCAGAGGACAGCCTGCTGTCGACCATTCAGGTAGGATTGAAGCCATTGAAGTGCTCTAGTATCTAGACAGAATGTTTGCAGGGTGTGGATTAAAAGTTGGTGATCAACCATATCGAATGCCTTGGAAAGATCCAAGAAGAGGGCTGAGGATATATAATTATTGTTGCGATTATGGTTTATGGTGTTGGTAAAGGCTAGGAGGGCTGAAATAGTTCTGTGATGAGGACGGAAGCCATGCTGAGTGTCTGCCATGAGGTGAGTCTGGATTAGGTGGTGCATGAGTTGTCTATGAATACATTTTTCCATAATCTTTGCAAGTGGAGAGAGTATAGCTATTGGCCTATAATTGGAGAATTCAGTAGAGCTGCCTGCTTTGTGAATTGGGATTACATAGGATATTTTCCAGATGGTGGGAATTTTAGCTTCTACTATGGTTCAATTGATAGCATCAGCTGATTATTGTAGGTACTTGGCAGGGAGTTGATCAGCAGAAAGTGTAGTGGGTTTTAATTTTTTGATCAAGGTACGGATAAGTGAAGTGGTGACTGGAAGCTGAACGCGAGTAGGTTTCTAGGGGTGCTACTTTCAGGACCAGGGGAGCTAGGAGGTAGTTGGCTGGCTAGGGCTTAAATTGCCTCAGTAAAGAATTGGTTAAAACTGTCAGAAACATCTTCAGGGGTTTTATCAATAGTAGCAGCCGGGATTGGGGTTGAAGTTTGTCCAGGATGTAGTAGATTATTTAAACCTGCCCAAAACTTCTGAGGGTTATTTTAATTTACTGTCTGTAAATTACAGTAGTATTGTTTTTTGTCTTGTAAAATTGATTTTTTGGTTTCGTTCCTGGATTGCCTGTATTTAATGTGATCTTGAGGGTCTTTAGAAGAACGCCATAAAGCCCATGCTTTGTTTCTAAGGGTAATTTTGCGTTTAGACTCTTTAGAAAGCCATGGCGCAGTTTTTTCTTTTTTATATTTTTCAAATATCTCTAGATTTTGTTGTTTATATTTTCTCACTTCCTCAGATGCTTCTTTTTCCAAACAGATCAAAATTTATTGATCTATATACTGTTTTTCAAAAATCTGTTGTATTAATGAACTCAAATTTTTATTTGAAGCTTCTGACAGTTTTTCTTGTGGAAGTGTTTTTCTTTCCTCTAATTTCTCTCTTAATCATTTTGTATATGTTGTGTCTGGAAATTCTGGGCTTTTTACATAATAGTAACAGTACGTAATTTCTTTCTTATCCTCAATAGTCCACTCTATTGTCTTTATGGCTCTTCTTTGGCCAATCAATTTTTGTCATTTTTGTGGACTGCTATTTCCTTCTACAACAGGGGGGGGGGGCATCCTCCCCCTGAGCCTGGCCTGGCCCCATTGTAGGAATGTTTCTGTATTTTGAGGATTCTACACTGTCATTTTTTCCAGTCCTGGTACCAGTGTGCCTTTTCTGTTACTGTATGTATACCTATGTCACTTTTTAAAAATGTCATGTTAAATAAACAGGTTTAAAAACTGCCTTCAAATATCCCACAGCACCCTAGTATCATATCCAGGATATGTCTAGTACAGAATAACATAATCTGCAAGTGTAACTAGTTTTTCTTGACTACTGAACCAGTCATCTCTCTGAGTATGTTGTTGTGTCTTTCGGCTTTTCCCGGTTAGGGGTCACCACAGCAGAACTCCGGTCCGCTAATGATTGGCAGTAGATTTTTGTGTGCCGAGTTGCCAGCTCTGACGCACAACCTTCGACGAAGGTACGCCCATTAAAGACTCCAGGTGTATAACAAATAGGAGAAGTAGAAGAGGACATCCTACTGGGCCCCTCTGTTTGAATTCAGGTTTTCAGAAAGAACTCCTCACACCTTTTTTTTTTTTTTTTTTTTTTTTTGCATCTGATCCATCATATAATATCCTCTTTAACTTTATTGTACCATTTGGAATGCAAGTGCCAACATTGCGCTGTTCATGGATTCCCAGCAAACCTGAATGAATGGCTCCTCTGCACCTAAACTAATCAACAATAATATTGTTTTTATTGCACTTCCTTGTGAAGCATTATTGTTCTATTTAATATTGTAAAGAGTTTTGTCTTCCTTCCAGAAAACCTTATTGATTCGTGCCTCTCAGCTTTGGTAACATTTTCACATTTCCTTCGCCATGTTGTAATCTTGATAAATGATGTATGATAATCCTGAGTGAATGTTGGGTATATGTAATGTAGGGTTGCCTGCCCTCATTTGGTAATACCAATTGGTAATTGCTCTCTTTTATAATGCAGGTATCCCTTCCCTTTCACAGCATTAAGCGGTACCTTCCAAATTTCAATAGCTTCTTTAATCCTAACTTCCACATGATTTAAAGGAATTGATTCTTTTATGGGGATTTCTCTGTTGCTTGTTTATAAGTAATAGTTTGTATTTCTTCTTTATCTATCCCGACTGTATTTATTTCTTAGCTTCTTCAAGCTTTGGAGTAATTGACATTTCCAAAAATGCTTCCAGTTATGCGTCTTCCTGATTTCCTCACTCCTCTGGTTTATATAGGTATTCATAATATTGCCAAAATATTTCCATTATATTTTTAGGATTCATAGTTAATATTCTTGTCTTGGGGCCCCTAGTTTTGGCACAGCTATTTCCACTTTCTGTTGTCTAGTCTTTCTGCTATGAATTTCTGTGTGTTGGTATTATTACTAAAAAGCATGTAACAGTTATTTTTCTAAACCTCATGCATGCTTGCATCCATTTGTCCAACCACAACCCCTTTTTCCCATTTTTGTACACAAGATTGGAGTGTCACCTTAATAGTGACAATCATATAGAGCCATTGTTCACTCGTGTACTGTCTAGTTATTCACTAATTTCCCATTAGCACACTACAGCTGTTCCTCATCTTGATCTGTAAGCCTCTCCTCCTGAATATTTTGTGTTATTTTTCTCCCACATCTCAGCTCGACATGATTTAAAAATCCATCTTCATTTTGTCCTGCTCATTAGCTGGCATCTCAACAGTCATTTCTGTCCGCCATAATCTCTCTTGGATTTTACCTGTTTCCCATTCTTTAAATCTTCCTCTTTTTAACAAATATATTTTTGAAAATACAAAAATAGGCACTGCTTGAGGATGTAAGACCTTTCAGACCATGATCAGTCTTAAAATCCCAACATTTTATTACGTCAATCCACAGGAAAAAATACACAGAAATCACAGAAATAAATGCTTTAACTGATTCACTGCGTTTTCATCCAAACTCCCGGACTTCATCAGACAACAAATGTGAAACTAGTCAAGACATTTATAATCATCCTACACTCAATTTAATAAAATTAAGTAATCAAAAAATAATAAAACCAATTTTAAAGAGGAACTGCAAAATATAAATGGAAAGGGGAATATGTCATCAATTAGTATATCTAAACATAGTTAAAATGCATAAGAATTAATACAGTAAACAAATAAGTAAAACAACCCTGGGTTCAGGTATAAACATCCTACTATAAAAACTATATATGTGAATCTGCATATAACTTGTTATTTTGTATTATTAATGTGCAAAAAAGCAACCGCATGTGGTACTGCTAGTACAGTTTGATGGCCCCAAGGTCAAAGGGCTTGCCATTTAATAAGGCTGCTGCCGCCTCTGCCGTCAGGCAGGGAGGGTATCCCGTCGCTACTGGGTCTGAGTACTGTAATAAGCCAATGGTCTGTAACCTTTTGCTCAGGGTTGAGCCAGGAGGCCCAGTGCAAACTTGTCTCTTTCTGAACAGAATAGAAAGAATAGTTTGGTATAGTCGGGTAGACTTAGAGCAAGTGGGTTTAGTAGAGCTGACTTGATAGCTTGAAAAGCTGCTTCATGATCATCTGACCAGGGCAGAGGATCGATTATGTCCTTTTTTAGTAGCGGCAAAAGTGTTCCTGAAAGCTCACAGAAATTAGGGACCCATTGTCTACAGTACCCTGCTAGTCTCAGAAACCCCCTTAACTGACACTGGGTGGTGGGCCTGGGGGCCCGTTGAATGGTTTTGATGCATGAGGGCAGAACACGGCAAGAACCGGCTGTGATAATATGACCCAAATACTGAACCTCGGGTTGGCAAAATTGTAACTTAGCCTTATTAACTTTAAATCTTCACTGAGCCAAAAACCGAAGTACCAGCAGAGAGTCATCCAAACACGCTTGTTTGGCCGCAGAAGTATTTAGTATGGCATCAACATACTGAACTAAAACTGAAGTAGATGGTAATTTAAGATCCTGTAACTGTCAGAACATTTTCCTAGAGAAAAGTGTAGGGGACTCAACATACCCTTGTGGTAACCTCGTCCAGGTGTACTGCTGCTCTCTGTATGTAAAGGCAAATAGATATTGACTATCCACATGGACTGGTATGGAGAAAAAGGCAGAAGAAATGTTTATTACTGTGAAATACTCTACAGCTGGGGGAATACAGCTGAGTATGGTGGCAGGGTTAGGCACTACTGGGAAGGCCGGCAGAACAGCCTTATTGATTTGCCTGAGATCTTGCACGAAATGCTAAACCTGTCTTCCTGGTTTCTTGACCAGGAGAATTGGCGTATTACACGGGCTAATGGAGGGAACGATAATGGACTGCTCTATCAAAGGGGATACTACTGGCTGAATACCTTGTTCTGATTTCTTAGAAAGTGGATATTGGAGTACTGAAGGCAACTTCTTCTTCTTCTTCTTCTTCTTTCAGCTTTTTTCTGGTTAGGGGTCACCACAGCAGATCACCTGTCCGCTCATGATTGGCAGTGGAGTTTTATGGTGCCGAGGTGCCAGCCCAGCCTTCCACAGAAGGCACATGCATGCACACACTCACACCTAGGGCCAATTTGGAGTGTCCAATCCACCTATAGCATGTCTTTGGGATGTGGGAGGAAACCGGAGCACCCGGAGGAAACCCACACGACCACAGTGAGGACATGCAGACTCTGCACAGAAGACACCCCAGCCGAGAATCGAACTGGAGAACCTTTTGCTGTGAGGTGGCAACGCTAACCACTGCACCACCATGGCCACCCTGGGGTACTAAAGGCAACTGAGCACCAGGTTTTAACATAATACGAATGGGAGTAGCAGACGTGAGAAGTCCAACATCATTATCGTAGGTAGTCCACAGGGAAGCAGGTAGTGAATCTAAATGTTTAGACATTTGTGGATCCGGGGCTGTTAGGTGTTGTAGAGACACTGAGTCACCGAGAAGGCCAAGAGTTTCATTATGGGTATCTGGGGGCACCTGTAGGAAGACACTATCTTCAGGACAGAAAATAATGGCTCCCAGTTTGCAAAGCAAGTCCCTGCCTAAAATATTTAGTGGCGCTGACGGCCCTAGAAGGAAAGCATGTTCCCCCTGTAGAGGGCCCAAGGTGACAGGTGTTGGTTCAGTTTCTGTATATTTTATGGACACTCCTGAGACTCCTACCCCCTTGGTAGATCTATTTCAAAGAGTAATACTGGCTGCAGTGGATGAGGTTAGCATGGATTTAGTAGCTCCAGTGTCTATTAAAAAGGGGTGTCTACCGTTTTTAAGGGTCAACGTGATGTAAGGCCCAGTTTGGTCTACTGGCAGTAAGGGAAACAATTGCTTTTGAAGCTGTTCAGGGAATTCCTATTGTGTTTGAGGTTGATTATAGCTTCAGACCAATTAGGTGGGGTCCAAGCCGAATTTCACTGCTGCGAAAAAGGATTGGTTTGTTGTGACATTTTGGACATGAACAGGTTGCTGTTGGTGGCAGGGGAGGTGGTTGTGAAGCCAGGTAAGGACGATTATTTCTCTAATGACCAGTCTGCCCACAGTTATAACACTCAGATTGTTGCTGTTGGGTTGACTTCTTAAATTGCTGGTGATTACCAGAGTAATTCTGGTTGTGATTTTGGCCACCCCTACCCCTTCCTTGAGTGTTTCCTCTTCTTCCCCTCCCTCTCTGCCCGAAGGCAGTGAACATTTGGATCTGAGTATTTAGTAATTTATTTTGCAAGTCTTTTTTGCTGCTGGGCCAACTGATCCAACAGGTACTGCATTTGAGTGACTAATTCATGCAGGCCTAAACTAGGCCAACTTAGACACACCTCCTTTAGTTTGTCTCTAATCACGGGCCTCAGCCCATTGACGAAGGCAGCAGACAGGCCACTAGCAGCTGCACCCACTGTAGGTTGTGGGTAACAGGCTTCAGTTAACCGATTGAGATAATCTTCGATAGACTCATCATCCTTTTGTACTACAGCTTTGATTTTTCACCAATTAGGGGTCGGTGGAACGATAACAGTAATAGTGTCTATTAGACGCTGTCACGCTGCTTCAAACCCATTATCACCTTGTGTACCATGTTTAGGGATGGGAGTAGGGACACTTGCATGATCCCAGATTCTTTTAAACAAATCAAGAGGGGCAGCATACTGAAGAATGGCACAAACTTTTTCGATCGTGGGATTTTGAAGGTTTACATGGCCTGTAAGTACTCTCTGGAATTTCACCGGATTACTGCGAATTGAAGGTAGTGATTTTGTTATAGCTTGGAAGTCTACTGCTGATCACGCTCTGGGTACGACTATAGTAGTGGGAGCCTGATCATGGCTGTGGGCTGGGTTAGGAATTTCCCTGAGTGGCATTAATTGGTCGTTTTCCTCCAAAGGGGAAGAAGGGGCGGAGTCGGGATTAAATTTGTCTGGGCCAAAATAACCGTCCTCACTATCAACAATTATTGGAAATTGGCCAGAGGGATCCTGACTGTAATAATGGTAGTGTCCTCTGCCCTTCTGGTATCTAGACCTAGGCCTAAAATACATTTGATGAGTGGTTTTACCCTTTTTATCTCTCCTATCTCTCCTTTTTTCCTTTTGATCCCGTGATTGGTGTCCGCCAGAACCCTCAGTTCCAGAAGTAGAATCCTGGGACCTGCTGAAGTTGCGTTGGCAGATGGACTTGTGGGTATTGCACCTGTGGGACCCCTTGTGGTGGAGGAACAATGGGTGCTGGACCGATGGGTGGTAGAACAATAAGTGGTGGACTTAACAGATAATGGGACAATGGGTGGTGGAGTATCCTGGTCATAAGCAGGTGGTGCAGTAGCCGGAGGAGGAAAACATACATTATCATCCTCCGAGGACTCTGCGACCTGCAGCTTAGATAGTTCTGCCACCGGGTAGAGACCCTTAATGGGGGGGGGGGGTCCTGCAAAGGTTTACCCATTACAACATTTCACTTTTTTGCTGTATAGGCTAAGCCCTGTAGATGGCATTTAAGTCTTTCTTGATTATTCTTTAAGCTAGAAAGAATGGAATCTTTCTCCCTGTCCTTTGCCTCTGACATCCACTCACTGAATGTTGCCCAGCACATCCCCGGAACCCTCTTCCCTTTCTTTTTTAATTTAGTTTGTAAATTTGACAAAATATCTCTATTAAAGGTTCCGTGCTCAGGAAATGTGAGTTTACCATCATCTTTTGTGAGGGAGACCCACTGAGACAATTACAAAGAACTGTCCCAGGACACACAGAAATACATATAACCTGCAGGGGTTCCTTTTTTTGGCTCCTTTAAACTTTCCACACACTCCCATGATCAGTAATGATTACTTTTATTTATTCTGTTTAATACAGAAAGAAAACTACAGTTAACACCGTAATATCCCACACTCACACATGCATACTTATGTCGCCAGAACTTTTCACTTAATTCCTCAATCACACATCAGACACATACCCAAAATAAAATCATGCCACTTACCTTTCAACTGAAAGAGAGGAAGGTGTATGAAAATACAATCTAGGCACCCAGTATTTGTTTTACAGTTTTTTTTTTTTTTTCGTTCAAACAAGGAACGGGTGGAGATACTGTAAGAAAAGACAAAATATTGTCATGGGCCCATAAACCAGCACCTTCACCAGCCCTGAGTGACCGCAGCACTGCCAGATCAGATCCAAGTCACGGCACCAATTTGTGGAATAAAAGACAGACTTTCTCTCGTTCAGTAATTTTATTACACATGTGCAGGAGCCTCTGAGAAATATCAGGGAGACTCCCAGAACAAACAAAAACTGTAGCTTATATAGACTATAAAATGCTGACTCATTAGAAAAGTAACATTGAACAAATCAGAACACTGGAAGCATGGTTAACCAATAGGAGCATTCCCCATAGCTCTAAAGTTACATGATGTCATTATATCTCTAGGCAAAAAAAGAAAATCAGATGCATTTCCATATATAGACATGTTTACTACTTTCAGATAGTCTCTTTCCTCAGTAACTTTCCATTATGTGCAGGCTGTCACGTCTCTATGTACAGTACATTTCAGGTTCATGCATTTTGTCACATACTCATACTTTAAAGACTTACATTTTCCTTCAAACTTTACAGTACGTATAAAAATATAAATATGTAACCATTTAAAATTTTTATTTATTTATTTATTTGTTTTTATTTATTTTACATTAGTTGACCGGGCTAGTCTAGCTTGGATATAGGTCCATTTTCAGTAGAGGCCCGGGGAGAAAAGCTCCAGTGGTTATAAAATGTGAAGACAGAGCTAGTTAATACACGATATACATAATATAGTCGGAGCAAAAACCAAAAGTATAATAGACAAATGTCTTATAATTTTTTTTTTTTTTTTACAATAGTCATACAGTATGCAAGAGATAACATATATCTATATAGATGTTATATAAAGGTAGACCTATCAAGGGTATAGGGAGCAGAGATTGTAAGAATTATGGAAGAAGAAAAGATAGAGAGGAAGAAGCAGAGTTAATCCGGGTTGTTGCAGGAGCATAGCCAGTGTTTATTGAGATGAATTTTCAGTTGTCTTTTAAAAAGTGGGAGAGAGGACAAAGATAAGATATCAGAGGGTAGTTTGTTCCACATTTTTCCAACAGAGTTGGAAAAGAGACAGTCACCTGCAGAGTTATTGGGTTTGGTTATATTAATCAGTAGGTTGTTGGAAGAGCGTAAATGTTTCAGGTTATTGTATGGTGTGATGAGGTTAGAGAGTATAGGTATTTTAGTTGGTTGGTATAAGATCTTGTGAGCTATTAAGAACTGCTGAAGTATGAGTTGGTTTGGAAGTTCAAGCCAACCTAGTTGTCTTAGGTTCAGGCAGTGGTGAGTTCTAAATGGGGATCCTGTAGCAAATTTAGCAATATTATAGTAAGATGTTGATAGTTTCTTGAGGTTGTTTTTGGAGAGATTTGTGTATATGGGGGAAGCATATAGAAGAGTAGAGATGAGGTGAGATCTGGCTAAGGTGGTCCTTGCTTCAGGTGTAAGGAAGGGTTTGATTCTGTAAAGGGATCCGATTTTTTTATTCACTAATTTTATTGTGTTGTTGATGTGACAGTCAAAGCTGAGATTATTGTCAATAGTTATTCCTAAAAGTTTAGTAGTTGAATCTGGAGAAATAAGAGTGCTATTAGCGGAAGTAAGAGTGAAGTTGAGTGGGGCAGATTTACGGGAAGGTGAGAACAATAGCAATTTGGTATTCTTAGGGTTAAGGAGTAGGCAACGGTCACAGAACCATTGCTCAACAGTGGTAAAAGCTTTTTGTGTGAGTGACTGGAGTTCAGTTTGTGAATTAGCAGTGCAGATTGTAGTAGAATCATCTGCATATTGTATGCAGGTAGTGTTTGGGATAGCTGATTGGAGGTCATTAATAAAGATAGAAAATAGAAGGGGGCCTAGGATAGAGCCTTGAGGTACACCTAAAGAAATAGGAAGGAGATTAGATAGTGCATTTTTCCAGAGAACTGCTTGCTGATGGTTTTCTAGGTAAGATGTAAACCAAGTTAAGGAAGGAGGATCAAGTGAGAGAGATTTTAGTATGTGTAGAAGAAGTTTATGGTTAACCATGTCGAAAGCTTTAGATAAGTCAATGAAGACTGAGGATGATTATTATTGTTGCGGTTATAGTTGATGGAGTTGGTAAAGGAGAGTAATGCTGTGGTAGTACTGTGTGAGGGTCTGAATCCATGCTGACAGTTAGCAAGTAGGTTGTTTTGCAGAAGGTGGTTAAGAAGTTGCTTATGGATAAATTTTTCTATGATTTTAGCTATAGGTGATAGAAGTGCTATGGGATGAAAGTTAGAGAAGACATTAGACTTACCCCCTTTGTGTAGTGGGATGATGACATATCTTCCAGATAGAGGGGAAAATTCCTTCATTTATGGATCTATTTATCAGAATAGAAATGGGATAGGCAATCGCTTTGGCTCCTATTTGCAAGAATTCTGCAGGGAGTTTGTCTGCAGAGGGGGGTGGTAGGTCTTAGTTTTTGGAGCAGTGATAAGATGAAGGAGGTAGATACAGGTTGTAAGTGAAAGGAAGGAGGTGGATTTAAAGTAAGTAAGAGTAGCTTAGAGGTGTTGGGAGATAGGTGACTAGCAAGAGTTTGGATAGTATTAGTGAAGAATGAATTAAAGTCATTGGCTATTTGTGTGAGATTTTGTGGATTAGAGTCCTGAGGGTTAGGTGTGATAGACTGGCCTGGGGATAAAAGATTATTAATGCTGGCCCAGAATTTTTAGGTTCCTTTTTGGAGGTTTGTTGTAGTTGAAGGTGATAGTTCTTTTTGTCTGCCAGGATGGCTGTTTTTGTACTGTTTCTAAGCTCTCTGAAGTTTTGGCGGTCGGTTAGATTTTTAGTGGTATGCCATTTAGCCCAAGATTTGTTTCTGAGAATGATTTTTTGCTTAGTATTATTGGTCAGCCAGGGTGCTGCAATAGCTTTGGTTCTAATAGTTTGACTAGGGGCATGGTGATCCAGGATAGATAAGAATGTGGAATTGAAGTATTCTACTGCTTCATTAAGTGGGAGATATTTTAGTGGGGACCAATTACATTGTATTAATTCATCTAGAAAATGTTCAGAGTTAAATTGCTTTGTACAATAAAAAATGTACAAAGGTTTGGTAAAATCCATAAAAAAAGCTATACAACTGTAAACAACTAAATCAAATCAGTTTGCTGTATGTATGCTCCACCTTGTATTATAGTCTAGCCGCCCTAAACTTGAACACCGGAATAATAGAAACTTGTTCATTCAGACCAGGACCCTAGGGGAGGATCTTGGGAGATGAGGACTGAATATAGAGAAATGTATTGACAAATTATTTTGGTGGCCAATAGGTATCTACAGCTAAAGCCTTTTCTTTTAAAATAATAGTAAGAGCTTCAATGGTACAGTCTCTCTTGGACCCTCTCCCCGTACTTGTAGAGGGCTGAGAACCAGTTCATCTTCTTGATGAATGGAATTCTGTTGTTGGAATTTGATCTCCTTCAAAGCCTAATCCGTCTCCATAATTATTTTCAATCCATCTGGAAAAAATTCTGAAAACTTCTGGGCTTGCCTCAGAACAGCTCTTTAGCTGAGGGAAATATCCTGTTCTTTTGTCTAGTGTAAAGCTAGCAATTTTTTAAATACCTTGGTATTACCAGTAGTCCTCACTTTTCCTTTTTGCAATAAGTTTTGTCATAAACCTCTCCTTCAGCTGGTATGACTGCATTTTAGCTAACTTCACTCTTGGCTGCTTTCTGCAAGCTGAATTTGGAGCAAAGACATATTGCACCATCTTGATTCACAAATCCTCCTGTGGAGCTCTAGTCCAGTAGCTTGTACCTTCACAGAGTTAAAGCAGTCTTCTCCTTCCGGTGTCTGTGGTATTGCAGAGTGCATTAGGTTTTCATTTCATGCTCTGTTCTCTAGATCTACTGTTTTCTGAAACAATTCTCCATTTAAGGTCTCAATCTCTGTCATCGTCTCCCTTCGTTTGTATTTCTGACAGCTTCAAACTTAATTCATCAATTTGTGTTGTTAATGCTTCTATTTATTCCAGGAATTTTTCATTTGTTTGTGTATATTATTCCAAAGTCCAACTTATTTTAAACACTTCTGAGTGCATCTGGTCTATTTTTCTTCTAATTTACTGGAAACACCTCCAGTGATGTTGCTGTTACTCAACCATGAAATGCTTCCCATCCACAACCATTTCTCTTCCTTTTGTAGTTGACTACTTCCAGTGGTGAGGGAAGTTCTTTTTATGACCTGTTTTGCATCCCTGACTAGCAGACATTTTCCTCAGCCTGTTGCTGAGGGGAGGCTGCAAGGGATGATAACCATACAGACAGGTGACTGGATTTCTTTACACGTGTCATCCATTTCTTTATGATGGCATTCATTTGCAAGGCAAAGCTTCCCAAAGGAGAACTCATCCTTGTAATTCCTTACTAGCCCCCCAGCTTGTCTGATTCCCTCTTTTGTTGCCATTTACTGGAGAAACCAGTACTTTTTTGAGTGGTGAAGATTTTGTTGTCCCATCCATCAGCTAGATCTCACATGGACATTTACCACACCTGCAGGCAGTTGCTAGTTTTTCCACTTCCTATAGTTGACAGTAAGCCACAGTTTTTAGGAAGAGTGGTGTCTATATTCTCCTCATCCCAGAAGCCCAGTACTATAAAAAATTATAAGGACAAATGGAGATTTTTATATTTGGACCCCCCCAACTTTTTCTTCATTTCTTGTCATTCTTGACTACCTTTCTGGCATTTTTGACAGTGGTCTGAGATAATATATACTTGGTCTCCACAGTTTTTACTAGAGTCAAGATGGTTCTTCCTTGGTATTTTTGAAAGTACCAAGTGCTTTTTTAAAGGGTACCTTTGTGCTGAGACCTCCATTATGTGACATATGGACTCCTTGAGATTTGTATTTTGTTTTGTCTAACTAAAGTTGCCTTTAAACCAACAGCTGTGACTGAAAAAAATAAATTTCTTTGAAAACCTGTTTTTAAGTGACCATCATTTCTGCCACTTGAATACTAGAATTGCACACTGTGCCACTGGATCCTCTGTTTGACCTTTCATAAGGTTAGAATTATTCGTGTGACTAGTTCTTCTTCCATGCCTAAAGTTGCTACTGAGCCAAAGCTGAACTAAGCTGTTCACTTTCCTGCTTACTTTCTTCAATATCCCAACCAAAGGGAGTTCTTGGAGCATTGGGCGGCAGCTGTTGATAGGTGGTTAAGGTATTATTCAGCAAGAACCCACTGTTTTCAAAAGCATTTTCAACTTTATATTATGTGAAATTTGTTAATTGGGGTAGAGCAATGATTACAAATAACCAATTTTAGACTCAGCCTAGGGAGGAAGAAAAGAATGATACAAAGAAGTGAGATTTACATTAGTCAAAAGCAAGGAGCATTGTACAGTGAATGCCAAACAATGGTATACAATTAGAAACAAGCATGTTTTTGTTAGGAGTATTCACAGTAATTATATACACACATTTACAAGATGGATTTGTTGTTGTTGTCTTTCGGCTTTTCCCGGTTAGGGGTCGCCACAACGGAACTACAGTCTGCTAATGATTGGCAGTAGATTTTCACGGTGCCAGCTCGATGCCCAATCTTCAATGAAGGCACGCCCATTCACGCATATCTTTCGGAAAGCCACTCGACCCGCGGGGAGGACATGCAGACTCCACACAGAAGGCACTCCCCACACTCCAGCCGAGAATCGAACGGGAGAACCTCTTGCTGTGAGGCAACAACGCTACCGCTCAACCACCGCGGCTATTTATAAGATGGAGTTACCAAGTCAAAACATTCTTATGAACATCAGGGTGTGCAAAGATGGATTTACCAAGTCAAAATATTCTTATGAATATCAGGGTGTACAAAGATGGATTTACCAAGTCAAAACATTCTTATGAACAGGGTGTACAAAGTGTAGAGAGAGAAAGATTCAAATAAGTGTGGAAGTTAGAGAGGTGGAGGTATAGAGAGGTGTATGGAGAGGCTAGGGTTTGGTATGACAGAGTGAGTCATGAAGGAGACTTCAGGTGATACAGTAAGAAAGGTGGAACTGGTGTTTGGTAAGATTGTGGAGATGGGCCTTTAGCTGTGTAGGAAATGTTAAGCAAGAAGATGCATTTGGGAGGTTATATTTCCTGGAATTTGGGATCTAGTATGGAGAAGCAGTGGTTTGTGCACTGAGTTGTGTTCTAGAGCGTTCTAGTGTTGTGTAATGAAGGCGCTGTATGGTTTTGGCTTCTAGGACTGCAGGAGGTGTTTGTCTAATAACTTTGGCTGGTAGCGGTGTAATTGTTTGAATAGTTATGATCCAAAGCAAGTCTGTTCTTTTACTGGGAGCTAGGTGGCCCTTTCCAAAGTTTTGCAGTGTGATTCTTGTTTTAGATAGTGTTATAGATCTGCATATTTTGTTTGGTTTATTTTATTTTTTGTTTATTTTATTTTGTTATGTGTGGAGTTTTTTCGATGCAGATGCAATTAAGAGGTGACCATATTCCAACTGAGAAAGAAGAATGACTTTTCCTGTTGTTGTTTGTAAAATCTTGGTAAGATAGGAAGAGATTTTATTGACCCAAGAGCACAGTGATTTAACTTTTTAGCTTCATCTTTTTTGATTCCAAGTGTTTGGATCAAAAGGTTGCTAAGGGCACCTTTACCAGGTGGCTTTCCCAGTTCAAGTTCTGTTAAGTTTTGTATGAAAACTTTTATATGGAACTTCAAAGGCACATTCTTCAGGGCCATGGCTGCTTACACATCCTCTGTCAAATGCTGCTCTGACTGACATTTGTGCTGCAGCTACTTGATCTTTGTTGAATACATTTGCAAAACATTGCAGACTTGCTTTGATTTCTAGGTTTAGAGCCTCCTTTGGGGAAACTGTTAGTCGTGTGTTTATTGGCATAGGAATGAACACATTATAAAGAATTGTCCAGTAGCTTAAGGAGAATGAATCAATTTTTATCACATATGAAAGTTATATACAGTAGAGAGTCGATTATCCGAATGTCAATTATCGGAAACATCAATTATCTGAACCAGCATTCCAGACTTTTCGGGTAACAAAATTCATAATGTCTGAATATGTAAACATTATACGCATTCGCTTGAGCATGTTTTTTTTGAGCTTGTAGCCAAGCTCGAGTATGAAAAATATACTTTATTGTCCACTTAAATCACTGAATGGTTGAAAAATGTTTCCTGCATGCAGAAAAAAACAAGATTTTAGAAGTTTTGTATCCGGTTTAGTTATATGTTCGATTATCTGAACAGTTTGATTATCCAAACTATACCAGTTTGCAATTAGTTTGGATAATACACTCTCTACTGTACTTAGCAAAACCATAAATTTGTAGGGGGTAGTTCCATTTTTCATTAACAGCCTAGCCCACATTCCTGCGCCATGGCTGAGTGATTTCAGTGTCTTCCGGATCCCAAATAGTGTTACTTTAGCACAGTTACCTCGGATTTGAAGAAGGAGAGTTAGTATAGTATATTCTGGGCTAGGTGAACAGTTGGGAAAGTTTGAAATGCCAAATCATGGCAACACTTGCAGCCTTAATCCTACAGATTATGGTGGCTTTACCTACTTTTTACAGATTTATCATTATGGTAACTACATGCATTCCATTCTATCCATTTGTATCTGTGATCTCGTTAAATTGACAGGTAAGCTCTAACCTTCATCCAATAGGAAATGTCTTACTTTATCAACTTGCCCCTCTATACACCTATAGGAGTACCTCAAGGATCCATCTTAGGTCCGTTACTGTCAAACTTCTGTATCAATGATATGCGCTGAGCTGCAAAATTTGTCACCGTAGCCCAATATAAAAATGATGCTGCCTTAATTTGTTCAGCTCTAACTCCTCCTATTTTCAAACCATAATACAAGAATCTTTTTTTCTCCATAGAAAATTAACTTAAATGCTTTTAATGTCTGCAAAACGCAAATAAAATCATGCTGATAATGTTCCCACCCCATAATCAAGGTGTCAGTAACATCTCTGTTATATCATCTAGTAAAAATTACTAGGGGTCGTAGTAGATGATGGCCTGAAATTTGATAGCACATGCAAAATGTAGTGTTTAAAAACAACCTTAAACCCTTGGAATAGTCTACAGAGGAAGCTTGAATCTCACTTTTATAACTTAACATATAACCTAGACTTTCTTACTTCCCAGCTTCCTTCACCCTTTCTCTATCGTAAGCAACTTGCAAACTTCCCCACTAGGCAGATCCCATCAGTTTTACAGCAAAATTGTCAAATTTGCTTCAATCCATGTAAACAAAATTCAGAACCCTAAACAAAATTGGTTAAAACTGAGACTGACTTTTATTTCCAACTGAAAACTGTATATAATTCCTGCACTTGCCAAACAAATATCCATCCATCCAATACCTATGGCAGTGGCACAAATCTGCTTAACATATATAGTGTCATCTCAAAAACCTAGTCCTCACCCAAAAATCAAATAATGTACATGGAGATTCTTTCTGTTCTGGCTATGTTGCCATATTCTGGAACTATATTCCAAATTTGTTACAGCAGACCTCCAACCGTAGAGATTTTAAAACTGCTTTAAAAATGCATGTATGTAGCAAATTAATCTTGACATATTCTTTCTCTCCAAGACAGCTTATCTATGATCAGTTTATGTCCTTCCATTCACTGGTTACAGTATTCCTAACATCTGTGATTCCCTACCTCAAGTAGCTCTCTACCTTCCCTTGTGAAAAAGGCCCTTAAGTACTTAAACTCATCCAGTTGAGTTAGACCCCCCCCCCCCCATACACACACACTTGCAGTGGCCAAGTCACTTCTTGTGGAAGAGAGCTGTGACCTCAGATCTGAAGGTAATGATTTTGTCTCACTAAACAGTAGCCCTCTCTGTTGCACACTGGAGATGTTGTTCAGATTGAGGTTAATAGGATGATCTCATCTGCTTGTAATAGAGATACCACCCTCACAATCCCAGAACTGACGCTCACCAGGCTTGGCTTAAGTGTGGAGGGAGTAGAGGGTTTGTGATGTTTTTGTAATTTTGTTTTATTTGCATGCTCCGAAGGTTATTAGCCATGTCAACATTTGGGCATTTTAATTTGTGTAGCCATATATATATATATATATATATATATATATATATATATATATATATACCTCCCCACCACACACACACGCAATGTATATGTATGCTTATACGAAAATGAGTACAAGCCGCTTTAACAGGTACCCCTGTACCTAAGAACAATAATGCGGTCCACGACAGTATTAGTTGGGCCTTACTGTTTTCCTGATGCTGCTCACCGTATTACCATTATTTAGATGTACTTCTCATTGCATCACATGATGAAGAGCTGCATTTTTTTCTTATTATTACTGTGATAACTATTGAAACAGAGTTTGTTTCTGGTGTAATCCGTTACCTCCCATCAGCAGATGTAATACACTATCAGATATTGAATTTATTCTCGTACCAGAACGCCATATCATAATACAGAGATTAGTCTGCTACAGATGGTTCCCCAACAAATAGCTCCAAATGAAAATGTCTTGTACTGCTCTGGATTTACACAGTATAGTGTACTGCGAGGAGTGACTTTTAGAAAATACTCTAATTGCAATATTTTTGACTGGCTTCTCCACTTATGTAATCTTTGCCTATCATAAACAACCGTGATAGGGGCGGAGTCTAGATGGTCAACTGAGAGCATTGAATTTTGAGAGCTCCATAAACTAGTATAATAATATAGGAAATTTTTATTATTTTCAAGTTTAAAATGTCAGAAATCCATAGATAAACTATTAACCTACATAAATATCAATTTTGGTGGAGCTGTACAAAAATTTTCCAGTCAAGTAACTTGGAGATGTATTGAGTCACTGAATATGAACAACTTGAGGAATTCTCACCCAGATGCTGCTTTGAAAAAATAACTGCAATTGATGACATCTGCCGTACAGGAACTATCTTTGAAGATGGGTGGCTTTAAAAATTACTTAGAAAACCTCAAATTAAATTCTCAAAAGCAGACTGATACTCTTAAGGAAGTATTACAGCAACACCATACAGAAATAACAAATGTAGAGACTTCTCTAAATGACATTGAAGGGAGACTCAGAGGAAGAATTCCAAAAATAATTTCTGCTTAAACAAAATACATGGCTGCTTAACAAAGTAGATGACTTGGAAAGGAGAAACATAAGGATCTTTGGTCTGCCTGAAAAGACTGAAGGTAAAGACATTATTTCATTCTTAACCTGGATTCCTGAATTTTTAGACTTGAAAGAGGGACTTTCATTTGGAATTGAAAGGGTGCATAGAGCACTGAGGAAACCTGCTTCTAACTCAACAAATATTCCACCTAGATCCATAGTTACAACATGTCTTTCATTTCTGGACAAGGAACTAATATTAAAATCTGCTTGGAGAAAATCACCCTTAAAATACAATCAAAGCCTGATAAGATTTGACAATGATTATTCTTCCAGAATACTAGAACAAAGGAAAATGTCTGGCCAATAATAAAACTGTTGAAACAAAACAGCATTAAAGCACAGCTGGCCTTTCCAGCCATGATAAAAAATTTTTTTGCCAATGAGATGAGAACCTTTAATGACTTAGAAGAAGCTACTATATTCATCAAAAGCAACAACATAATGTCTATCCCAGAAGAAATGGAATGTATAGCCCCTACTTTTAAAAGAATAAAATAAACAAATCCTTGGACTGATGCTAGAAAGAAGAAACAAAAAACTTATTCCAAGATAGCTGTCCAAAAAAATAACTCTTACAACTACATCTCTCAAAGTATCAACTGATATGGTACATCACTTGTCATCTATTTTTATTTAAAAAAGGAGGGATTCTTGAACAACTGAGAAACAGTAATGATTTATTCAGAATGTTCAAAGTGTCCAATAATTCTTCACAAACAAAGGTAGGTCAAGGTGGGTTACTGTTTACATTATATATAAGCCAAACAAAGCAACATATAAAACAAACATAGAAGTTTCTATTCCCCTACTTGAACTCAATGAATATTTACCTTGTTCATTTTTCATTGTTTTTACTTATAATTTAAGTAATTAATTAACTAATTCAACAGTGTACCATTCATCAGAGTTCAGACTCAAATGTAACAAATTAACATCATATATAATAGCAGTAACAGTGGAGTGTTTTGAAAAAAAATGCTGTCATGGAGACATGCCTTCTTCAGTTAAAGTATGATTTAGAAATGCCATGTGTATCCTGGTTAAATAATGGTAGCAAGCTCTTAGTACAAATGTCATCATTATTCTGTCTAAATATAGTTGATGGCAGGTATCACAGCTATGAGTGCTGTTTGATCAATCATGATATGGTGTGCGTAGATGCAGCTGTATCTGGCAGCTAGTACAAATGTCATTATTATTCTGTCTAAACATGGTTAATATCAATTATGGCAGGTATCATAGCTTCGAGTGCTGTTTGATTAATCCTGATATGGTGTGTGTGGATGCAGCCGTGTCTGGCAGCTAGTAAAAATGTCATTATTATTCTGTCTAAACCACGAATGAACAGTTGCAAGCATGATACATTTCTCCAGGAATGAGAAAACACCAAAATCAAACTGAAAGTAGTGAAGTCACGAACCACTGGTAGAGTCAAAAAATATCTATATCCTTTAATTCGCACATACAGGATTTCGTCCCCATAACCAATGGAACTTCAACAGATAAAACATTTTCAAAAGACAATTTATTTTAAAAGGCCATTACCCAATGAAAATACATCAATTTAATATACACCTTCATAAAATGGCCAATAAAAATGTTAGTTTAGTCATATAGCATAAGCTTCATGCAATTGTCCCTCATCCAATCAACATTCAACAATCATCAAATCAACATATAGATAGTCATACAACTAAATGCATTCATCCAATAGTTTTTTTGAATACATTACCTATTTAGAGATGATAGGTACAGACTAAACATTATTTCATTTAAGTAAAAATCATCCTCACTTCTACATATGTTAGAATTTATATAAAAAAATCTTGGAATTAAATATAAAAAAATAAACTCAATTCATATCAGTATATTTCTGACATCCCTTAATCGAAAATCATTGTTATTGCACAAATAACGGCACTTCAGATAACCTTCCATGTGCCAGCCTATTTTAAGTCCCAGCGTCAAGATAGCTTTTGCTATTCTTCAAATAGAAACATAAACTACCTACATATCAATGCACTGAACCACAATAAGCTATCTTTAAATTCATATGAAACATCATAAATTCAGCACTAAAACTGTTTTAACCAATAATATCTCATACAAACATGCTGTGTCCAATCACATTAATCTTCACAACAAGGCTGTTGTCGTGGAATCCACAAAATCAACACGGAAGCGTTTCCACAAAACTTTAGTTCTAATTGGTTCATATTTAACCAATTAGTTAACATATTCAGTCTAAACAGCCAATGGTTACATGTCAAAATCTAAATGTATTTACCCCTTCACAACTCCGTTGTCAACAAGTTCATAATTAACTAATCGTATAGCAAATTGAAACTTAACCTCTGGTAATATTTGATCTACATAGCCCTAGGTCCAATAACTAAAAAAAAAAAACAAATATGACATACATAATATTTACATTTGGCTGATAAATATTATCCGAGCATTTAATACTTCACCATATGTTCGACTAAAGGCTATCAGTATAAACTACCCAATATTTACATTCACCCAATGGAATGTCATGTGAGCACTCAATACCCAATCCCATCAGCTTCAGCAAAAGACTATAAGGAGAATGCACCCACACAAAAGCACTTCTGCCTCCACGGGGCTTCAATTCTGACTGGTTCACATTCAACCAATAGTCTAATATATTTGATCTAAACAACCAGTACTCTACAAGATATGTACTGCGATTACTGCAAGCACATCTCTTCAGAGCATCATTTACTACAAGTTAAAATTTGGCGAATAATGCCACAAAGATAACCTAAGTATCCAATAGTTTGCAAATTACAAAATCCAACACCAAGTGCCATACTTGGATATAATTCATCCAATCTAAGCAATCAAGACCCTAAAAGCCAAAAGATGGTAATTATTAGATTCAAAAAAACATTTTAAATTACTTAGTGCCTTCCAACTACGGGGGACAATTGCCGTACAAAGGGGCCTGTCTGTCACCTTAAACTACATATTTCCTTGATTCCTGCCTAACCAATAGTGAAACAAATTTGAACTAGACCACCAATAATGGCTGAAAAAACATGGCCCAACGCACTACAGAAAATAAACACTACTTTGCCCCCCATATCGCAAAAACATGATCATGGGCATCTTTATTATTTCATTCAAATTAGTCAAAAATTAAATGGAAATATAGTAAATATATAGACGGCTCATTACTAAAATAATTCAGTTCTTCATACGTAATTCTTAGGTACTTCGTGTTTCACCAGTGTTCCTACAACTATTGTTCTTCTATAAAAACCAAGAATACTTAATATGTACACGCCGATTCAGACAAAGGGAGGCTTAATCTATCTACTTGATCACATCCATGCTACGGATACATAAAATAAAAAAAAATAATCTATTCCAACAATAATCAATAAAGATCAATAATAAGGTGGTAACCATGCCATTAATAAACACTGTTGAATAAAGGGGGAAAAGCATATCACCTAGAAATTGCTTTCAGTTTAAGCAGGCTAGTAACTGAGGCTGCCTCATTTAGTCCTGGCCAAAAGTGCGCAGAAAGACGCAATTGCCAAAATAATTCTGCTTTTTCAAGGAGCAAATGCCAGGCACTCCCTCTACTTGATTCAAAAACAGTTTGCAACACAGTAAATTTAAAACATTGACTACTGTTTTCTGAAACGTGTCTGTAAAGAGCTTTGGTGGGGTTTTTTTAGAACAAATATCAAATAAATGTTCACTAATTCTGTTTTTTTAACTTCCGTTCAGTCTTGCCCACATGGAAAGGTGGGCAGGTTTGAACATAAGGCACAATAAACCACTTTCTTGCTATTACAGCATGGTTTTACCCCTAACAAATATCGTTTGATGGCTAATCATAACATGGTTTGTTAAAAGAATATGCTTACAAAAGACACAGTTGCCACATTTAGTCATAGACCCTTTATTAAGGATCCCTTTAGAACATCCAAAAATATTTTTGAAATTGAGCCCTCTTTTAAAGACAGTAATGGGTTTGTCACCTAGTCGGCATCTAAAGGCAGAATCATTCATTAGGACATCCCAGTTTTTCATAAAAACATGCCTGAAAGCGTTGCTGTCATCACTGAAAACTGTGATAAAAGTACTAGTAAAGGCATTTTTTATGGCACAGAAGATTTATCAATAATCTCAGATGAGATATTAAGCGAGTCTTCTTCACTTAAATCTAACCTAGTCACATTCATTAATCCTGAATTAAACACATGCACACACACGCGCGCACACACACACACACACACACACACACACACACACACACACACACTTGCAGTGGCAAGGTCACTTCTTGTAGAAGAGAGCTGTGACCTCAGATCTGAAGGCAATGATTTTCGTCTCACTAAACAGTAGATCTCTATGTTGCACAGTGGAGATGTTATTCAGATTGAGGTTAATAGGATAATCTCATCTGCATTTAATAGAGATGCCACCTTCACAATCCCAGAACTGGCACTCATCAGGCCTTGGCTTAAGTGTGGAGGGAGTAGAGAGTTTGCGATGATTTTGTAATTTTGTTGCATTTGCATGCTCGGAAGGTTGTTCTTTGTGTGTGTGTTGTGGCGTGTCAACATTTGCATCACTAACCTTTCGTTGTTGTTAGCCATGTCAACATTTGTACATTTTAATTTGTGTACCCATGTATATATATATATATATATATATATATATATATATATATATATATATATATATATATACATACATACACATACTTCCCCACCACACACACACACACACAATGTATATGTATGCTTATAGGAAAACTAGTACAAGCCACTTCAACAGATAGCCCTGTACCTAAGAACAATAATGCCGTCCATGACAGCATTGGTTGGGCCTTACAATACCCCATGGCAGTCTATTTTCCTGATACTGCTCACCGTATTACCATTACAGTACTTCTCATTGCATCACATGATGAAAAGCTGCATTTTTTTCTCCTTATTACTGTGATAACTATTGAAACAGAGTTTGTTTCTGGTGCAATCCATTACCTCCCATCAGCAGATGTAGTACACTGATATTAGATATTGAATTTATTCTCGTACCAAAATGCCATATCATAATTCAAAGATTAGTCTGCTGCAGATGGTTCCCCAACAAATAGCTCCAAATGAAAATGTCTTGTACTGCTCTGGGTTTACACAGTATAGAGTACTGTGAGGAGTGATTTTTAGAAAATATTTGAATTGCAATATTTTTGACTGGCTTCTCCCCCTATATAATCTTTGCCTATCAAAAACAACCATGCTAGAAGCGAAGCCCAGATGGCCAACTGAGAGCAGTGAATTTTGAGAGCTCCATAAACTAATATAATAATAAACAAAATTTTTTTTAGTTTCAAGTTTAAAACGTCAGAAATCTATAGATAAACTACTAAACTACATAAATATCAATTTTGGTGGAGCTGTACAAACATTTTCCTCTCAAGTAACTTGGAGATATATTGAGTCACTGAATATAAACAACTCGAAGAATTCTCACCCAGATGCTGCTTTGAAAAAAGAACTGCAATTGATGGCATCTACCTTACAGGAACTATCTTTGAAGATGGATGGCTTTAAAAATGACTTAGAAAACCTCAAATTAAATTCTCAAAAACAGACTGATACTCTTAAGGAAGTATAACAGCAACACCATACAAAAATAACAAATGTAGAGACTTCCCTAAATGACATTGAAGGGAGACTCAAAGAGGAAGAATTCCAAAAGAATTTCTGCTTAAACAGAATACATGGCTGCTTAACAAAATAGATGACTTAGAAAACAGGAAAAGGAGAAACAACATAAGGATCTTTGGTCTGCCTGATGAAAACACTGAAGGTGAAGACATTATTTCATTCTTAACCTGGATTCCTGAATTTTTAGACTTGAAAGAGGGACTTTCATTTGGAATTGAAAAGGCACATAGAACACTGAGGAAACCTGTTTCTAACTCAAAAAATACTCCACCTAGATCCATAGTTATAAAATTTCTTTTATTTCTGGACAAGGAACTAATATTAAAATCTGCTTCGAGAAAATCACTCTTATAATGCAATCAAAGCCTGATAAGATTTGACGATGATTATTCTTCCAGAATACTAGAACAAAGGAATTCTATATATAGCTTTGGCAGTACAACTGTTGCCAGAAAGGAATATACTTAAAGAAATAAATTCATTCCTCATAAAATGTTTATGGTTTCCCAAAAGAAACAATAGCTTTTAATACATCATATCAGACCATGGAAACAAGGAAGATTAAACATTCCTGATATAGAAACATATATAAAAGCATCAATATCTAAATCTCAGATTGGATAAGTCCAAATTATTCTGCAAACTGGAAAGAGTTACTAACTGTAATATCAATAAATGAATTTGATTTACAAAAAAAAAAAAATACAATTTGCCATGGCACATATTATGTATTAGTATGCAATATAACATAACTAAGCCCACTAAAGCTCATATGATTATTACATTGACTCATTTAGGAAAATTATTAATGCAAATATATATTTGATCTTTTAACACCATTTATAGCTACAAATAGCTATTCACATAAAATATACAGAGAAATAATGAATTCCTGGGAACAGAAAGGATTTGTTTGTTGGTTTCAATGTATCAAAGAACTAAAAGTTCTGGATATGCAAACAACAGAAACAACATACAAAATTCCACAACAAGATCGGCTAACTATGCAAAGCATTCTGACGTATTTGCAAGATTTATGCAGAATAATTAGTAATTCTTCATTTAAAGAAATACCTAAACTTACTAAGTACCTATATGAAGTATTTTGAAATTTTACAAGATATTGATAAATTAGAAAAAAACACCCAAATCCTCATATTGGAATTATATAACAAAAGGACACTCATTACAGCTAACTGAAGAAATTAAATCAAATATTATATCAATAAAACATACATCCTTTAGACAATACTGGAAAGTTTTTAATTAGAAATGCTTTCACAGAGCATTCTTAACTCCAGGTAGAATTACTAAAATTAATTCTTCCACAAAGGGAATATGTTGGAGGTGTTAGAAAATACACAATGCAGATTGGAATCACATTTTTTTTCGACTGTGTTAAAATTAAGCCATTTTGGAATGGTATTAAAAACTTTTTACAAGCTTTATTTAATGAATCATGTAACTTATCTCAACTTTAGTATTATTAAATGTGTACAAAGGTCCTCATTTGAATGCGTTAGATATGTATCTAGTATGGACAATACTTGCAATTTCAAGGAAGTGCATAACAAGAAGATGGAATACAAACACAATACCAACTTTGGAAGACTTCTACAACCTATTGAAGACCACAGCATTGTTGGAAATTAAAACTAAAGAATTAAGGATTAATTCTAAGCCATTTATTAACAATCCATGGAAAAAAGTCTTATTGATTGACACACTACAATAACTGAACAGATACACTCTGATAACTGGATTGTTATACCTATAAAGTAATTGTATATATTGAGCTCTGTTAGTGTCAGGCTGGTGTAAATAGTGTACATAGTTATTTAAGATGTTGTATACAGATACTATGGAATTTATTCAACTGTAGTTGAAAAATAAAAAAAAATTTTGAGAGAAAAAAAACAGCCATGACCTCCGTCTGTAAACACCTTATCATAAAATCAGTACCCAACATTAATAATACCTCAATCAGATACAAATTTCAAATCCGTTTTCATTGTACTTCCAGTAGGGAAGGTCCTTGAAAAAATATTTTTTTCACCAGTTATCAGATGTCCTAAAAACAAGCTATACTTCCCAGACACGAGCACAGATTATGGTCAGTTAGGAACAACATGACCATCGTAAACACTTCCATAGGTTACACCCTCCATATTATGATTTAAAGAACTCCTCACTGGAGCAGTTTTCATTGATTTAACCAAAGCATTTGACTTATTTGATCATTCCCTCCTTTTAAACTCCCTGACCAAGAAAAGTTCGGATGCAGTACTTTAAACAAGTTCAGTGACCATCTCTCATACAGATCCTTCAAACTACTAGTCTTGCCCTTCTCAAATCCAGCAAGTTCTGTAATCAAGGATGT
>NC_056731.1:194616134-194801134 GCF_019279795.1 Protopterus annectens
GTTAGGGCTTTATGCCTCTACTTTAAAGGAATTGGGTTACAAAAAGGTCATAAAGTAATGAGAAGGCATGGTTAAGAAGCTTACTACTGTGAATGTGGTAGGGCAAGTATGAAAACAAGTTTTTGAAACTAAATGGCTGAATGGTGGACATTCTTTGTGACCAGTTGTTAAGGTACCACTTCACTGTAACTAGGCAAGGTAAGGCTAAAGACTGCAAAAAACTGTCTAGTAGAAGGAAATCATTGATGATCAAAAGGGTTTTGTTCTTGGTATTGAAGGAAAGCCCTGTGAACAACCAGTTAAGACAACCCTGAAACAAGCATTTCTTATCCCTGCAGATAGAAATGTCTTGGTATGCTGTTTATCATTGGATATCACTACCCTCTCAGTTTTTCATTGCTGTTGCCACAGCATTGAATTTCCAAGGGTAATTGTCAACACTGTGGTTACTGACCGTGACCTCCAAGACAGCACTTCTCTGCAGTCACATCACAGGCAGTGTAAGTCCACAGATGTTTGAGGAATTTTTATGTACACTACTTTACCCAAGGATATTTTAATTTAAAGGAGACTTTGTAGGAGTTCACCAGTCATACTTATCTTTAGTGTTTCAGTTCCAGTTCTTTAGTCAGGTGGGAGGTGATTGAAAAGGAGATGTATTTTTTGTCTTGCACTCTTGGAAGCTACTCCATCACAAGCTAGTGATCAGACTGTCACCTTGTTCAATTAGTTTACTCTTCAAAGAATTGAAAAACATCAAGTCTCTTTCAAATTTTTGCCGACTTTAAACCTAGAAAATAAAATGCTGGCAGTACGGTGTGTTGTAAAGCTGACTGAACCCCATTTTGAGTATTTCCTTCACTAAGTTGCTGCAAAAAAGAGTATGAGAGAAATGTTCCGGCTGAATGCAAGGTATGTCCTTCCTAGGGTGGACCAGAGGTCAAAAAAGGTAGACCCCAAATGCTTTACTCATGTGAGTGCACACTTCCATATGCCCATGTTGAGTGGTCAAGAATGAATGGTACAGCCATGACACTGTCCCCATGAGGGTTGGAAAGATTCCAGTCTTTAAATTTACTTTGGAGCTTATATGTTATATAGGATAACATCTGACAAAGTAGTCAAAATTATCTTTATCTGTAGTCATCACTCTTCCTTGTCTGTTGTGTACACACACATGGGCCAGCCTCAGAAGATGTACTTTCATTAATATTTACTGTATAATTATGAAAACATTGATGAAGACTTTTGGGGATCCAAACCATAGAATAGCTTAGCCACCAATATGCCCGAATCTCTGAAGATGGCTGTTTCAGGTCATTTGTATCAGCATTACTGGAAAGGTTGAGTGTACTGTACTGTCAGTAAATGCTTAGTTGTACTTTGAAGCATTTTTTGGTTCAACACACCTTGTTTAGTATTGTTTACAGGCCTATATGTAAACTTATTTTTCAGTTCTGTGTATTGTAAGTAGGTTCATGCGTGTTAATATAGTGCACAAAGTACTCTTAATCACAAGTGCTGCTGCCTCTCGTCAGCTCTACATTGTTTTACACATTAACAAGTTAATTGTACTTATTGTTTTTCCCAAAGTATTAACACTTTCAAGGGCAGTTTTCTTTGTAACTTGCTTACAAATAAGGAGGGGCCAATATGATGATAGTAGTACTTATTCATAATTAAGCTTAAAGACCAGAGTCCTTTCTCACAAATTTCACCTTTGAAAAAATTCAACATTTCAGGTAGTGTTAAGTATGCCCTTTTCCTTTTAACCATGAGTCAGAGTGGTTACATTTTAGGGGTCCGAATTTCCAACTTAAGAAATATGTTTCCTGTAGGTTGGACCTCCCACCACCAAAAAAAGGGGGTTCCTCTTGCATTTACTGATTTGTGTTATTCCATCTTTTAACTGTGTATACTCTTGAGTAGGCTATTACAGAGTTGGGGGGGGCAGTTGCACAAGGAGTCAAGTGCTTTCATTTGTATGACAGATGCCCACATACATAGCCAGTTGAATGCTGCTCTGATCGTGTTTGGCCTTTGTAGTAGCTGAAATGGCTAAATAGCAGTCATTATGGCATCATTCCTCCTGTGTGGCTGGATATATGTATTGTGCAGTCTTTCACTGCGAAAAACGGTGATTACAAGTATGTGTTGTTTTATTCTTTTCTGCATGGTTGTGTTAGTATATTTAGATAAAGAGCAGCATTATGAAAGTAGGGCTACAGTAGTAAAAGTAATTACAGTTGATTTCAGTATGGCAGTCTGTTCTAGTGTTATGATTTAGTTGACTTGCTAAATGAAAACACATATAGGTATGGTTAAGTTGGACTAATGGTAAAGGCCTTTACTTTACAAACAAAAGGTGCGGGGTTGATTCTCACGTGGGGTAATTGGCTAGGCTTAAAATGACCCACAAGGGCAGTTAGTCTAGTGCTAATCTTTGAACCTATGATGGTGAGACAATGCAAGTAATTCAGTGTGTTTCAGTGTGTAGTTCTTGTGTGGACAGTTTGCATAGAATGTTTGTCCAAAATATTCTTTGGTCATGAAATTGTATGCATATTTTCAAGTGCTACGATTGGTTGTGCAGTGTTTTTTTCTGCTTGTGTATGCAGTCTGTTTTGTACAACTGCCTGTATGGTGATCATTTTTTACATTTAATTTAATACATTATACTGATGTATAGCTGTAAAACATCATCTTGGTCACTCCTTTGTCACACAAATTCTTGCTTACACTGTGCAAAAAATAAATGAATAAATAAATAAATAGAAGGAGCACTGGATGTGGGTATTTTTTTTTTTTTTTTGCCTAATTAATGTAAGAAGGCTTTAAAGCTTGAAGTATTTAAAGAGCAGCATTTGGAGGGTACTCCAAAGGGAGACGGTGGATTTGCCATCATTGTTTAAATTCACAGAGTATCTGGTAGTGACATTCACCTTTCAGCTGGGGGGAGGGGTCAGGGGTAGGATCAAATGCTTTAGTACTCAGATACGCTGGAGTCGTCATCGACTTAAAGCTGCCTCACAGCATAGAGAGATTAACTAGTAGACTAGATACCACAATTTTTGTAACCCTGCACTAAAACAGTGGGATGGAAGCTTATATTAGCGGAGGGAGGTCCCTCTTTTCACTCATCTTTTTCTAAATGTGTGGGGACGACTACTACATATCCTAAAGAAAAACTGTGGTATATTGAGTACTGCTCTCAAAAGGAAGCATCAGATGCTCAGGCTGAAAGGCCCATTTAAGAGGCCTAGGTGAAGAAGACCATTGAAAAAATTAGGAAGATACATGGACTATTTGAAATGCTGCATCATCTCTTGAATGTTTAATATGTTTTGTAAACACCCGATGAGTTATTCAGTATATAGTTAAAGTTATTTAAAATGATCAGGGTAACATAATGGATGCTTCCTCACAAAATGTGTATATGTGTAGCTAGTTTTGTAACTAAAAAGAAAGTGTCTTGCATGACATTCAATGATACTGGTCTACATACAGGAAGTTGTATACAACGTCATATGCTTTTCCTCTTAGAGTTAAAGACCTCTTGGAGGGTGGCCATTCATCCTTAGTATCTCCTTGCTTACTCACCATCCAGATGTAACAAGTGGGGAAATACACTTGGAGGGGGCTGTAATTTATAAGTTGGTGAATATTTCAAAAATTTTGACTACGCTTCTGATACTACACCCTTCTGCCTCTACCAAGTAGTGACCCTCTGCATTAAGACTGCACACGTTCACGTAAAGAAGAAATTCGTTGCCATGAATTCAACTTTGTACTTCAATTGTAGATGTTTTTCTTTGTAGGTTATTTTATACATTATTTCAGCAATGTGCACAAAATGATGAGTTAATAAGGAGCATTGCATAATCTGATTTAGCACATCACCGACTTTAGATAGTTGTTGTGTCTTTCGGCTTTTCCCGGTTAGGGGTCGCCACAGCGGAACTCCAGTCCGCTAATGATTGGCAGTAGATTTTTACGTGCCGAGTTGCCAGCTGAGACGCACAACCTTCAATGAAGGTACGTCCATTCACGCATGTCTTCACACAGAAGACGCTTTAGCTGAGAATCAAACAGGACAACGTCTTATTGTGAGGCGACAACGCTACTGCAGCACCACCACTTAGATGGTACTGTCCCCAATTTCGGGAGACTGGCTCCTTCTGAAATAGCAGTCCTAGTCCCAAAATTAGCTGTGTGACTGAATTGTTAAGGTATTAAAATGAATCACAG
This sequence comes from Protopterus annectens, assembly GCF_019279795.1. NCBI lineage: Eukaryota > Metazoa > Chordata > Ceratodontiformes > Protopteridae > Protopterus > Protopterus annectens. Next base: position 194,620,383 of record NC_056731.1, read on the forward strand.
TAAGTATGTAATTTCTTTTTCTTCACAACACATCAAAATATCTAATTATTTTCTGTGTTTTTATTATTATTTATTTTTTTATTTTAAAACTGTGCTGCAAAAATTAGTCTAGGAAAATATGTTTTTTTGATGGTTGACTGCTAATGAGATTTGCTTTAAACTTTAGGTGGCATTACACACAACTGATTTGCTAAAGAAGTCAGGCTATGTATAACATCCTTTAAAATGTTTCACTGATGGCTTTGTTTTGTGTTGCATGCAAACTTCTGGTAAAGTAGCAGTAAGAAAATGGGAATTTTTGCAGAATATTTTTGCATTGTGGTCATTGAAATGTATTTTTCCTATGCCAATTTTGTTTTATCACTGTTTTGAATTGTTTTCCTTTAATGTCTAATTCTTCTTAGATGTAGCATTGTGGATTAGATAAGAAAACCAGAGTAAAATGTAAGATATGCTGTAGAAGGCAGTTTAAAAAAATGTTTGACAGGCAGTAAAGTTATTAATTATAGTTGATTTTTGTCTTTATGAGAAAAAATAGTGCATCTTTTAACTCACTTTGACTTCATGATTACTAATTATTTGTATAACTTACAAATTGTAGTCAGTCTTTCTTGTTTTAGAGTTTAACACAAATTTAGAAAGTGATTTTGCTTGTTTCTCTGAATCGTAGAGAGATCCAGGCTGAGCCATCACCCAAGAACCCACAAAAACTGCAGGCCTGGTAAAATGAATGGTAAGTGCAGAAAGTAAGGCTTATACTCCAGGGTGGCCTGCAGAACTGTTTCATGACTTGTTATAGTGTTGGGTGGTGATTCACTTTTTCCACTTGCATTTTTTTCATAATTTCATTAGTGAAATCAGCTCATACAAACTCTGCATTCTTGCTGTGCATTGCCAAGTTAAGTATATTTGAGTACAGTAGCTTATGCCATTGCATACAATCTATGTAGTAAAGCAAGATTCTTCAGCTTGTGCAGGTTCTATATTAAATTTGATTGGCTATTGCTTGATCCTGTTGCTGGGGATCTTGGAGATTGTGATGGCTAATTTTTGTATATCTTCGTTTGAAGTACGGGTCCTTTGGCAAAACTAAAGGTGAAGCAGCAGTGAATGTAGCTGTGATACATTGTCAGCACAGTAAAATGAACATTCTTGTGAATGGTGATTGTTGTGCTCGGTTGTGCCTTGTGATTGATGTACATGTCATTTTAACATTGCATGACTTCTACATTCATTTACTGTATGCATGGATTAAAAGTAGATGAAGTTAAATAAATTTAATTTGTTTTAACTGCTTATAGGAGTGGAGCAGTCTTTGTCCCAAGAACGTCGAACACCTGTTACCCCTTCTTCCTCTGCCAGATACCATCGTAGGAGATCATCGGGTTCACGAGATGAACGCTATAGATCAGGTAAATAAACATCAGTTGGCTTTTGTTAGTGCTTGAAATAAACTGTATTTTAGTTCCTTCACTGAGGATAAAGCAGTAGTTTGATTAAAGTAAGTACTTTGGATTTAACCTGTGAAACTGAATCCTTTTAGAATGGATTATTGTTCTTTTGTTCATTGCTTAAGAAATGCCTTTTGTTATTTAAACTTAACTAACTTAAGATATGCCATGCCCCATTGACCTTAGCATTCATCGATTCCAGTGAACTTGGATTTAGGAGGAAGCACAAGTAAGTGGAAGGTTTTGTCTGTGTGCCAGTGTTGTTGTCTTGTGGTAGGGCATGGAGGATTAAGGCTTTTGAATTGCTTATAGGATCATGCAGTACTCCTGGTTAATTCTATGTCTCTCTCTTTGTACTGCTTTAATGACCACGAGATGTAGTCATACAGTACTCCTGTGTTATTCTTGAAAAGAGACACTTATTGCCTAGCGGGATTACCTGGTTAAGGTATTAATAAAAAAGTACTTTTGAAGCATTTCTTTTTTCACCACTTTTCTTAGCCATTTCCTTCTGTAGTGTCATCTTGGTTTGCCAGTTTGCGACATTCATAAGGGGCTCTTTTCTCATCCTCTTCCCTACCTCTCACCACCTATAATAATTGATTTTAACTATTCTTCTGTCTCACACACCATTACTTTTTTTTTTTTTGCTTTCTTGTTTTTTTATTGTGCATCTTTACTATTCAGTAATTACATGGCAGTCATTACAGGTATTCTACTGATTCTTCAGATTTCAACTGACCATAAACTGAAGACTTTCTAAAAGGGAATACTTCATTTAAGGTTACTTCTGCATGTGCCTTTTCCTGTTTCATACTTCAGATTTATGATAGGAAAACTGACTTTGCTACCCCTTGACCCAGTTATTTTTGCAGACCTGACATTTCTTTCCTGGAAAATGTAGTTCCACGAGTCTCGTGCAAGAAGCTCTGCACCACCCTCAGTTACACAGTTCACATAATGCTCCACTCCTCCAATTTATGTTTTAGCTCTAACCCTGGCTGAGTGTGAATAAACCAAGCACTACCTACACTCAACCATGGGTTATTGCTATTATACAGTTGTGTTGTTTTTGTGTTATGTTGAGTTGTTTGTTGTAGTTATGGGCATGGACGGCCTAAGGCATAGGCCAACTAGGCAGCTGCCTCTAGGGTGCTGCTCCTAGCAGGGGCACTTTTCCAGTAATCTGCATGTTGCAGGTAGACCTGGATAGGGGCACCGAGTGCTGGTGGTGGAGAGCTGTGGAGCTGTTTTGCCTAGGGCACCAGTTGACCAAAGGCCAGTCTTGGTTATGGGTTTATTTATTTTTTGTGCATGTTGTTCTACTTCAGTTTTTAGAGAAAAAATAGTTCTGCGGGTTTTATTTAAATTTTGCTTTTATTTAAATGTTATATGTTTTTTATTAAGTAAAATTTTGTATATATAAATAGTCAGGAATAAACATGTTTCTGTTTTCATTTATTTATGTATGCTTGAGAAATATTTTTTGTTGTATTGAGGTTCCATTTCTTTCTTCATCTGTCTTTACATCTGATGTTGTCCATGTCATTATGCATCACGAATGGGTCTTCGGATCCGTCTTCGGATCCGATGCTGCCATTTCTTCCAGAAATATGATCCGAGCCTCAAACTCCTCCCTCTCCCATAGTGCCTCACTCCTCTTCAAACCCTCAGGTCTGGCTTGCCCCCTTCCAGCACAGACATTCTGAGCCTCTTTTCAGCTAAGTGAAAATTTTCCTTTGTTTCTGTAAATGTATTAGTTTTTTTTTTCTGTCATAGCTAATCTATAGCCTGTTTGTATCTGTAGCATTAACCTTCTCTCCCAGTTGAGGTATTTTTTCCCTGTCTTTTTGAGTTTTCGCTGGTGTTAGGGTCCTTTCCCACCTTCATCTGTCCCTTCTATTTCCCACTTTCTCTTTCTCTATGTACAAAAACAAAAATAATTTCCCTGTGTCTTTTAGTTGTAGTTAGTAGTGCATAGCTTATAGTGTGCTTATGTGAGTTGTGCATGTTTGTATGTGTAATCACTCTAGCATATCTGACAAGCCTGACAAAACCCTCTGGCTTCGAGGTATGCCTCTTGTGAGCATAAGATTCTTGAATCGGATGCCCACAAGAGGTGCATTTATTGCCTAGGTCTGGGGTTCTTGAAGGTGCTGTGCGAGGTCTGCTCAGCCTTCAGTCCTCAAGCCCTCACTAACCCATGAGATAAACTTATCTTGAGAGGTCTTTTCCCAACTTCTGGAGCCCAGCCCCCTGTCCCGAAGAAGCATGCCCCCTCTGTTACTCTGAGGACAATGGTTTCTGCTCCTGAGAAGTGCAGGAAACTGTGGAGCCATCAGCCTTGGATCTCTGCTGTTGTCACTTCTCTCCAGATCCAAGAGGGCACTCAGATCCAGTGGAGCCATCATCTACCAAGCCAAACCTCTCTGCTGGATCCTCAGTCCTTGGGTCCAAGCAGTCAGTCAGAGCCGGTGGAGATAATACGGATCCACAGCTCTTCTCCCGACTGGACTGTGTGTCAGACTCACCTGGATCAGAGGTCCTGGAGCCATACTCTGTGATGGAGTAAGTCTTTCTCATCTGTCCAGACTGTATGGCCCAGAATGTTGCCAGTTAGGTCGACCCATTCATCTGTTTCCAGTAGATCCTCTCAGCTGTCACACTCCAATATGAATCCAATGATGAGGAGTTTTCTCAAAGCCCAGATCCAGCCAAGGATCTTGCCTTCTCTGACCCATGGTGGATCTGCGATTACTGCGACCCAGATACCGCAGCCTCCTCCTCCCCCGATCTGATCCTCGTCTTCAGAGCCGCAGTGGATCAGCTTTGGAGCATGGAATATATCTTTCATTGACTCAGTGTCCCTGACCGACTCTGCCTCGATTCCATCACAACGGAGTAGGTCCCGGATCTGAGATGTTGATGCCAGGTCCTTGGGGATGGTGTTGGCTTTGACCTTTTTGGAGCTGTCCCTTCCCTTGGAGGCCTCTGCCTTTGACAGCTCAGGGCTAGTGCCTTCTGGAGGTTTTGGAAACGGGATGACCTCATTTTCTCCCTTGGCCGCTTTGGCTCCTGGGGTGGGGGCAGGTTCTCTTAGCATTGTTGGCATTCCAGGTGGCAGATTGGGCACTCTCTCCAACTTGAGACAAGGTCCCTCTTCTGCCAGTTACTACCCAGTCCCCAGCAGATCAGGGCTTTGCTGCCATCCATCCAATCCATGGTCAGCCCCTCCCAGAGAGCCTCCAGCCTACCCCTCAGCAAGGGCCCCCCCCCCCCCGAGTACCCTGTGGAGGTTCCTTGGAAGAGCCGGTGCAAGATGAAGCAGCTGGACTCCCCTTTGGAGTCATTGACTGAGGACACTGATTTTGATGAAGGGGAAGGGTCCCCCTATCTCTACCTGATGATATTTCCTTCAGGGATACTTCAGAAATCCTGAAATAAAAGGGTGGCTGGTCCTCCCAACCCTTTTCCTCAGAGGGGTCAGAGTCTCTATAAGCATTTGAGACAGGACCATCTACATCCTGGTTGAACCTGCTGCCGGGCTTGGAAGGAGCCTGACACCATGGAGCCAATTCCCAAACATGAGGTCAAGTATCTTAGTCCTCGTAAGGATCACCCCTTTTAGAGAAAATGTGTTGTGGTTGATGCCAGTGTGGTGTTGACAGCCACCAAGAAGAAGCTCTCCAAACAAAACTTCACTGTTCACCTCCTGAACAAGGAGTCTCAGGCTTTGGACAGGCATGGGAAGCACGTGTATGCCTCAGCCACTTTTACGCTAAGAGCATTGAATTACCTGGCACACTTCATGTGCCTTCAGAGAGATCTGATTAAGGAAATTTCTACCTGTCTGATGCAGTTGCTGTCGGAGGAAGACATTAAAAAGGTTTCACCCAGCTGACCGCTGTGGCCTCCATCATTAAATTCTCGCTAAAGTTCATTTTCTGTGCTGCAGAATATACCTCATGAGCTGCTGGTTCAGGTATAGGCCTCAAAGACATTTAAAGTGTCATTCATTAATGCCCCCTTTTGACGGCTCCTCCTTGTTTGGGACTGTCAGTAAAAGAGACTCTTGCTCATAGTGAACAGGATGCTATGACCTTATCTGGCACTGGGATCAAGTTTTCTTCCCCCCAACAGACCTTCTCTAGGAACCAACAGAGTGGGAAGAAGATGTGGTTCTGTAAGTCCTAAGGGCCTTTTCCTGATTTGCAAAATTAATCCTCTTCTAAAGCCAGAGGGAGAGGATTCAGTAGTAGATGGCGCCCCAGAGGGAGAGGTGGTCCACAGGGCTTCAGGGACCCTTTCTCTGACAGGCCCTTTCAGTGCTCCTGAAGCACTGCCCGACTGTCCTACTCTGGAGGCAGTTGGGAGCAGACACTCGTTACACCCAGAAGCCTGGACAAACATAACAAATGACACCTGGGTAATAAATATAGGTTACTATATTCCCTTTTCCTTCCTCCTCTCAGTTCCAAGAAGTATCTCCCTGATGTGCCACCCAGTTAGAGGGAAAGTGTCCTTCTAGAAATTCAAAAACATTTAGACAAAAGAGTCATCCAGCAGGTCCCAGCTGAACAACTAGGATGAGAACTTACTCATGCTTCTTTTTGGTGCCAAAGAAGACAGGGGACCTTCGACTCACCTTGGATCTGAGCAGTCTGAATTTATTTGTAAAGAAGTCGAAGTTCCGCATGATTATGGTACAGTCCTTTCTGCTGCTTCAGTGCAAGGATGACTGGATGTGCTTTGTAGATCTCCATGTCAAAATAGACAGGTGCTCCAGGAGATATGTGCACTTCAGGCTGGGGGCCAATCATTACCAGTTCAGAGCACTGCCCTTTGGCCTCATCACTGCCCCCCGGGTGTTCACCAAATGCATGGCAGTGGTTGTGGCTAACTTCCATCTGCAAGGATTCTCTAGGTGTTTCCTTACCTGGACGATTGGCTCCTAACAGCACCCACAAGGCATCAACTACTTCACCCTGTTTTGATTATGCTGCACCTGTTCCATCACCTAGTAATCACAGTGAACATGATAAAATCCACAATGACTATTGTACGGGATATTGAATTCAAAGGGATGCAGTTGAACACAATCACACAGATAGCAGCCTTAACTTTCCACTGAAGAAGATCCTTGAAGACAGCAGGTTCAACTTTTACTAAACACCCCAACTCCACCAGCTTGACTGATCCTCATGGTCCTAGGATCCATGTCAGCTGCCATTCTTCTAGTCCCCCTAGCCAGGTTCTTTATTCGAGTTCTCCAGTGGACCTTAACAGTATAATGGTCTATTTGGTGCCATCCGTTGTCAGCCCCAGTCAGGCTCACTCCGATTTGCAGACGTCATCAGTAATGGTGAATCCTTACATACGACTTTCATTTTGGCAGACCCTTCATTCTTCCCCCTCCTATGGCCACAGTGACCATGTATGCCTCACTGTTGTGGTGGTGGGGGGGGCATTTTTAGCTTGTGTTATTCTTAGGGCAGTACCTGTAATAAAATATTTTGGTTATGTTGATTTAGGTATATGTTTATTTTATGAGCAGTTGTTAAGACATGGAAATAAAGCTTTGTACTTACTTGCTTTGATGGTTTTCTGTAGTGTAGATGTTTACTGTTGCATAGTTTATTTTTTTTTTCCATGTCTGTTTGACATGTCTTCATTGTTTGTTTTTTCTGTGTTGTTGAGTTTCATTTTTTTGCAGGGAGCTGTATTTGTTGCTTACAAGAATGCTCGTTTTTCTACATTTGCAGCACTTTGTGTATGTTCCTGATGATGTCTTTCCCCTTTGAAGTCATTTATTGACGTATGTGTTGTGATTGTCTCTTTGGGTATAAAAACAGTGCTGTTGCATTTGGTAGAAGTTTTTAAAGATATCTTTTGAAGCTTTGTAAGGGCTGTAAAGGGTCTATAGGGATGGTAAACAAGAATCCTCTTAAGTGGTTGTCTGGTATTGTCATAGCATTCTATATGTTTTTTGTGTGCTCATTGAAGTTTATTGTTATGTACTCTATGCTGTCTTGTATTTTCAAGATGAAACTTTTTGGGTGAGGTACCTTACACCATTTCCTTGTCTTTTGAAATGTAGCTGTATGTTAAACACACTTTTGTCATGAGTCCATGTGCTGTATGGTAATTAAGCTTTGCTGTTTCTTAATTGTGTTATTTCTTCAGTTAGTGGCTTATAGTGTTCTGTTATGTCTTCATTTCTTTTCCCCTTAAGGCGCATGGGCTATAAACGTATTTGAAAACTGGCAAAAAGAGAAGCAGTTGTTTTTTTCTTTTGGCTTTTCCCGGTTAGGGTTCGCCACAGCAGAACTCCGATCCGCTAATGATTGGCAGTAGATTTTTACGGTGCCAGCTCGACACCCAACCTTCAACGAAGGGACGCCCATTCACGCATGTCTTTCGAATGCTACTGTACCACGAGGTGGACATGCAGATATAGAATTAGAAAACATTACACCTGAAAATTTAAGTGAAGTACTAACATAAGTTTATGCTTTGTGCGTCATGCCTGGCAAGCCGGTATGTAAAAATCAACTGCCAATCATTAGCAGACTGGAGTTCCGCTGTGGCGACCCCTAACCGGGAAAAGCCGAAAGACCCAAACAAGCTAACTTAAGTTTATGCTACTGTATGAAACACAAATAGACAAGAATATGTCATAAGCACCTTTGTTGCAGTAACAACAGGACTGAACACTTACATGAGTAACAGAAATACTACCATTTGACATACGTTCCCCCTCAAATTCCATACTGCACTCAAATGTACCGTACAAAATAATAATAAATTCAAAAACTATGATACAAAATTAAATGTTTGCACAATTCCAAGCAAAACAAATGCATACAAGAAAACTTTCCCATTTCTTCTGTATTTTTAATTACCTTTGAAAACATTGTTGCCATTCATTGTGTGTCTGTCAAGTGAAGTATAGTCTCTGCAGTAACCAAATGTCAGTAATAATACTCTTCCCAAGATGCTATAATTATGTAAGCTGCTTCCCAGGAGTATAGGATAACAAGGTAAGGGGTAGATCCAGACAAGGATCACAAGATCACCCTTGTTGTTACTTTCCATTACCACCATGAGTAGAGGTTGATGTGGATTGTTTTCCCACAAGCTGGACTTTTGCCTTGGGTTTTGTAGCAGGCAGGTATAATGCGCCATAAAAGTATAAAGCCAAGCTAAGATTTTTGATATGTTTCTATCATGCTGTGCTTCGGGTCATTCCCATGATGAGAATGATCTGGTTAGTTGCTGCCTTTCCGAAGGGAGCATATCGTTATCAGCATTAGTATGAAGCCTTTCTATCAGTCCATTAAATCAAATGATAGTTTCTACAAATGCTGCTGTTTTCTAGATTTTCGTGTGAAGTTGTCATTCAGTTTAACTGTAATGTACTTTGATAAATGTTAGTTATGGGTTAGCTCTTACTGAATTGCTGCTCTTCCACTGGAGAAGATTTAGGATTGCAACATCCGTTGTATGCAGTGGTACAGGCTTTCCACACTAGTGCGCAGTTGTGAAGGTAGTATATTTAACTTAAGGTGTGGAGCAGTGCTGTGTGTTGAGGGGGATGCATTTTTAGATGTTTGAACAGAAGTTCAATGAAACTGTTTTTTCACATTGAAAAACGCATTGTTGAGTGATCTAGTTCATTTCAGTCAGTCCACACCACTTTGATTTAATCTAGTGACATAAATCCTTACTGAAGTGTCTATATCCTCACAAAGCATGCTGCAGTAACGTAACACAGACCTGAGTAGGTGGAGTAAGTACTCACTGTATACATACATTGCAGAGTTATAGGCTTGTAAGTGCTAGCAGAATTAACAAGTAGAATTTGATTGTGCTTTCACTTTCTGTCTGATGAAATGCAGCAGTTACAGAGTATCCATTTAGAAAACTAACATCAGAAAGCCACTGCAAGCACAATGTTTACTGCATTCGTTCATTTATTTATTTTATTTTATTTATTTTTTCTAACCTGGGTAGAGCAGTGCCCAGGAGCATTTCCTGGTTATTTCTTCAGTGTATCTGTGCAATCCTGTAACTGTTTCTCTTATCCTAGAATTACAGTGAAATGTTTTGGACCATCTGCAGAACATCAGGTATAGAAAGGAACAGTGTTTGCAGTCTGAAATGTAGACAATCATCTGTGTACAGAAAATTCTGTTTTGGGTGTTTGGATAATCCCAGGGAAATCACAGATCGTGGAAGTCACTTTCTTGTGTAGCTGGAAGATCTGGAAGATTGTCAGTAAATAAATTTGCAAAAAGAAGTACTTTTACTATCACACACTATACCCCCCACATGTTCCAATAATACTGATTAAATGTAAAAGCACATTGTAACAAGCTGCATTTGTTGGACAGTACCAAGTACTGCATGCGCTATGAAGTTTAAAAAAAAAATGTTCTACTTTTTGCACATTTTCGAAAGTACCTTGTGCGTTGTTGATTCTGGGGACATAGACCCACAGAGGTTACTACAGTGTTGCAAACGGTCATAGTCAGTGTTATCTACCCTTAGTCCACTCCATGTCTAGAACTTCTGAGGACAATGATATAAATGTACTTTATGCTTAAAAGTGCTTAAATTTAAATTTTATTGCTTTGATCACGTCATGTGGAACAATGAAAAATACCTTGCTGTTGTACTGTAGCAGTTTTTCTACCCCTGGAATATTAGAATACCACTATTTCTTCTGCAGCCCGTGTCATGTTAAACATAAAAGCAATACATGAAAAAAAGTATTGGATAGTGATCCACAATGGAACTCTAAAAACTTTCAAACATTTCAACCATATGGAGTTTCCTGTGTGTCACAAGTCCATTGCAACCAAAAAGGGAACATAAACTGCTAAGCTACTGCTTTGCAAGACACTGCTGAAAAAATAATCCATTTCTGAGACTATCTATGTACAGAACTACTTCCAATGTTCGGGTCCTCAGTGCAACTCCTGATGTGCAGAATAGTACATGCCATTTTGCCAAATTCAAAACCGCTTACTACCAAATCCAAAATTCATAAAGCGAAGTTGCAAGCACAGCCAAGTTAAGTGAAGATACTCTTTACAATGCATCGTAAAACAGTTCTGTGTTTTGCTGTAAGGGGAAAATATAAATTTTTCAGCAAGAAATCTGTCAGTGCAAACCAGCAGAAAAGAGATCCTACCAGACATAACTTCAGGCAAGCAGGTGTACTGGAGATTCTGAAAACTCAAAGTAGTCATTCCTTCGTTATAACCATCCTAAAGCAGAGGAGTGTGGCACTCCAGACTCGCCACCAGAAAACACAATGCCATTCCAAGAAGGTATGAATAATTTTAAAGATGATATGTTAAACAGCCTGAAGAAAATTGACTCATACACTTATAAAATATAATTGTTCAGTTAAGACTAAATGTATACAAGACATGATTTTTTTCCCCATCTCCCCACACATCCCCCTGCCCACCCAAAACTGACCATGAGTTGCTCCCCTCCCATGGCCGTGGCCTCCTTCCAGTACCTTCAGTCGGGATGGAAATGGACTGGGAAATTCCTGAAGCCCACCGGTCGTCTCCACCAGCTGAACCCATTGGGCATTCTGGGAATGGAACTAGAAACAGCAGTTAGAAAAGGGAAGAAGCAAATTTACAGAGAAACAAATGTATTAGTGGGAACAATACATGCCAGATAAAGTTCAGGAGGAGGAATGAGGCTCAAGGGAAGGCAGGAATTGAGTGATTTTATGTAATGTTGGACTGAAAGACAGTTGTTAGAAAAAAACATATAATGTGTGATCTGTATAAATGGAAAAATGTTACTGTTGTTTGTTTTCTTTTTTCTGTTGTTGTATGTGTGCCTCTGTATTAAGTGATAAATTAATAAAAGTGTTTAAAAAATACTTTGCTAAAATTTTCCATCAAGTCCTAGAGGGAACAAGTGAACTGTTGAGGCCTACTAGATATTTCAAAGTATTGTAAACAAAGGAAGAGTTTGTATTCCTTGTCTGTCTGTATGCTAGGAATTCTCCCTCATAATCTGTTAGGATGGATCACTTCTTGGAGGGAGTTGTAGGGCATCTTGCAACAGAATAAATCTGTTTGACAGCTTAATACTTTTTTACCATTTTAAAGACAGGCATTCTATATAGTATTGATGGGAGAATCCATCTTCCTCAAGGCCCTGTAGCAAGAAGTTCCACTCTGGTCTTGTATGTTTTTTCAGCATCAAAAATGCATTAACATTCTGTTTTGTTCTCTTCTCCTCATGCTTGCAGAAAGTTAAGTAATCATTTGATACTGAGGTTTGGTGATAGGATAAAGAGAGCTTGGTTATTTCCTGTCTGGAGGATTGTTTAAGCAGATGCCCTTTTACATGGTTTAGCTAACTTGAGGGATATGCAGTACCTGCCTCATTGTTTTTTTATTTACTATTTGTTCACCAAGTAAGTGGACTGGTCGGTTGACCCTTTTCTGCAGCGACCTGAGCTCAAAGAGCAGACAATGCAATAGACTTAGTCAACAATATTTTATATACCAAGTAAGTACATGAAAAATTTCGTAAAATAATGGTAAGATAGAATGTAGATAGGATAAAATTAAAAGATCCAGTCAGAGTGCATTGTGAAAAGGATAATAAATCTAAAAAAGCAACCTAAAATGTGCATAAAATGCAATCCTATCGTAGATATAACATATAACTTCCATTGTGTCTGTCGACCACTGTCGTAATATAAGGGATGTTTCTCATGGACATGCAGTTCAGTCAGAAATGCTTAGTTATGGTTAGTCTAGTATTGGCATCAGTGCAGGTATATTTTAGCCGAAACTGTGTTTCAAAATCATTACAGATGTTTCTTTTCATATCCCATATTTATTATTGTTTTATTTTCAAGGTCTTTTTCCCTCAGTACTTGATAACAATCAAGTCTCCTCCTATTAGTTTTAAGCTCATTTCCCTCACTACTATGGAGTCCACAGCACAGGGGCAAATGTCAGCCAGAGGGGCCTTCATATAGGCAGCCACAGAAGTGGGGTTTTTATGCCTGTTTCTGGCAGTGAAAGTACTTCTAGGTGTCTAACCTGGACACTTGCATAACCATAAAGGTTTACTGTGCCTTCTCTGTGTATTTGTATATGCATACTTCACACTGATAATGATGAGAGGTTACCATCACCTGCCTGGTAACGCAGAGCCCAGATCGTTAGCTGTAGTATCTTTTAATTGTCTGTAAGACTCTGCTTACTGGTGGAGGAGCAGTGAACTAGGAATACTCTCCCATTTGCATGGGTGAATTAGCATCAGACACGTGCTGCATTTCTCACCTACCAGCTTCTCCTGCTTCTAAGCCACTGTTTAAATGTACGTCATTTGGGAGCTTTATCTTTTTATGCCTTGGAGTCTGGCAGTGTTCCAGACTTATGAGAAGTTCTCTGCACTAGGGCAGTTGCTTCCTTTTCTATCTTAATATGTTGGGAACAAGGTAAATTTTATGTTGAGAGACTTTTTGGGGAGTGGCTTCCTTGAGAATCTAAAGGGCCTTTTCCTTTTAATTGGACTTTCCAAAGTGCCATCTCCAAATAGTTTTTAGAACACAGTACAGTAAATAGAGGACGTTATTTTTGGTTATCTTTGTTATATCCTTTCACATAGAAGTAGTAGTACTGATGTCCCTTGGCTGTTCAGTTTTAACCTTGGGTTGTTGTAGATTAACCCTACGTAACACTTGTTTGGCTGAAAAATGCAGTTGTTGTAGAAATACATACAGCTGTCCTGTTTGCTTAAATTGTGAACTCATCCCTGAATCTTGTATCTTTAATAACTTCTAGAAAGAGGTGAAGTCAACATGTCCCTTTTTAGGGTGTTAATCATAGTTATAAGTTGAGCAAAAATACTCTAAAGAGCACCATTCAGCCAGAATCAGCAGTGCAAAGCATTATTCTTTTGGTCATTAGGCGGTAAGCCAGAGCTTGCATACATAATGTTAATGATTGTTTGATGACCTTGCAACACTCTAAAGATAGACTTGCTTAAAATGTGAGGTGTTAATGATAAATCAGATATTAGCTTAACTTCACTAATGGTCTTATATGAAGTGGTATTTGTGAACAAGTGTTCTCCTTCTTGGTCTGGAAACATCTCCATGCAGGTAGACATGGCCTGTTAAGAGAGTCTTCGTGGTTGTTTGATATTTGGACTCGCACCTCAGAGCCTGGACATCAAGAAGCCTGTTTGCTATCTAGTGCGAGTCCGAAATGTATACGCAGGATAAATGTATGTGCAGGATACTACCATTTGATATTTAGTTCTGCAACTTGCACTTAACTCAATATAGGTTTCTTCCACATTGTGATGCAATTCGATGTTGGTTTCTAACCTGCAGCACCCACACTCTCAAAAAAAAAAATGCATTTTCTGTTATTTTGTGAGAATGAGTAATAGGAAGTACTAATTTCTTTATGAAGGCAGCTTTTCCAGTAATGAAGGTATTAGTGCTGGCAGATAGTGCAGAGGATTAAGGCTAAAAGCTGTTGGTGAGCTGCTGGGTATAGTCCAGTGTTTGATTTCCTCAGCCTCCATTTGTATATTCTGTAAATCTGAGCAAGTCACTTGACCAGGCAGGGATCTGAGGCAGTTGGAAAATTGGGCTACGTTGCTTACATGTGTAGTAACTACTTATAAACCTGCATTATTTTATGATTTAAAATGTGAGTTGATTGGTATAATAGAATAAATGCATTTTTCCTCAATAATATTTATCATCCAATATGCAATTTGTGTACTCTAGCAATATGGAGCTCACTAATAGTAGCCAAACAGGTAACAAAATCATCATTACTTTTCATATTAACAACAATTTTGTTAGAAACATATTTACATTCCTGATTTACTGGTGTTAGACATTTGCCTTTCATGTTCCTTAAGGTTGCATCTTTCCCATGCTTTAAATATAAACACTATAAACATCAAGTCATTCAAAATAGAACTATTTCAAAATGAAACTGGTATCTAAAATATGATTTTGCTAAGCAGACACACATTCTTGCTTCCATTCAAAGTCCATGTACTTTATTTCATGTTTTTTTAATGTCTAACATCTAGGAAACCATCTCCTATCCTAAGTTGTACATCACAGTGTTAATATTTTCCTTCCATATTTCCAAGATTATGTCTGTTAACTTGGGACTCAAACCAAAGGCTTTTGATATTTTGTGCTGGTGTCACTACTGCTGGACAAACGAGACTCTGAGCACAGTGAGCAGCTAGGCATTGAGCTCTCACTTGAGCCCTTTTCCTTTCAACTAGGAAATCCCTGCTATGGTGATTAAGATCAAATTATATGTATTCACACAAAAATGCAGAGAGGAGACAATTTCACAGTACAAAAAAAAGAAAACAAAGGGGGGATTTAGAAAGAGGATTAATAAGGTAGAAGTTAAACTGAAACTTAAGTTATGGATTATCTGGATTTAGTGTAGAGAATCCAACACAAGCAGTGTTGCAGCATGATGGAACAGTGGTTTCCCAGATTAAGTTGCAGCAGATGAAGCAGGAGACATCTGCATAAGATTTGCCATATAATGATGCTCTAGAGCCTTCTCTAGGAGACCAGTTACAAAGTCCAGAGCACAAAAAATGTTTCATTCACATTCTCTTATTCTGTCAATGTCTTAAGTTAAGTAAGTTAAGTGTCTTAAGTAGTTTAAGTATCTCTGTCCCTGATTATTTCTGGACTTGTCCCTGATTTGTTGAGAGCTCTGACATTGTATAGTTCAGGCAGAAGTAGGACTTGCAGAAGTCAGTGTTTGGCATTTATGTATTGACTAGTTCCTGCTTTTGACTCCAAAATGTTACATGTCTGTTTTTACTCCCTCCTACAGCTGGTGACTATTGGAGAAAAGGTGGTGAATTATAACCTTCTTGTTTCAGAAAATGTTTATTAATTCACATTGTTTTTTTGTCAATTTTTCAAGTTAATAGTAATGGTATCTCTGTCCCTGATTTGTTGAGAGCTAATAATGTATATTTTATACGGCAACATCCTGGCTCGAATACTATTGCCTTGGTTCACTAACTCTGTTTTTTTATTTCACCTAATGTTATTTTTAAAGATGCACTTTTTGTACAGTTCAGGCAGGAGTAGGACTCGCAAAAGTCAGTGTTTGGCATTTTTGTATTTTCTAGGCCCTGTTTTTTTACTCCACAGTGTTCGCTCTGGCCCTTTTACTCCCTCCTACAACTGGTGATTTTTTATGGGAAATGTGGTGACCATTGTTGTTTCAGAAAATGTTTATTAATTCAATCTTTTATTCCGACAGTGTTTGAAATGATTAGCAATCTTTTTTGTGTAATGACTAGTCCCTGCTTTTGACTCCAGTATTAGCTGTGTCCCCTTTCCTCCATCCTAAAACTGGGGATTTTTGAGAAATGGTGGTGAATTATATCTTGTTGTTTCAGAAAATTTTTATTAATTCAGTCTTAGTCCATCAATGTCTCAAGTTAATAGTAATATTCTTTTTTTCTGTATTGACTCCAATGTTAGCTCTGTCCCTTTTACTCCCTCATAAAACTGGTGATTTTTGGAGAAATGGTGGTGAATTATAACCTTCTTTCAGAAAATGTTTATTAATCAGTCTCATATCCAGTCAGTGCCTCAAGTTAATAAAGTGTCTCTGATTGTCCCAGATTATTTCTGGATTTCTCCCTGATTTGTTGAGAGCTGTACTGGTGCCTTTTGAAGAAAAGGTCATGCATGTCCTTTAATAATGACAAAGTTATACACTTCTGCTTCAGAAAATGTTCATTAATTCACATTCACATTTTGCCAATGTCTAAAGTTAATAGTAGCAATATTTTGTGTCCTTGATTAATTTATTCTTGATTGTTGGGAGAAGATGTGGAGTGGTTGGAAAAGCTTGTGCTAAAGAGCATATTTTTTATTTTGATAGTTGTGTATTTTGTCGTTGAATATTGTTGAACTGCAATTTACTCAGCATAAAATGGCTAATCAATGGTTTTGCAGATTTTATTTATTGACATTTCATTACCGGGGTAGCCCAATTGTGGAGTGTGGTTTTAACTTTGAGCTCGGTGCAGTTTCTTTTAAGACGTATACCGATCAGTAATCTCATTTGAGTGTCATGCTTATTGTGTAGCAAATGCAGGCTGAAGTTTATGTTCCAGTAAGTTTTTAAGGGAGTTACAGTGCAGTTAGAAATTGAACTGCAGTATTAGTTTGGCCAAATAGTGTTCCATTCTTAACTTTGCACATGAATTATGGGCTTTTCATTAAGGGTAGACATGAGTAGCTTCATGTACTTTTGTGAAGAAAATGCAGGTTGAAGCAAACCTGTTACAAAGACTTTAATTAGTCTTGTTTAATGACCATGAAATGTAGGTTGCTGTAAGATGTGTTCAGTAGCTACAACACAGGTAGTAATGCCTCATGCTGAGTATTGCTTAGCTAATGTGTTTTGATGCAAAGCCTGTCATATTTATTGATATATGAGTTGTGGGCTTTTCAGGTGTGAGGTTACAGTGTATTCTTTTCGATGTTTTATACAGTATTACACAGTGGCATTATTTTGTAGTAGCATTTCCAAAGCTGTAAACTAAGCACATTCATGCTAGTATCACTGCAGCCTTACTAGCCACCTGTATATTCTTTATAACAGATCTTTCTGTTGCAGGAAAAGTGTGATATTTAGATTTTTTAAAGTAGGATATTAGGATTTCTTGTTCCACAAATGTCTTTTGTGATATGGTATGTCCGTCTTGCGTTCTTTGGTCACCTGTTCTCACTCAGACCTAACAAGTAAAAGTTTTGTGTGCGTTCACATTTATTTATTTTTTTAAATATCTTTATTGAATTATCACTTGTGACATAGGCAAATTTACATTTATACTAAAGTAATCAAACTGTATTAACAGATTAACATTATCAAACATTATACTTCACATATATTACAATATATCATAATCTAAACAACATTACATAAATTATTCAATTCCTGCCCGTTTTTTAAACAAGAAACATCTTTATTAAACCATCAGTTATGACATAAGTAATCATACATTTATAGAAATGAAAACAAACCACACCAACACAGTCCTGGTTGCAAGTATTTTACAGCACAAACTATACTGACACACTCCCAGTTGCAAACATTATACATCACTTATAATCTACCCAATCATTTCATTCAAACATTACATGGCTCATTTAAGTCCTGCCTTCTTTTAAACCTCATTCCTCCTTTGTAAGTATTGTTCCTACAGTTCCCATTTTTTTCCTATTTAGTTTGCTCCTACTCTTTTCTAAAGATCTCAATTCCAGTTTTATCTCTGTTATTATGGTCACTACTACTAATATAGTTGGTTTAGATTTTGATTTCCATTTTCTAGTAATTGTTTTTTTGTCAGCCACCATAATTAGACACAACAAGGCCTTACCATGTCCAGTGAATTCCAATTCTGTATCATAGCTCAGAAAAATTATTTCTCTCGTCATACCAATCTACCCACCCAACATCTCCAACAGTGTATCCTACAGGAAATCCTTAAAATCTGCCAACCCACTGCACTCCCAGAAAATATGTTCCCCAAGCACCTCTTTCTTCCCTATCACACCTCCAACATTTTCTTTCTGCCCGAGGAAAAATTCTCTGGAGTCAACTTGGGGTATAAAAATATCTATGTAAACATTACTAAGCAAAAATCCTAAGTCTTCTAGATTTTGTTGCATATTTTGGAGACATACATATGTCTCCCATTGTTTCTTTGTGAATTGCCTATCCAGTCTGTCTTCCCAATCTTTTCTAACCTCCTCTGATTGATTCTTATAATTATGCAATATTTTATATGCTGTACTAATTATTCTGTATTTAGTGGCAGCTTCTGTTCTAGACTCTACTAAAAACTCTACCAGTGTTGGTCTTTCGTTTAGGACCCCCCTCCCCATTTCTATCTCTTTGCCTATACTCTGATATCAGTCCTTGATAGGGAACACAGTCTTTAACCTGCTGTCCTAATAAATTCTTTGACCTCTTCCAGTTCTGTTACCGTCCCCTCTCTAGTTATTTGCTCCTAGTATCTTGGTTCCTTTGCCAGTTTTCTCCAATAAACTCCAGCCCCCCCCCCTTACCTATTGTCTGTATCCATAATTGCAGTCATGTCTATTGCCAGAGTCTCCTTTCTCCATTCCATGTTGACTCAGTTCTTAGAACACTTTCTGCTACCTTATGGATGTAATGTGTGTGTTCACATTTATGCCCACATTCTCATACTACATCTTTTAATGTCACATTCTCTGTAAAAGTACTGAGGGCCATACTTTGTATTAACGTTTAGACTCTAAACTAGGCACCTTTGCCAGGTACAGAGCAGTGTGTAGGGTAGTTGTAAAACACACCTGAAGTGGTAATAGTGGAGTGCAGTGCAGTAGTATCAAGAGTGTTCTGAGCAAACTGCAAATGTTGACTTTGCAGTCAAAATCACTCTCCCTTCTGCAACACTAGTTAGGTAGGCAGGTGAACACAGGCGGATTGCAAGTTTTGTCATGGAAGCAAGTGAGTAGCACACCATAATTAAGCAGAAGTGCAGTTAATCTGATCATGAGGGCCTTTATAGTGAGCAAAAGGAGCAGAGATGAGCAAGGGGAGATGGTGCGGCAGAGGCAGCAATTTTCCAGTGATGAGTGCAGGATTGGTGGGGCCTATTGCCCCTTTTCTTTGATTTTGAGTTCTGCTGCTTTTTCTTTCTGCAGTATAGTCCCATTTCTTAGTCTTTGTTAAGTAACACCATTCTTTTACAAACCTGCTAAGGACAGATTGCCTGGGTCATGATGAGGACAGGAATATGGATACAGATAGCACTCCAAAGAAGAGGAGGAGGTACTCAGTTTTTCAGTCAAGTTGAGCAAGTGCCTTTGACTGGCTTTCTGTGAGTAGGTGTGGAGTAAAATATGGTTTCTGCAAGACCTGTGGCACTGATTTCACAATCAATCATGGTGGATGACATGATCTGCAGTGACATGCCAACAGCCAGAAACGAGGAATTTCAAGCATACGGCTGGAAGGAGCGTGGCAGACTTCTTTGGACCTCAGAGTTTAACAAGTACAATTTTTTTTTTTTAAACAAGAAACATCTTTATTCAGTTATGTATAACATAGGCAATCTTACATTTATATAAATGAAAAATGAAGCATACCGACACAATCTCGGTTGCAAACAGTGTACATTACAAGCCATGCCAACACAACTGTAGCTGCAAACATTATACATCACTTATAACATATCCAGTCATTGTCAGGCAACATGACATAGCTCATAAATCCTGCCTTCATTTAAACCTTGTTCCTCCTCTGCATGTATTGACCCCACAATTCACATTTTTTCATATGTAATTTGTTCCTGCCCTTTTCCATGGAGCCCAGTTCCAGTTGTTTTATCTTTGTTACTATCTTCTCTACTTCTAGTAAAGTTGGTTTAGACTTTTGATTTCCATTTTTAGTAATTAATTTTTTGGCAGCCATCATAATTAGACTCAGCAAGGCCTTACTATGTCTAGGCAATTCTGATTCTGTATCATAGTTCAACAATCATTTCTGTAGTTACACAAATTTGCTCACCCAGTGTTTGTCAGAGCAGTCTGCAGGGAAATCTTTAAAGTCTGCCAACTCATTATACTGTCAGAAAATATGTTCCCACTTACCTCTTTCTTCTTTATCACACCTCCAACATTTGCTGTCTACCTGAGGAGAAATTCTTTGGAGTCTACTGTCCGGAATTGAGAGACACTGTCCGGAAAATGGAGATTGTCTTTTCCAGACAGCATGTTGTCCAGAAACAATATCAGTAGTGGTGCACCTCTGCTGTGACAAATGGTCTTGGCCAGGAAATTAATTTTCTTTTAATTTAAAAAAAAAAATGTTAAGGGCATTCTTTAAGAACACCCTTTGTGTCCTGTCGCACAGACGCAGAGGATGAAAAAAAGATGCAAAAACACCTGTTGCGTCTGTGCGACCAGTTGTTTACGTCTTAGTCCAGAAGACATTTGGACTGTGCAATGGACTACGAATGGACAAATGAGAGGGGTGTGTGTATAAGACATCGTGATTCGGCTTATCTGCTAACCTCTTCCCTGTTTTATAGTTTTATTTACTGTAAATAAGTAAAATGCATTCCAGGGATGGCATTCTGCTGTTCAGTTGCAGAAGACAACATTGATGTTTATTGTATTGCTGCTAGACTATCAGCTTTTAATATCCAGGAATAGTGGTGTAGTTTTATTTAATATATATTGATCCTTGTCAGTGAGATCATGAACTTTTATTGGATCTACTAATGCATGGTCCACTAAATCTATAGTAGTTAATATGAGTGCTAGCCACCTCTTATTTATTATTTCCTGTACTTGTATTGTGTTTTGTTTTTTTGCATATGTGGTTGCAGCGTATTTGACAATATATTCTGTATTTCTTTCTACAGGATAAGACGGCTTTAATATTTTATTTCGTTTCTGTTCTTTAGTGTTGGTGCATGCATATTTCTGCGAACTATTTCCATTTCTGTTCCATTTTTTTCCTTTCCTCTTCATAGCCACCATACAGCAAGGAAATAATCTATAAAATGAAGCCATCTTTTTAATTTTTTGACTTTGAAATGTGCATAGACTATTCAGGATTACATTTGAAATATAACCAGTCTGTATATCAGGTAATCCAATCTTCTGCTATTTTTCATTCATGTTGCTACAATTTCCCATTTTTCTTGTAAAAATAGTTCTTTTAAAAGCTGCAAAAAACATTCCATTAGTTATCATTGCATATATCCACTGTTTTAAAGGTCTATGGGAGTGTCATTAAAAGTGTGATAAACATTTACACTAAAGAGGAGTTTAATGTTTATATTTGAAACCTACAAAAGGAAAACCCCTTAGATTTTTAAATATCTGATGTATGACTTTTTTTGTTTTGTTTTAGACACCATAACAGAAACCTCATTGCTCCAGAGTGGACTTGACACAGTTAGTTAGAGATTGTCCCATGCAGCCCAACTGCTGCTCATGCTAAGTCTGTTTACAATGTATAACTGTTTTGTTTTTGCAAATGGTATCACTATTGCGGTATAGAATTTTAAAGCAGTGTTAGTAGCACAACAGGTGGCATACTTGCATTTTGGTGTAGAAGGCTGTGGGTTCTACTCCCACAGCATGTAGATGGATTGGTGATACTGTGTTGCATTTTAAGGGGGTGGCATGCTGCAATCCTGAGTATGCCCTCCTTTGGGTGAGATGCCTTGTAACTATGAACCTGTTTTCAGTTTGCCATCCACTCTCTATTGCAATATTACCAGCTTACCATTATTTTAATTTAATGTAGGCAGTTTATTCTTCAAGGGCAGCAGGCACTGAATTTGTAGATGAAACACTGAAATACAAAGTTGTTTTCTAGCAGCAACCTTTTCATTAGTTACAGATCTGTTTAATGTGGAATTATTCAGATGACTTTTGCTTCTGCAGAGATTGTGCATATTGAATGATATTGGTGGATTGTAATGACAGATGTTTGGCCTTTTATGGTTGAAGTGTTCTGAATTGGGCAGTTTTGTCATTATTGGTTCATGTGTTTTGTTTCATTGCCTACTGGAAAAATGTTCCAAACTATAAATTTAAAACATGCTGTAACAAGTGTTGCTGTATTATAGAAGGGTTATAATCTAATTATTATATATTGTAACTTAGTACAATCAGGAGGGTGAATCAAAAAACGTTTACATTGCCCTAAAAATGTGTGTAAGGGGCCTATTATTTGAAAACAGGCCAGAAGTAAACTTAATCCGTCGACTGGTCAGATGCATTTTCTTCGAATGTGGGTTTTAATGCTGTTTCAGTGAATGTGAGTTTCAAAGGCAGAGACGTTTTAATGCTAAGTCTGTTCTCACTGTGAGACTGTATTGCTTTGTTTAGTCAATATCTATCGGTGTTTGTGCTATAAAATTTGAAATAAATGTTTTATATTAAATCCAGATATCTGTAATCATTCAGACTGAGAGTTTCTGAACAGTATTCATGTACATGTCCAGAATTTTTGGCATGAAAAGTTGGCAACCCTAAACAATTCCAAGCAAAAATCCTAAATCTTCTAGACTTTGTTGCATATTTGGGAGACATACATATATCCCCCACCGTTTGTTTGTGAATTGCTTATCCAGTCTCTCTTCCAATCTTTTCTAACCTCCTCTGATTGATTCTTTTAGTTATGCAATATTTTATATGGTGTACTTGTTGTGTCTTTCGGCTTTTCCTGATTAGGGGTCGCCACAGCAGAACTCCGGTCCGCTAAGGATTTTATATGGTGTACTATTATTCCTTATTTAATGGCAGCTTCTGTTCTAAATTCTACTAAAAATTCTACCAGTGCTGGTCTTTCGTTTAGGAGCCCCCCTTACTTTCTCTTTGCCTCTACTCTGATATCAATCCTTGATAGGGAAGGCAGTCTTTAACCTGCAGGCCAAATATGTTCTTGGCATCTTCCCATTCTATTACATTTCCCTCTCTAGTTATTTGCTCCCAGTGCCTTAGTTCCTTTGCTAGTTTTCTCAATAAATTCCAGCTCCCTCTTGCCTATTGTCTGTATCCCTAATTGCAGTCATCCCTATCAGCAGAATCTCATTTGTACATTCCTATATTGGCTTACTTTTTAGAATACTTTCTGCTACTTTATGAATATAACATTCTGTATAATTATTGTTATTCTCCTTAAAGGTCTGTGTCTTTCGGCTTATCCTGGTTAGGGGTCGCCACAGCGGAACTCCGGTCCGCTAATGTTTGGTAGTGGATTTTTACGTGCCGAGTTACCAGCCCTGACGCACAACCTTCAACGAAGGCACACCCATTCACGCATGCCTCCACACAGAAGACGCTGTAGCTGAGAATCGAATGGGACAACGTCTTGCTGTGAGGCGACAACGCTACCGCAGCACCACTGCATTCAAAATCCCAGTCTCTCCTTGTTTCTTGAGCTTCCTCCCGTTTTATCATCATCTCTTTCCACTTAGAATTTTTATATATATGTGTGTGTGTGTGTGTGTGTGTGTGTGTGTGTGTGTGTATATATATATATATATATATATATATATATATATAGTGCTATGGATAGGAGCCTTAAATGTGTTGCTCTGAAATACCTCTTCAGATCAGGTAATTCCAAGCCACCCTTTTCTATTGTAAGAATAGTAAGCTTTATCCCACTTGAATGTTGTCTTCTTCCCCTCCCAGATAAAATCCTTCAGCTCTTTATTAATTCCTATCCACAACTTCTCCTGTGGTTGATTTTTTTTCTCAAAATCTCTTTATTTCAATTTTCTTTTTTCAAATAATAACAATACGGTAACTCAAAAACACAAAAACAATACAAATACCTATCTAAAGAAAACAGACAATCTCGTTCTGAGAAAATTTTATATATATATATATATATATATATATATATATATATATACACACACACACACACACACACACACACACACACACACACACAAGAAGTCACTACATTGTCAAGTAAAGTATGAGAATTCTTATGTTCATTTGTTCTCATAAGGGAGAGTTAGAATGGAGATAGTCTATATATAAAGTAAAAATAGAAATTTAACCATTTATTTATATGTTTAGGGAAAATATCTAGTTACACATATACTAAGAAAAGGGAGAAGATGCAAGAAAGACTGGTTATACTACATTCATTTCTTATTTAAAGGTTAGCTTTTCATGACAATTTGTAGGCAAATTTTATTGGTCAAGAATTATATCTAGCAAGTAACCCCAATATTTTTGGTAATAGCGTTTGCTTTTTGTTTTTGAATAAATTTGTGAGATGTTATACATTTGATAGCAAGATTGCTAAAATTTTCCCATGTAATTGGTGACATGACATTCCAATTCTTTGTAATAAAGAATTTAATAAGGGCACACATCGTAATAAAGACATGTTTTAATATTTTTGGGAGTTGATTGATATTAATGTACAATATAGCTGTCTCCCAAGTAAGGGTTGATTTTTCATATCCCATCTTCTCTAATCTTACTCTCAAGGAACACCATAAGTTGTGTATATTAGTACAGTTCCACATGACATGTAAAATATCAGCTGTTTGATCCGGACAATGGGGACATATAGGCGAAAAGTTAGGATTGAATTTATTTAATTTAGATAAGGTATAATATAGATTATTTACCATAATTTGTGTATATAACAACTTCTTGAAAGGAATGAATTTGATTGTATTTTCAACGGCTAGTTTCTTATTTTCTTCAGTCAGTGATTGATTTTTCGTTTGCCAATAGTTTGAAAATAATAAAGAATTCTGATGTTTTGCACTCATTACAATTTTATAAGTCCTAGAAATTGTTTTCCCTTTAATCGCAAGATTTTCAAGTATTAATTTAACTAAATCTATGTTATGTAAGTCAGTGTGTATTTGTGAGAATTTAGCATTTATAAGATGATGAAGTTGGTTAAGGATAATGCTATATTTCATAGGAAGTTTGAGTTAACTTCTCCTGTGGTTGATAAAAATATGCTTGATCTACATACAAGACTAAAGGGACTCAAAACAGTTTACTGATTGTCTCCTTATTGTCTCTTACTATCGATATCTATATAACAGAGCTTCCATTTTTTCAGTTTTTGTATTATCTTTTGTTTAGTCTGTTCCCACATATCCTTAACTGCCACACAAGAATAGTTTTTAATCCGTACTCCTAAATACTTCATTTTATCATGTCTCCCTAAGTATGGATATTGCTGAACCAATTCATATTTACCTTCATTAATTTTGTATCCTGAAAAGATTTGAAACTGTCTCAATATTCCACAACACTGTAATGTCCCTTTCTGGTTTTGTCAGGTATAAAATGTCATCTGCAGATAGACCTACCTTTTTTTTTTTTTACTAAAATGCCTATTATATCCTTGAATTTCTGAGTCCGGTTCAAAATATAATGCAAGTAAAGGGGAGAGAGGACACCACTGCCTGGTTCCCCTGCTCAAGCAGAGATTATTAGAGAGGACCCCCCCCACTTTAATTCTGCGTTTGATCCCCTATATATCCTCCTAATCAACCTTATAATTTTATCAGGGAATGCAAATGCTTCCATTGCTCTATTTATAAAGTCCCAGCTTACTCTGTCAAATTCTTTCTCTAGACCCACCAACAGTGGTATTTTCTTACATTCTGCTTCCATCTGGATAGTTGGTGTTATTTAATGTTGCCAAATGTGTGCCTGACCTTCACAAAATCACACTGATCCATATCTATTAAGTTTGGCATCACATGTGCCATTCTTTTAGCCATTATAGACATAAATACTTTATAATCATGGTTTAGTGTTGACATTTTTATTTTATTTAACTTTTGTTGATTGGGAAGTCTGACCGGGACAGAGCCTATTTTCAGTGGAGGCCTGGGGAGAAATGCTTTAGACACATGTCTTTGGAATGTAGAAAGAAAGTGGAGTACCCAGGGGAAACCCACATGTGCACAGGGAGGACATGCAGACTCTGCACAGAAGGCTTCCCAGCCTTGAATCAAACCTGAGAACCTCTTGCTGTGAGGTGACAATGTTAACTACTGCACCACTGCACTGCCGGTATGAAGCTGGATCTGATGGATCTTTACCCTCTTAAGGTATTACACCTGTGATGATTTGAAGTAGTGCCAGCTGTGCTAGGGGGAGTAGGGCAGTGTATGTGTAACATATGCCAGCCTAGCTAGCGGGAGTTTTTTTAAAGAATTATATGTCATTTGAATATCAAACAGATTTGTACAGATGCTTGTGTTAAAAATGTATTTGCGAAGTTGCTTGTGTTAAAAATGTATCAACAGTGGGTCCTGCTGGACAGAAAAGAAATATACGTTTGTCAGTCTGCAGTGTTGTAACTGATTTAAATGTATATATTTTAACAGAGTATAAGGGAAGGAGTTAAGCTCAGCCCACCTAACATGAAGAAAAACAGCCTGAAGTTAAATGACTTGGTTTAGGCTGTAAAGACTTTATCTTACAGGTCTGAATGCAACCAGAGAAATAATGTCTTTGAAAAGCTGGGGCTGGAATCCTACTCTTTTGTTTTTAGTGGTGAACTAATTGGTACCCTGGGGTGCCAGAGAATGGCTTGTTGGTCTCTGCAGGAAGGGTGGAAGCACTGGAATTATTTTACAGTTTACAAATGACACAATATACCTTAGTTAATGCCAAATCTGGGCTCACTTGCTAGTAAGGGGGTAGTGTGGGAACCACAGAGTCTGGTGACCAGATGTGATGTCATTCTGTAGCCAGCACTGAAATTGTATTTGAATACTAGTGAGAGATGTGATATGGGCACTCTGTTTTCTGGAACTTGACAAGACACGCTCATCCACCTTTGTCTTGCCTTGCTTTAATAAGTAGCTAGGGAGGAGTAATTCCTCAATCGGTTAGAAAATATAGTGACATTAGCTAAATACTGTTTTACTTTGTCTGTGTGAGTCTTTCCATCTGTGCTTTTTTTATATTTCCAAATTGAAACTCTGGTGTTTATTGTAAGTAGATATTCAGTAGTTTCATGTTTTCTGTTTTATTGTTAAATATATCTATACCTTTTATTGTGGCTGGTCTTTTAGAAAATATTTAACCTTTGAGAGTAATTGTATTTATTTAGTGGCAGTGTAGCACCACATTCCTGAAAGTCTTGATGCTTGGTGAAACATTACCATTTGTATAAGTATTAATTTTACTAAGAGTAATTGGGTACCCTGGTAAGAGCCTTACAGTAGCTGGCCTTGGGTGTTTTCGTGGCAGTGTATCTACCTTATAGTCTGGGTGGAGGTGGTAAAGTGGGTAATCTGTGCCAGCCTTTCCCAGGTGTGCATGTGTGAAATTCAAATCTCTGAGAGAGTGTGTTCATGTCAGCTACTTTGAGCAGGGACACTGAGAGCACTGATTTCACAGAGAGGTTTTGAAGGACTTGGCTTGGAATACTTGGCTAAGGACTCAATTGTATAGCAGTGTCAGTTGGGAGTCTTATTTGGGGCCTGGAGAGAAAGCCCAGCCCCATCACTGGAGTGTGCATTCCCTGTGTCCTCTTAAGGGAAGTTGTACTTGGTGAAGAGAGCTGCATCTGAAAATATTGTTTGTGTCTATTTTTTCTCAGTGAACATTCCCTACCAGTGTCAGTGGTGAGGATTGAGGCTGCTTGATAACTGACCCAGAGGATTGATGTAACAATAGTTGCCACCGCTTTCTTCCAGAATGTTGGTACTTCTCCTCCTCTTAAAATATTGGGGAATTTCCTGTAGATTGGTTATACATTACCATTTTTATCTCATCTCCTCCTGTCCTAACTGTTAGTAATTGAGCCTTCTCTACCTCTAACCTTGGCATATTTAATTCTTTCATGAATATTTCCATTTGTAACTTTTCTTGATTTCCATATTTCTCTGCTTTATACAGACTTTCATAGAATTTCCAAAATATTTCTAATACTTCTATAGGATCTCTTATCTTCCTTGTTATGGGCTCCTTAAGCTTGGTGATAGCTCTTTCTACTTTCTGTTGCCTGAGAATTGATCTAACCTAAAAGAAAGGTTATCCATGCTAAAAAGCATGATGCAGCCTGTGGTTCTATTAACTGTTGTCTGGTTTTGTCTGATCTGTATAGCTCTTCCAGCTGTGAAAACACTTGCATGCTTTCAGAAAACCTTTTCCCCAAGCCATTTCTCTCTATCAGATTGTCTGCTAGAGACATGAGAACCAGATAGAAAACTGTTTACCAGGAAAAAGCCCTATAATATTCAGTATTGTTTTTCATTTGCTTGCTTTCTCTTAAAATGTGTTACTAGATTAAGCTAATGGCCTTGACCCAGCCATGCCCCTATGCCATATGCAAGGATGAGAAAAAACACACTAATTTTTCTTTTGTCATGCTCTTTTAACTAGATTTCTGTTTACATCACAGTGCCTGCATTTCTTAAATTTGACCAAGGAGAAAGTGAAAAGGGAGAAAGAAAAAAACAGGAAAATCTATTTACATTAGTATCCCCATTGCACTTAAAAATAACTGAAAATGTTTACTGTATAACATGCAAAGAAAATCATGCACTATTTAAATAGTACTATTAAGAAAAAAAATTGTTTTACTTACATTTGCTTCCTCCTCTTCCCCTCTCGAGTAGTCTCCGAACATTAATGACACATCCAACTGTAACTTGTAAGGGCACATCCTTTAGGGTCCCTTACAAGTTACAAAGTCCAGAAAAGTCCAATATTTCTAGATTTTCCTTTTCTGTCATGTTTCACAAAAGTAATTATTGCTTTGTAATCCCACATTTGTCAATTTCCAAGTTACTGATTTTATTCTCCAAATGTTAATGACATGAAATAGGGAAGAAATGCTTTGGAGTCCCCTACAAGCTTAACAAAGTCCAAGAAAGTCAAATATTTCCAGATTTTCCTGTTCTATTCCTGTTCATCTCCATCTATCAAACCCTGTCTCTGCTTCATTTCCAACATGCTCTCGATTTTTCTAGTTGTGCTTCTTTCCCTCTCTCAAGCAGTTTCTGTTGAAACACTGGAAAAGATTTAACTGGCAGTGTCTCCCTCTGTGGTCTTTATTACAAGAAGAACAGGAAGCAGAATCTCCTTCTGTTTCACAGCTCACATTTTGTTGGAAAAACTTTTGTATTTCTTCCCTAGCAAGTACTTCATCAAAAAATGTTGTTCCTCCAGAGAAAAATATGTTGAAGATAGCTGGGTACAACAGTTTGAATTTCATGTCTGCTTCTCGACATTCCCTGAATAATGTAATATATTTACTCCTCTTCTGCCTGGTGTACAATTAGTAATCATTCTCCACAAATACTCTACTGTCTCCCACTTTTAGTACTTTGCTTCTGCCACAGTTTTGTCAGAATCAACTCCTTCTGCTAAGATTGCATCTTTACTATTAAAGCTGTAGGTTGTTTTCTCATAGCCAGGTTTGGAGCATACACACAATGTGCCCTTTCAATAAAAATTCCTATTGTGGAATACCAGTCCAGTTGTTTATTTGCACTTTCATAAAATTATTACAGTCTGTTCCTTCCAGCTTTTCGGGTACAGTGGAAAATCTCAGGTTTTCCCTATGTGCTCTGTCCTCTAATTCTATTATTTTTTTAAACATCTTTTCTTGTGCAGTCTCTTATTCAGCCAGCCTTTCCTATTTTGACCTCTGAGTTTTGCAGTTTTGTCACCTTATCTGAATATCTGTTTAAAGCTTCTTCTGTATTGTTTGAGTTGATATACTGCATCAGTGTTTCATTTACTTTAGTGAGGTTTGTGCGCAGTTGCCTTATACTTTCCTCTAGGTTACTGGAAGTCATGTCTGGAGCTTGCACTGCTTTTTGCTGAACAGCTAAAGTACTCTTCCAGTCAGTGTTTTTTCGTCAGCTTTTGTAGCTGAGTTTCCTTCAGGTCATCTGTATTTTTTTTTCCCTGGCTTCCAGGCAGTGCACTTACTATCCAGTTACTGAAATTTACCCAGAAGTCTAGGTCCACTGGAGTTCTCTGCTAAGTTTCTGTTCTCACACTGTGAGAGTTAGAATTGAGCTGTTACTCAGTGTGCAGCCGTCTTGGAAGTCCAAGTACAAAGTTTGTTGAGGCAAAAGTTGTTTTTCATGTCTGTCCTTGCTAAACACAACTTATTTGTAGTACGAGAATGCATCTTGAAATTTATGAAGAAATGTGGAGAGGATCAAGATGTTCTCAAGAAAATGAGATGTGGAGCAACAGACAGCCTGCATTGCACAGGATGTTCTGGGTCCTCATTATCAGAATAAAGCTGCTGCTAATTGCCAGAAATTGCCATTCTTTGGGTATATGGGCCACAAAGCACAGTCATAGGTGATGACACACTTTTGGTGATCCTTGCTGGTTACCTTGATGAGAGGCCAGCAGAAATATAATACAGTTCCTTTACATGCCAGAATCTGTTAGGAATGGAATAAGCACTGTTTTAATGTCCACTCTGACAAAATTTAACATTCCATTTTCAGATATTGTGGGCTTTTCTTTGGACAGTGCTGTCTTAATGATCGGAAAATATGATCCTGTGCTATCTAGATTAAAGGAAGTGAAGCCCACCATCATTAACATGGGGTATCTGTGCCACCTGGCAAATCTATGCAACAAGACTGGTGTAAAAGTACTACATTCACCAGTTGAACTTGTATCAGATGTATACTGTCATTTCAGTTCCAGTGCACAAAGACAACAAAAAGTGCAAGAATTTGCTTTGTTCACAGACACTGACCCCCTCAAGATAATTAGGCATGCACCTACTAGATGGCCGAGTCTTGGGAAGGTGACCAGCCCTAAATTCATATTTTTTGTCTGCAGAGCTGTGGTCTGCTAAAATTAACTTTGTCTGACCACCTGCAGAGTCATGAACTGCATATGAATTTGTTTTTCAAGTATGCACCGGATCCTTTCATGGAGTTCAGCATCTAGCTTCAGAGCCAAGAAAATCAGCTACTCATACTACGTGCTACTGCTCATAAACTCCTGTAGCAGTATGCTGGTAGAGTCCTGAGACCTGCAGCTGCTATCCAACTTCTCACACACAGTGATGTTTTGGTGTTGACTGACAGCTTTGCTCTGCCAGACAGTCCGATGTGTACTGACTATGAAGTCAAACAGTACATGAATGGCCATGAGGAGGATTTTGCTGGCACAGTTATAGAATTAGGCTTTTATTAAAAAAAAAAAAAAAGTTGCAGATTTTTATGTTGCAGTGCTGCAGAAAATGCTTAAAAAATTTCCCATACAAAGCCATTTGAAGAAAGATGCTGCATTTCTCATTAATCCTGCTGAACAATGAATTGATGAGTTTATACTGCATCAGATTGAAGACTCGGGGAACCTAACAGGTCCAGTAGATGGGCCCCATTTATGTTTGTCCAAGTACTGGGCACACCTTCTGTGGGACCTTTGCGGTGATGGGAAACTGCTACTTTTCAAACAGTTGATGACTCTACTTTGCTTGACGCACTCAGATGTTGAAGCTGAAAACTTTTAGCATGGTACGGAAAGTAAAATCTGAATTACGTTAATCTCTCAGTGTAAAAACACTGAACTCTGTATTAACAGTTAAAATGAATGAAGAACTGGACTGCTGTGATCTTAACCTGCCAAAATGGACTGCTGTGATCTTAACCTGCCAAAACATGTCTTAGATGCTGCTAAGAAGGTCACAGCAGCATACAATGTGTAAAATTTGATAGGATGCGGTTTGTCATGCAGTTGGTGTACATGTGGAATTGGTTGTGTGATATGTAACGGATCTGTGTAGAAAATGTAGTAAATGGTAACAATGAGCATGTTATTTTGGTTATGCTTTTATAGATTGTTAAATAAAAGTTTTGGATTTGACTCACAAGTGTGACTTATTTTACAAATGTTCGACCAGGCTCTATGGCAATGGTGCATTTTTGCACAGTGCAGAAATAAGATGCTCCACATTTTGACCGTTTGTCAGGTTTTGAGTTCTACATTGGCCTCGTAAGAGATTGAGACCTATTTATATAAATTATATACCGGATTTGATTCTAACAGAGTTTGTAGTCATTTAAAACATTTCTATAATAACAATAGAACAAAAAAAGTAACAAAAAAAACTCTTATGGAACAAAGAATGATTTGTTGCTAAGTGAAGCATAATAAAGAGTTGTAGAAGGTGGAAGAATTTAGTGCAACATGGATTACAAAATAACATTTGACAGCATCACACATCCATATGTAAAGGAATGCTTATAGGTGTAGAAGATGCACCTTGTGTTGATCAAATATATTTCAGTGACCATGAGACAGTGGCAAACCACTTTGCAGTTGAGCTATGAAAAATAACGAAAATAACAAATTATTATCCTAGGGATAAAAATTTGTAGGGGAATACTCCAGGGTGATTCTTTGTCACCACTGCTGTTTTGTCTTGCCCTTAACCCATTGAACTGTTTACTTAACAGACTTGGCTATGGTTACAGTTCGGCTTCCAGAAAACAGCCTTGTTCTAAGACATCTCATCTGCTTTTTGTGGATGATTTAAAACAGACTCTGTACCTCATCAAATGAGCTGAAAGCACAACTACAAATGGTTACAACTTTCTCAGATATAAGATTGACATTTGGTCTTGATAAATGTGCAAAAGCAGCATTTAAAACATGGAAGCTGCAGCACCAAGAAAATATCAACCTGGGACAGGAATGTGATGTAAAGGACCTTGAGCAGGAGGGAGTGTATAAATGTATGGGAATAGATGGAGTATTGGCAATAAAATATGAACAGAAGAGAATAAAGCTCTGTAAGGAATACTTCAGAAGACTAGAGCTAATATCGAAAACTGCCTTGACATCTGGGAATCGAGTGCAATAATTCACTCTGCACTTTCTGTTTTAACTTGCAGTTTTGGGGTGATTGGCCCCAAAAAGTATAAAATCAGTTGGACACAAAAATAAGAAAATTGCTTTATGCTTATCAAATGATATATGAAAGTCTGTGTGTACCGAGATTATATATTCCTCAGTCTAAAGGAGATATGGACCTCATCAGCAGTGATTACATGTGTAGATCTGCTATTGCTGGACTGCATGCGTATCTGCTGCCCTCATCAAATCCAAACTTAGTAAAAATTGTAAGACGTGGAGAAGTCTTAAGATGACACCTTTCTTAGTTTAGCAAAAGCATTTTATCATGAAGTGGGGGTGAAAATCAAATCAATAGTAGACAAAAACTGGACAATAACTGACTGTGCCAAAAATGAAAAAGAAAATAAGGAATAGGATCAGATGAGAAGGAAAGAAACTTGGAAAATCCATAAATATAGTTGCAAGTACAGATCCTCATGTTGACCAAGAGTGGTTAAGGAGGGGGGAATTGAAGCCGAAAGGCTAATAATGGTGGCCCAGGCTAGTGGACAACATACACATTGGCTTACAAAGTCCACTGAAAAGGTGGGGGAAACAAAGAAATGCAGGTTTTGTAAAATAGAACTGGAAACAGTCACACATATTGTTACTAGGTGGGATACACACCTAGCAGAGGGCCTGTATACTGAAAGGCACAATAATGAGTCGAGACTGTTACAATGGGGATTGTGCAAATACTACAATATAGAAGTAGCTGAGAAGCATTGGTGACATGAACTGCAAAGCATTATAGAGAATGAGGATGTTTATATTACATGGAACCACCCATTATCAACAGTTCAAAAAAGTAGATGTTTGAAACCAGACGTAGTAGTTAATGTAAACAAAAGAAAAAAGTAGCATTGATCACTGAAATTACTACACCCAGTGATTGCATTGTCTTTCATACTGAGAGACACAAAGTCATAAAATACCAGGATTTGCAACCAAAACAATCAAAGTGGAAGAAGGATGCACAGACAGTTGCAGTATGAGGAACAGCATGAATAAAAAAGAATTTACAGTATTTTTTAGATATACTACCACTACATGTAACCTTGTGTGGATTACAGGAGGAGGCCATTCTAGGCACATTGTGGGTGCTGAGAACACATTTGGCTAACAAAGACTGAAACAATACTAATTTCATTAATTCCTATCTCATCTTAACTTAGGAATGAGGTCTGTTTCCATTATGGTATTAGAAATCCAAAAGACTTGGAGAAATTAAATGCAGAGAAGCCTTCTGCTTAGTTATTGTTAGATTATTGAAAATGAAATGAAAATATTAGCTCTTCTTGAGATTCAAACCTAAGACCTTCAGCATTCTATGCTAGAGTAACTGTCATTATACTAAAAGAGCCTCTGGAACAGCTAGGCATTGAGTTTTCCCTAAAGAACCATTTTCCTTTCAGCTCAAAACCTGCGAGCAAGGTGAATAATGTCAGTTCACGTGTGTGTGCACAAGCCTGTCTGTGCATGTGTCACATGCATAAGCCTACATGTGCACCCATGTACACGTGTATACACACATTTGCGCCAGCTGATTCTTAAATTCTCACAACCTTATTTTGAATAGTGCGGTAAATGTTTAATAATGTATTCAGACTTTTCTTTGTAAACACAAATTGATCCATCATTAACAGGATGTGTTCACCTTTTACATTGTAGGCATAGAATATAGATTTTAACTACTTGAGTCTTATCCACAGTATTATACTTCACCCATTAAATTATAGATCCATAACAATTTCTGCTGTGACCCAGGAGGTCACACCATAGGCTTACCATATATCTTTGTTACTCATCTTATAGCTTTCCATTTGCATACTTGTTCAGTGAGTCAAAACAGTGCAGTAGTGGGGGTTATGTATCAAAGGCCTGCTATTAAATTTAGCACACTGTTCTCATCATTCTCCCTGTGTACAATGCGCTGTAAATACAAACCCTTGGGCATATTAAATAAACTATCAACCTGATTGCTTTTCTTCATTTTCAGACATGCATTCCCATAATCAAATGACTAACTTGCATTACCACTGTAAAATTCAGAAAAAAAATCTTTATCCTTTTGTTGTTCAGAATAGTCCCATTAAGCTAGTAGCCTCTTTTCAGGGGAGACATGAGGTGTTATTTATACTACTTGTATATGAAAATCATTATTGGGGAATAAACGGTATCAAAATGTCTTTTAAAGAACATTGTGCAAATATACTACTTTGTCATCAAGAAATGAAAAAAAGAAGAGTCCACATTTTCTTTTGTTGTAACTTCTCAAGCCTTAACTCGCAAGTAGTGAGAAGCTAAATCTTAAATAGCGGTAGAAATGTTATTTTATTTCTGGAATAGAAGTCATAAAAATACCAACAGATTGTCAACTGACTTGGTCTAGATACAAAGTATGCATCTTTGAAGTAAGTGAATACATCAGTTTCTGAGTGGAAACTAATGTACCCTTAAAATCTATACACTGCTTCCCAAACAACAAGCTGTGGATCACCAAGGATATTAAAGCTCTCCTGAACAAGAAAAAGAGAGCATTCAGGTCCAGATACAGGGACAAAGAGAAAGGGGCACATAAACAGCTGACCGAAAGAATTAAAAATCCTGGAAGCTTCTACTCGCCCCTGCCTGTGTGCTCTCTGGCTTTAGAAGCTTCTCACGACGGGTTAAACACTCTGTGGTCATCCCCCGCCCAACAGACTCGCCCTGCAAAATACCTTGTGAAAGAGTATAAATCTGCTTAAGTTACCTGCCTGAAGCAGCTCCAAAAACAAACTAAAAAGCACAGCTTTCCAAACTGTAGGTGTTCCTTCTATTGCAATTTATCCACACTCTGAATCTGTTTTTAAAACTATTCTTCTTTTGGCTGCTCCCGTCAGGGGTCGCCACACCAGATCAACTGTTTCCATTTCTTCCTGTTCTGTGCATCTTGCTCTGTCACACCAACCACCTGCATGTCCTCTCTCACCACATCCATAAACCTTATCTTAGGCCTTCCTCTTTTCCTGTTACCTGGCAGCTTCATCCTTAGCATCTTTTTCCCAATATACTCTGCATCCCTCCTCAGCACATGTCCAAACCAATGTAATCTTGCCTCTCTGGCTTTGTCTCCAAATCTTCCAACCTGGGCTGACTCTCTAATATACTTATTCCTAATCCTGTCCATCCTCGTCACACCCAGTGCAAATCTTAACATCTTCAACTCTGCCACGTCAAGCTCTGACTCCGGCCTTTTTGTCAATGCCACTGTCTCCAACCCATATAACATAGCTGGTCTCAGTACCCTCTTGTAGACCTTCCCTTTCACTCTTACTGGTACTCGTCTGTCACAAATCACTCCTGACACTCTTCTCTACCCACTCCATCTTGCCTGTATTCTCTTCTTCACCTCTCTTCCACACTCACCATTACTCTGAACTGTTGATCCCAAGTATTTAAACTCATCCACCTTCGCCACCTCTACTCCCTGCATCCTCACCATTCTTCTATCCTCCCTCTCATTCACACACATATATTCTGTCTTAGTCCTGCTGACCTTCATTCCTCTTCTCTCTAGAGCATATCTCCACCTCTCCAGGGTCTCCTCCATCTGTTCCCTACTCTCACTGCAGATCACAATGTCATCTGCAAACATCATAGTCCACGGGGACTCCTGTCTGATCTCGTCTGTCAACCTGTCCATCACCATTACAAATAAGAAAGGGCTCAGAGCTGAACCTTGATGTAATCCCACCTCCACCTTAAACGCATCCGTCACTCCTACCGGAGACCTCACCACTGTCACACTACCCTCGTACATATCCTGTACCACTCTTACATACTTCTCTGATACTCCCGACTTCCTCATACAATACCACAACTCCTCCCTAGGCACCCTTGGAGAGAGTCTTTAAAACTATTTTTAAAACTATCTGCTTTTAAAAAAGTAAACTGCTCCTTATTTAAAGTATTACTAAAAGGCAGATGAGCATACACACAGCACAGGTTAGTTTTTCTGGCTGTAGTAACTTACTTTGGCCACCAGGCGGCAACACAATGCCAGCAGTCTACAACATTCCTTGCTGTTTTAGCTAATAGTACCAGTAGCTTTTAGTTTAATGTTTTAACTCTCAATAGTTCCAGTATATGTAGGTTTAATGTTGCCAGCCACACACTAGAGTGTTGGTTAACCCCTAGTGCATCTTCTGTTCCCTTTGTCTCCTGTTTTAAACTTATATCTGCAACATTTCCATCTCTGACTTGCTCTCATTCCCTCCTCAGCTCTGATTTTCACAGTTGTTTCCTTTCTAATTGTTTCAGTGCTGTTTCACACTGCTAACCTGACCCTGTCAGTACTGGTTCCAACCAGCTTGGCCACTGTGATATCCATCTCCAGTGTCTATTCCAACCCCTCTCCCAATTTCTTTCACTTTCTTTACTTTTCAACCCCTCCCACAGACTCTCTAACTTTGCCTTCCTTCCTGTGGTGCCATCTTTTACCTCTGTGAACCACTCTAATCCTTTCCCTATTCCACTGCTAGAATATCCCTTACCTCTTGCATACTTTAGTCTGAACTTGCCTTACACTCCACTGAATGTTTTGTACAGTTGACCCTGATTCTTCCTTTCCTTGGCTCTACCCACTCCATTTGCCCTACGAGCTCTCTCCGCTCCCCTATCCTACCTACCCCCAGTACCCCTACACTTATACTTAGCTAGCCACTCCCACCACTTCCACCATCCAATCCAAACTACCCGTCATACCCCAAAATCACCTCCCACAGTTCACCCATTATAGTAAGCCTGCCTTTCAGAGTTTACTGACAAGCACAACTTATCCTGATAAACTACTAAACAATTAATCTAAACCATAATCTCTTACCCAAACTAATGTCACAACTTAACTCACCCCCTACTTCTACTCTAATAACCAACATCGTGACCCTCAAATCTCTATCCCTACTTACTCAAATAATACTTCTAATTACCTTAACTTACCTAAATTATATCACCCATCCTACTAATGCAGACCACTCACCCCCCCATTTCACACCACTACCCCATTCTCTACAAGGTACACATCTACTGGTACTAGTATATCTCCCAGTCTCTACCCCCTCAACACTAGCATGCTCTTCCCCTATAGACTCCTACCCAACTCTAAAAACACTGTTCCCAACTACACTAGTCTAATGTCCACAAATCTCTCTACCTGTATACAACACCCTAAACATACCAAATACCTCATCCATCATCTTATCTCTGTCCTTCTCTCCAAGGACATCCACCAAAACCCAGGCCCTTCTACCACACTGCATCCAACCCCCAAGCAACAGGCAAACCCCTTCACTTTTCAGCTCTAAATGCTCAGAGCCTATGTAACAAAATTCCAAACCTTCATGCGTGGCTTCTACATAACCAGCCCAGTATTCTCTCCATCTCAGAAATCTGGCTTAAGCCCCGCATATAAGATTCTGAAATAACTCCTCCCAACTACTGCATGTTAAGGAATGATAGAACACAAAAAAGGGAGTTGGTGTAGCACTCCTTTACTCAGCATCCCTCTTAGTCACCCCCTATACCAAACCCTTTCCCAAATTTGGCAAGGCAGAAATACCAGCCCTACTCCACCTAAACAAGCGTAAACTCATATTTGTTTTCTCCCCCTATATTCCCCCGGGGACAATATCTCATCCCTTGAAGATATTCTTTCTTGGGTCTCTACCAGCATTACTCATGACACCATAATCCTGGGGGACATGAACATAAACTGGGCCACAATCCAATCTCCCACTAACTCACTCAATATTAACTTATATAACTTTACACAACTAATCAGTTCCACTACCAGATCTTCCAAGAACTCCATCGCTGGAACTACAGTAGACTGGATTCTAGTATCCCATCCTCACTATATCTCTGATAGTGGTATTCTCCCAGACCTACTAGCTGACCATTTCCCCACCGTCTCCCCTCTTCTATACAACTAACTCACACCTATATTTCCACTCGTTGCCTAAAGAACTTCAATGGTGAAACCTTCTCAAATGCACTAAAAAGCGCAAACTGGAACCCGTTAAAAACTCTTTCCCTAGATAATGCTCCATCCTACTTTAATTCTACTTTCACAAACCTGCTCAACTCCTTTGCCCCTCTAAAAACAAAACATATAAAAAGTAACCCTGTACCCTGGTTAACCAAAAACACCTTAGCTACTATGCGACTCTGTGACAAAGCCTGGGCTTGTTACCATAAAAATAAAACCGCTGTCGCCTAAATTAATATAAAACACTACAAAATAAAGTCAAAAAACTTATTACCTTAGACCGCAAAGCCTATTTCTCCACTCTCAAACCAGCCACACCACCAATCCCAAACTGTTTTGGAAAGGAATCTCATCTCTCCTCAACCCAGGAAAAAAAGAAAACCCTTGCCCCAACCCAGATGCCTCTGACATGGACTTGGCCACCCAATTTAACTCTTTCTTCATAGAGTCCATAAGCAAGCTAACATCATCCTTCACCAACACTAATACAACCCCTTCTCAGCATGCTCCCGTCCCTTCTTCCCCTAGCATCCCTTGCCCCCAACCCCCACCTTTCTCTATCAATCCCATCTCTCTATCCACCATAAAAATCTTCTCCTAAAATTAAAAACTGGTTCCAATGTCCCTCAGGAAATTCCCTCCTACTTCCTAAAAGTAGCCACAGAAGCCATTGCTCTCCCTATCAGCATACTAATTTATCTATCTCAGAAAGCCAGGTCCCCCAGCTTTGGAAGAAGGCCTTTATTATTCCTCTCCATAAAGGTGGCAATAATAATGACATCCCAAACTTTTGCCCTATTGCCATCCTATCCCCTATTTCTAAGCTACCTGAAAAGTGTGTACATCAACAACTTTTACCCTACCTCATCAATAATCAGCTTATTATCCCCACACAACATGGCTTTAGACCAGGTCATAGTACCTCCACTGCCCTCCTCTCCTTCCTAGAAACAATCAACAAAGCCCGCGACTTTGGCCACTTTGTCTCCACTCTTTTCCTTGACCTCTCTAAGGCATTTGACACTATTTCCCACAACCTCCTTCTTACCAAACTCTCTAAACTTAACCTGTCCCCTTCCTCTACCCAGTGGTTCTCAAGCTATCTCACAAACAGGCAGCAAGCAGTTAAATGGAAAAAAGCTACCTCACCCGTCCTTAATACAACCACAGGCATCCCCCAAGGTTCCATTCTAGGCCCCCTACTATTCAACATATTCATAAATGATTTCTTCCAAGCTGTTCCTAACTCCAGTCTCATCCAGTATGCCGATGATTCTACTATAATCTGTTCCTCCCCTTCCATCACAACTCTAAACAATCTAACACAAGCCGCCTTCTCTTCCACTGAACAGTGGTTGCTCGACAACCATCTAGCCCTTAATGCAACCAAAACAAAACTTATATTAGTCAATCCATCCAAAACCTCTTCCCTAGATGAACAATCCTTCATAATTACCAGCAATAATAATAACCCCCCTAGAACTGGTCTCTGACACAAAATTACTAGGAATTATCATTGACAATCAACTAAAATTTGATAAGCATCTAATCTACAAGCAAATATAAAAAAAACATAAAAAATTAGGTATGCTTTACTGCCACAGTCGCCTTATCTCTCCCACCACCAGGATTACATTGGCTAATACATACCTAATCCCATCCCTTTTATATGGTGCATCTATCCTAACCAGCCTACAATCTTCCTTCAAAACAAAACTCTCATCTTGTTATAACAAAATATCCAAATTTGCGGCAGGTCATGGAGCCTCTTCTCACCACTGTAATTCCTTTCACCAACTAAGTTGGCTAGAATTACCTAACTTTCTCACATATACCCAGCTCATCCAAGCACACAAACTCATTCATAACCCGTCGCTCTGCCCCTCTCTAGCAAATACCTTTGAAATGCATAAACCAGATAGACTCCTAAGATTCAATCGCTGAAACCTAATTAAATTGCATAAATCAACACATCCTGCTGGGAATCAATTGATGTCCTTCTCACTTGCATGCCTCTGAAACTCTCTCCCTTCTCCCATCCACACCACCAGCAGTCTCTCCTTGTTTAAAACCTTACTGCACTCATACCTTGCTTCACAATGGAAATGCTCTTGCTCTCATCCAACCTAATTCTACCACACTTTCTTCCTAACTTTCCAAACGTTGTTGCCTGTCACTACCTCCTAAAGTTTTGTATCCTTACCTCATTGTAATTCCCTAAAAAAAACTACTACTTACTGAATTAACCTGATGTAATTTTCCTAATGAAAATCTTTTATTTCTGTATTATGTAACATCTGTTTGAATTTTGCAATATGGGTTTTGTACTATGCAAATATGTATTTAACATTTAACTAAAATGTATATTATAGATTTGTGCTCTTTCTGTATTATGTATTTGTATTTCTCTGGAGCTTTTCTCCCCAGGACTCCATTGAAAATGGGCTCCTTGTAGCCCAATGGACTATCCTGGAAAACAAACTGCAAATAAAAAGGGGAAGGACAGGTTCTGGAGGAAGTTAGAACACAAAATGCAGTAGTGCAATAGCAAAGAAGTATAGTGGGGGATGAAGACCATTACTGACTATAAGTCTGGCAGCCGTGTGATTGAGGGGAGTAAAGAGAGAGCCAATGAGTTTAACATGTTTTTTAATAGGTTTGATAACATGTGCTAGACAAACATGCAATGGGGTCCCCACTTGCAAAGGGAAGATGCCCTCCTGGATAGCAAAATGCATACCTTGTCTACCTCTTCCCCCCTTCTTCCAGTCTATACTGTTCAACACAAAGGAAGGAAGGTACACAAACAAAAAATGCACACACCCCACCTCGGCTGGCAAAGCAAAGGCTAGCAGTTCAGCTTTTATCCTATCAGAGGTCTGGGTGATCAGAGAACTAAGAAGGCTTTGCTGTACAAAAGCAGTGGAGCCTGATGGCATTAGCTCACAGGTGCTGAAAACCTGCACCTTGCAACTTGGAGGGGCGCTACTCAGGATCTTCAACTTGAGCCTCAGTACCCACAGGGTACCTTTGTGGAAAACATCCTGCCTGATTCTGGTGCCAAAGAAGGCATGCCCCAAATTACTTCAGATTACAGGCCTTGTTGGGTTCATGTCACACTGCATGAAAGTCCTTAAGAGGCTGGTCTTCGCCCCAAGATCAGATTAGAATTAGACCCCCTTCAGATTGCATAATAGGAGAAGATAGCGGTCAAAGATGCCATTATCCACTTTATGCATAGACCATACAGTCACCTGGACAA
Organism: Protopterus annectens; assembly: GCF_019279795.1. Lineage (NCBI taxonomy): Eukaryota > Metazoa > Chordata > Ceratodontiformes > Protopteridae > Protopterus > Protopterus annectens. The sequence continues at coordinate 194,662,610 of NC_056731.1, forward strand.
ACTGGGAGGATCCCGCATAATCATTTTCTTCGACTTCCAAGTGCCTTTAACACCATCAAGCCAGACAGTCAGGGGAGTGAGCCGTCAGCGATGAATGTGGATGCTCCCTTAGTTTCATGGATCCTGGATTATCTGATCAGTAGGACCCATTATATGCAACTGCAGGGCTGCATGTCTGACACAGTGCTATGTAGAACTGGAGCACCACAGGGGACAGTTTTATCACCTATCCTTTTCACCCTGTATACCACAGACTTAAGCTATAACACCGAGTGTTGTCACCTGCAAAAATTCTCGGATGAGTCTGGCATAGAGATGAGGAGGAATACAGGAGAGTGAGGGATAGCTTTCTGAGCTGGTGTGAGATTAATCAGTTGCAGGTGAACAGCAATAAAATGAAGGAGCTGGTAGATCGAGGGATATCACGATCACAGTCTCTTACTCCAGTGACCCTCCTGTCAGGAGTTTGAAGTGGAGATAGTTCAAGAGAATCAGATCCTTTGAAGTCTGCAACACTGTGCTGCAGTTGTACTATGAGACTGTAGTGGTCAGTGCTATGTTCTTTGCAGTGATATGCTGGGATAGTAGCATAAAGATGGCTGAGGCAAACAGACGCAATAAATTGGTAAGGAAGGCTAGCTAAGTTGTTAAAGAACTGGACCCCCTCAAAATCTTGGCTGAGAGCAGAATTTTAGAACAACTAAAGTTCATCATGGAAAATATTGACCATCCACTCAACAGAGGTGGTGGCTAGACAGAGAACTTCCTTCATGTAGGAGAATGATAAGCATAAAGTGCTCCACTGAACATCACCAAAAATCCTTCCTGCCCACAGCCATCAGACTCTGTAATGCCTCCTACCACCTTAGCACCACCCCCAATACTGAAGGAGACCACGTAGTGCAATGTTAAAGTCTTACACGTGCCTTTTTTCCCTATCCTTTTATCTCTTTTTTTTTCAGTGCAATATTAATCATCAATGCAATTGTCCTTTGTGCAATATGCTATACCTTGGTTAAAGTATCATAATGTGCAATACCCAATATCATAGTGCGAGTGGAAATTAACATGAAAAGCTCCCCCTTTCATGTCACTACAGTATGTGGTATGATACTCATCTAATACATTGGCTATGGTCAATAGTGTACGTATGTCTGGCGTTGCTGTAATATATGTGGGTAACAAGTGGGTATAGTATCTGTCATATCTAATTATATAACATATGTGTTTGGCCTACATTGTGTCTATGCTGATATGTGCAGTTGTAGCATAAATAATTTCCTGCGGGATCAATAAAGTATTTCTGATTCTGATTAATAAATCACTACATTTGTTGTATACTACTACTACTGTATTATAACAATCCTACAAATTCAAAAGCACTTGTGCAATAGAAGGCTGAACCATCTTGTTGACAAGTGCATTCTGTTAGGTTATTGTATTCGTGACAAGGAACACACAAACAGTACCTTCTTGGTGTGATTAGGGAGCTCATCCCAGTCTTCTTCCTCCTCCTCTGAATGTAGAGATTCGGTGGATTTAGAGGGATGCACAAGGACCATTTCTTGCACATCATGTTTACATGATTGTGGTAATTCTTTTTAATTTATCTTTAGCCAAAAGTGCATTAGTGAAAGATTGTATACTATCTGAAAAAAACTCACCTTTAACATTGCTGGAAAAGCAAGTCTGTATTTGATTTTATTTTCATCATTTACACACTTTTTAATGGCCTAAAGTCTAAACTGTTTGCAGACCGTCTTGGATTCCTTGTCCTTGCCTCATCTTTTAGTGAAACCAACTGCTAATCTATCTGTAGAACTTTACTTGCCTTGTCACAAAGTTCCCTATTTATTTATTTATTTTTTGTATGACATCATGTTGCTTGTATTACAGCTACCAGTCATCAGCTTTACTCGTGTACTGTTTTGGTGTTGCCTAGTCAACAGCTTTGATTGTCTTAAATCCCATGTGATTTTTTTCCAGAGTGACTCAAGTTGCTTTCGCAACTTTATTACTACCATTTGTTCATCATCACAACTTCCCAATCTTACTTCTCCGTTAACATTGCTTATTCTAGAAACATTTTATTGTCATTGTTTGACTAATCTTTCCTTATACATTTACCATCAGGGGTAGAGCACTGCACCACAATGACCTTTTTCGGACTTGGCCCAGGAACGCTATCTGGTTAATTGATAAGCTCACAGTTGCACAATAGATAAATGAAGGCTGAGGGACTTGCATCCTGGAATATAGGGAGCAGTTAATTAACAGCTCCTAGCCATCTACATAATTACATTTTTAATGTGGTAATTTTTTATTGCAGTAAAGACTTCTTCTTTCAGCTTTTCCCGGTTAGGGGTCACCACAGTGGATCATCTGTCCGCTCATGATTGGCAGTGGAGTTTAACGGTGTCGAGTTGCCAGCCCGGTGCCCAACCTTCCACAGAAGGCACACACACACACTCACACCTAGGGCCAATTTAGTGTGTCCAATCCGCCTACTGCATGTCTTTGGGATGTGGGAGGAAACCGGAGCACCCGGAGGAAACCCATGCGACCACAGGGAGGACATGCAGACTCCACACAGAAGGCACCCCAGCCGAGAATCGAACCAGAGAACCTCTTGCTGTGAGGCGACAATGCTAACCGCTGCACCACCGTGGCCGCCCTTATTGCAGTAAAGAACTTTATCTTTAATGCTTACAAAAACAAGAGGAAGTACTCAGTTTAATCAAAGTATGAATGAATGACCCTAAAATCTGTACTCTTTACAAAACTGGAGGTAAATGTTGAAAGACAAGACAACAGTAGAGGTACCCTTTTAAACTACTTTAAGTGATCTTTTTTGATATAGGCTACTTATATTAGGAGTATTATAATATAGAGGGTTCTTAGGTTGCTGTAGGCCTTTTTGTGACTCAAGGGTATTATGATACCTTTAGTGAGGGAAATGAACAGTTGTGCCTTAAGTAATGTACTGTAGCATAAATTGCTAAGATAATGAACAATGTCCAGTAATGGTAAAATGCTACGCTACATGGAACCACCCACTCCAACTCAGACATTACAAATTTACTAGCAAATTCAGTACCAGTTTATCCCCGAGACATCTGTCCAAACTCTACATATCCCAGAATCCCTTGCACCCATTATCATTAAGGAACATGCTCTGAAGGTGCTATCAAAGATCGCAAATACTTCTTCAGTAGAATTTGGCAACATACCTGGATCTTTAATAGTGTTAGACATGGCCTCACTGAACCTGTCTGCAAACCGTTTAACCTAAGCATAGCTAATGGGCTTGTTACCTAAAATTGTGGTACAACACAGTGGTAATGCTTGTCCATAAAAGTGGCACTACCACAGACCTCAGCAATTCTAGTCCCATCAGCCTGATCTGCAAAGCTGTGGAACATCTTTGTAACTGTCCTCGTTGAATATGATATCAAATAATCTTGGGCTTTACTCTCCAAATTTTGACTTAGAGATTCTGAGGGTTAAATTTAGCAACTAGAAAAGGTTTCATTAAGAGTAGGAGCTTATTTGATAAATACAATTTATAGTATAGATAGTACCCTTCTACAAATAAAAATGTAGTTGGGGACCTTTTGAACACAGGAGATTTAGAATGCAGAAGACATAGTACATCAATAGGAGACACTTTTCATTCTTCCCAAAATGGAAGAATATCCCCCAACAACAATGCAGGAAAGAGCATTGAAAGAAATAGTGTAAAAACTTCAGAAAGAATGCAGAGTCAAGATGAAAAAGGGAGAAAAGCCTCCAGAACAAGTATAATAAAAGGGAGTAAGTGTCTAATTTCAAATAGAAGTAACGAAGTAACATAGTAGCAAGTGGGGTAGGCACAATAAAGTGTGCAGAGGATAATGCAAACAATAGAAAATCTGGTAATCTGATAACAGTTAGAAGAGTTGCAGAAAGTGAAAGGAAGTGTGATAGAAAGTGAAAGAGAGTGATAGAAAGAAGTGATCGACCCGTGTTTTCTGATGTACCAGAAATTCCTCTATCACACCTTGCAGAGCCTCATGTAATGAAACTGTTGGTCACGATGCAACCTGGAAAGAAAAATAGCATTTTTTCATAGGAGGTTCGATAATCAGATTAATTGACTTGATATAAAAGACAATGTGGTTATCATGTGCTAAAATTAATTTACTGAGACACTGTGCAAGCTTCAAAGATCCTACAAGACTTGCGACTAAATCTTGGCCTCATGTAGTGAAAAATAAGGAAATTATAGATTTGTTCATTTTTACTTATGAAACATGAATTACAGTAGTTTTTTTCTAAAATTATTTTTGAGAAATGTCCCTAAATCAGAAATGATAGAAAATAAAAACAGATTGGTCAGTGCTTGTGTCATGAAGGCACTGTAACTAAACAGGTGGGAATCTATCAGCCTCTTGACTTTAATCATAGGCTCACATAAGTTTACCAGAGATATAATGCACCTTTCAATGGTAGCAAGGGAAATCATAAAAAAAATATTTACTTGGATATCTAGCGGGAGATAAACAGGTTTTTCAGCATGCCTGCATCTGTCAACAGTGCACATAGACGGAAACTGCTTGAGGCTTTTTGGAATAAATATTTGTAGTTTGAAAAAAATGGTGCTAAAGAAGTCCATAGACATTGTAATCATTATGAAAAAAGCAAAAAGACACAGATTGAACTCCAGTGTTTGAGGGCTTTTAATCACACTTGTGCAACAGAGGCCTTACAAGACAGGACAAGGGGAGTTGTGATAATTTTGGTACAAGACTTACAGGTCCAACATGTTAATTAGTTTGGTAAGGAAGAGAATGCCATTGGACTGTATTTTGATGACCATTCTTGCAATATTATTGAATAACAATATTAAAAGCCACTGAGTTGGTTGATTTAATAAGTTTCATCTTATTGGTTACATTGAGCAGACAAGTGTTAAAAGTAAGAAAAAGTTGGTGAAATTAATTGCAGTGACTGTCTTTGATAAAAGCTTTGCAGTATTTAAAAGTCTCAGAATAGAATATTGTTTACAAAAACGTAGAATACAGTAGCATGTGGGAATATTTGAAAACAAGATTCACATATTCAAAATAAAATATACAAAAAGCTAAAAGATGAAATCAAACATTTTAAAGCATTTGGAAGCATTACTAACAAAACAAAAGTACTAGCCAGGACAAGAAATAAGGGGTTTAAAGAAATGGACAGGTGGCAGAGTGCTGTATGGACTTGGTATTGCGTAATAATGTGTTTTGTTTCAGGAGATTTTTACAGTGGCAGGGGGAGGCCCATTGCAAACATCTGTGTTAATACAGTAATGAATATATTGGAAGCAAATTATGTTTTTACAGATAGAAATGCTTATAAGGATGGCATGCTTTTTTATAAACAATTTGGCAATATTTTTTTTACTCAGAGTGGAACCAAAAGAAAAATAGAAATGTTTTTAGATTATTTATCTGAGAGTGCGGATTTCTTAAAATTTAAATTATCTTATTTGGATGTTGCAAGGAGATGATAGTACAATGTCAATCAAGAAGGAAAATAAAAGTATGGGTAATTCTGGTGCTGTTTGTTTTGCGGATGTGGACCTCCTGCATATTCAAAAAACAAACAGCACCAGAATTACCCATTCTAAAGACTTAAACCTTGCCTGTGATATATGTAGGACCTACTGGAGAGAGACAGGTATGTATCCCAGAGATTACCCCGTCTCTGGAACAGGCTCCCCATCTGTAAGTGAACAGTTCCTCCCTAACCCAATTCAAACTTGGACAATTGGCTGGGGAACAGGAAATTCATCCCTGGTTTGTAAACGGTCTCTAATGGACTCAGGGTACCTGTAAATGGTTCATCTCCCAGGTCCCTGCTTGTAAAGGTTTCATCTCCCAAACCCATTCTTACACTTATCAAGGGTACCAGAACTTGTCAGAGATTAGGGATCCATGGCTAGGCTTAAAAAGGCCCTTGTGGTCATTAACCTAGTAAACACCTATGAACCTATGTATTTCCATAGTATAAGTATGTGCCTCCTTATTTATATATATATATATATATATATATATATATATATATATTTAAATAAGCATACATGGTGCACAGATGTTACATCTTTCCAGGTTAAATACTAATGATTTGGAATTAAATACACAAATAGATGATCTGAGTAATGATCATAAAATTAGGAGTTATAATGAATGTGTTTTAAACACTCAAAAAGTAAATGAGGGCTGAAAGAGGGATTATTAATGGACCAGTGTTTTCTAAATTTCACTTCAATAATGATGGTAGTACAGGCATAGGAGATATTAGAGTAACTTTTATAATAAGCATACAAAAGCAGTGGAAAGTTGTATTACTAAACACTGACATAGTCTTAAGACATTGAGCAGTGATAGACATTTTAGTTTAGATAGGCCAAGGTTTACTTATACAAGTGCACAGAATTTAAAACATAAGCTTCTCTACAAGGAATAGAAGCAAATCTTAGATAAAACTCAAAAGTGATAGATATAGCACTTTTCTATGAAACAGGTGGCATTTCTGTAAGTACATCAGCAGAACAAACATTTTTTTTGTCATCCAACTACATATAGAGAATGAAAGTTAAATGTGTAGGCAGTGCCAGTTGTGATACAAAAAAGGCTGTATATATTGCTAGCTGTGTGGTGTGTCCTGCATTTTACAGGTTTGTAGGTAAGTACTAGGCTAGCTACCCTTGTGGGCCATTTTTAGGCCTAGTCAGTTTCCCTTTTTGTGCTTGAGTTAAACTGTCCAGTTTGTTTAGAGATTTGTCTTACCCATCCCATGGTCCATTATTATATATTACCACTAATGGGAGCAACTGGGATCATACCATAGATAATTTGAGTGGACATATGCATGGAATAAAGCGTTTAGGAGCTGCCTTTCTCCATTAGTAGTGCAAGGGACATACTGGGGTAAAATTTCTGTTTCCCACCCATAGATCCAAGTTGTACTTAAATATGGACAAGGATGAACTGTAATGTGGACAGGGAGTCTGTTTCAGAGCTGCTCGAATTAACCTGTCCCATTTGGATAGAGATTGGCCTTACCCATGTGGATGGAGATATTGTTCCAGAGCAACAGTATCTTCTGTGAGATATTTGTGTGCCTACAAACTATCTTATTGATGCTCCAGAAGAGGTTTAGATCCCTAAACTGAGTATTTATGATGCCAGTGAACTTGGTAATGTACAGAAAATCCATCAGTATTGGGTCAGAGGATGGCTTGTACACTTAGACACAGGACACCTCTTAGCAGTCTGTAGGATGCCAAGTATAGTTATAGGGCTTTGAGTCTGTCCATGTAGGACATGTTGCTTAGGCCTTGTATCCTTTTTGCAAGATATTTCTGTGGTCATTGTAGTCGTTGCACATCTGGACCGATACATGCCAAAGGGGGCATTATATTCAGTGACAGCTCTAATAAGGACTGAGTAAAGGGGACAGTGACAACTCTAGATCTAGACACATTCCCTATCACTGTTGGTATGCAAGTATCACTGTTGGTCTGTATAATATTGGTAACAGTGGGCAATCTCTTTCAATAAAAATTTTATAAAGCAGTTATGTAGTCATTTAGTTTATGACCTTCATGCACTAAATTGCTTAAATTATCATTTTAGTTTATGGTGAAATTTTGGCATCTTTCATCTAAGGTCATCTGAATAAAGGAATGAGGCTTCCTATTCTGATCCTCCTAATAAAAAACAACCTGACTCAATACACTTAAGCTAGTAAAAGTGGTAACTATGGTTGGAAGCCTTTTCTATAATCTGGAAATACATTACATGAGAAATTTACCCCCTTTGTTAATTCTTTGTTACACTGTGGAAAGTGTTAGCAGCCCCCCCCCCCCCCCCCATACACACACACACTTTGTGCCATTGTTGCTGGAGCATTTTCAGCCACCATCCCTGACATAAGGAAAGTGCAGTACTACAGTGGCATTGTTTACTCACAAGGACAAGAATCATTACAGTACATTCATTTCCCATGCATCTTTTAAACAGAATGGCTCAGAACTAAAACCAGGTCATCAGTGTTTTGCAGTGGTGCTTTTGCTCTGAAAAGTAAATATTTCCTAAGCAAATGCATCGTTTTCCATTCCTTTGTTGTTCATTATTGAGCACAGTGTTCATAATGTGGCCAAATCACCACTGCAAACTGCAGACTTATTAGATTGTCCTTCCTTAATAGTGAAAAAGTATAAATGTTGTTGTTGTTTTTCTTTCGGCTGTTAGGGGTCGCCACAGCGGAACTCCGGTCTGCTAATGATTGGCAGTCGATTTTTTTTTTTTTTTTTATGGTCCTGAGGTGCCAGCCCCGACGCCCATCCTTCAACGAAGGCACGCCCATTCACACATGTCTTTCGAATACCACTCAACCGCGGGGAGGACATGCAGACTCCACACAGAAGGCGCTCCAGCCAAGAATCGAACAGGAGAACCTCTTGCTGTGAGGCGACAACGCTACTGTTGCACCACCACGGCTATAAGTAAATAAATAAAAATAAATTACCCACTCCATTAGTTCCTGATGTTAAGAAAATAGGAGATACTAACAAATTGAATAACAAACATGATACTGTTAAGATCTGTAATCATAAGTTTGATGTCAATAGTGGTAACCTAATGACTAATAACTTCATGGGTAGTGAAGCATACGCTGTTACCACAAATGCTTCTGAGGTTACTACTTTACTGGCAAAACTTGATCATGACAAGACAACGGAAAGAGATGGTAGAACTAGGCTCTTACTACCCAGTGATTAAGACTGCGTTTCAGGGGTTGTTTTGAAAAAAATGTAATACTAAAAGACTATGAAGCAAGTACGGGCAAACCAGTCTTTGGGTCCTCAAGAGTCCCCTTCCCCTTAAACCACTACAGGCGACTGCACTTCAGTTCAGGTAAAATGATGGAAAGCATAGTACTATATATTGCTAAGAGATGATTTAAGAAAGGATTTATTAACTTCTGTCAATATGCCTGTGTTAAAGAATGTTCAGTAACAATTGTTCCACATTTCATCCTTTGAGGCCCCCATCTCCAGTTCTCAGCAGACTAACTGCAAGGCTCTACTCTCTGAGACATTAATAAGTCTGCCTGATGAAGGAATGTATCTTTGGATCAGCAGTAAGGAAAAGATAGAGGTACTTGGTGTTGGGCATTCAGGGCTTGGGAAGGAAGACATGTTAGTTATGGCTGGAGGGACACAGAGAGCATTAAAAATCCAGTTTCAAAGACAACAACACAGTTAATAAAAAAGGAAGAAAATTAAAACTAGTGCAACTGGAAAGGGACAAAATTTGGTATATGGAAATTCAGTCGTGATCACATGGATATGCAGAAAGACACAGTGGGCTGATAGCAGATTTGATGAACACACATACTGGAACAATAGCTCTTTTTAACTAGTGATATGTAATAGTAAAACATAAGGTGAGGGGACAGTAAATGAAGGAAAAGGAAGACTGGGGCAGCAAAAATCAGAACATATTATCTAAGGGATGCATAGCTGGCAAGTTAACATTGAACAGTATACCTTGAACTTTGTCTGTGGATATATGAATTTTCAAGGACTAAAGACAATCCTAGAGAACAGAAACAAATATGAAATAAGGGGAAAGAAACAAATATGAAATAAGGGGAAAAAAACAAGGAATATAAACAGTACATGAACAGTGTATGAAGCAAGAGGATGCAAATATACAGAGAGCACAATTTGAAATGTAACGGGAATTGCTTAAGAGCACAACACACTTTCAGTTGGCACTAAATGCAACACTGATTATTAATTAAAATGGCCTCTGTTCAAAAAATGGTGATATGTAGAATACCATAGTTTAGCTGCATCATACAGAGTATCACTTGTGGCAAATTACTTATGAGCAGTTAGAGTTGAGTACTTATTGCCAGCAGTCCCTTGTCAGTTGACTGGAGTTAACTGATTGGACAATCCAATTGTTTGAAAATGTTTTATACCATGCATGCGTCCCCTCAAATTATCTGTGGTATGATCCCTGTTGTTATTACTAGGGGTAATGTTGAATTATCGACCATGGCATGGGTGAGGCCAATCTATAGCACAAAAAGGGAAATTGGCTAGGCTTAAAATGGCCTGCAAGGGCAACTAGCCTAGTACATACATATAAAGCTATAATAATTGCTAAGAGCTCTTTTGTTAGGATGCTAGTCATGCTGCGTTTGAAAGGTGGCCCCCACTGCTGCCAGCTGACAGTATGAAGTCTGCTGTATAGGACTTACAAGACCATGTGGCTATTACACATTGACAGCTGGTCCATGGAGCACTCTCTGTAGCCTCTGTAGGCTTGCAGGCCATCATAAGTAACCCAGGGAAAAGCGCATTTCAGTAATCCAGAGAGTCCATGACTAATATGGTATTCATGGTGATCAGATTCTCTTATGTTGTTAGACATTTTTCCGGAGATGTACATAATCTATATAATAAAGTAATGTAGAGTATAGTACAATGACTTAATGGTTCCCTCAAATGCAACTCTGACGTTGCACACCATAGCCACAAATTCCTAACTTTTTTCTATAAATTTTGGGGTTATGGAGAGATCTGTTGAAAGACACTATTATTAAGAGAAAGGCCAGTGATTCAGCCTTAAGGTTAAGTGTTTGACAGCTTATATCCATTCAGTGATGGCTAGTAGCTTATTGAAAGTATTCATGTATTCTTTAGAAAGAGAGATTTAATTCTCATCCACTTATGAGTTATAACTTAGAACTTTCCTTTTAATGACATTTAATAAAGTAGATGCAGGATATAGATATCAAACTTTGGAGCCAAAACACAGAACAACTTGGTACCATACAGTATGTATGGTGTTTGTAAGGAGAATTAGTAACAGAAACAGTTGAGAGATAAGGCGTTCTATGAGAAATCAACACACAAATCAGCAAATGTAAAATGGACAAGTTTATTTCAATTAAAAAAAAAACATTTTCCAGACCTGTGGATGTCATTCCTTAAAAACAAAATGTAACCTCCTCTCTCCCCTACCCCACTTATAATGCCACAGTTTTTCACCTATGGGGAAAAGGGGAAAACCTAGTAAGGGTGAAACAAGTACCTGGTGGTACTGTGGTGTGACAGTCTGGTATATAAATATACAAATGTTCGTGAACTCTTCATTTCAGGGAGATTTACATTTAGCATGATAAATTTTGTCAAATGGATGATCTTCCACAAAAACATCCTGTGTACTGACTTTTATATTGCATCATAAAAGATCAACATTAATAGGTCAGTGAAGTCTACAGATTAAGCATCAGAAATAATGTTAACATACTCACTTTTCTTTGTAGGACATTTAGTACAAATGTAAACTGACTGCAGACCTAAACAGTCTTTTGGTTAAGAGATTGAAGTTGAAATCATCAGATCCATTGTAAGTGAATAAAATGCAGTACATTTAAAAAAGTGATGCAGGGACAAGTCCCCAACATGCCTGTCATTTAAATTCATGAACTCCATGGTCTCTTTAATCATAGAGAAAGGGATAAAATCTACTGAAGTTGAACATTGTTCCCACTCCCATTTGAAGCATTACAGTGTAAAACTGAGCTGTGCAGTTCACAGAACAGGGCAAACAGTCTCCATCCTCTTTTTTTTTTTTCCTCCCACTGGATTTAGACCCTTGTTTTATGTTACTTTGGAGGATCAATGTGCATCAAACACGCACTGATCACTGCTGTCCTCACCACAACTGGCCTTCAGTGTTATATGGACCAAAAAAGGGGATTTGCACCAAGCGACTAATGAAACTGCACAATCCCCATATGGTTTAGTCACACTAAGGTAAAAGGATAGTATAAAATGCAAAATTCCAGTTTGCTGAAGACAATCATGAAAAACCTCCCTATTACCATTAAACAAGCGTCAGCCTCTCAGACCTTCGTGCTTAAGTTCAAGGCCCACCTGCTAAACCTTCTGGATCTGCTAATGCGTATTTTTATCAGGATAATTGCAATTTATTCTATCCAGTCCTCTAAACTCTCATTATGTCTTCACAGGTAGACCCAAACAAACCCCTTAATAATTTTATTCCTAACTGTTTCTCTCTAATTTCACCCTATTTAATCATCTGATCATAGAAGATTACTGGACTAATGGTCCTAGTGCCTTTTTCAGCCTGGATATTGATGCCCCAGTTTTCCCAATTATCAGTACCCATAGGCTATAATGGCTTTGGTATATGCCTGCGCCTTAGGGCATCTACAAGCTACCCCTGTCCATAAGGCAACAAGACAGGGTGAATGTACAATTTCTGAACAATGTACATTTTGTAAATATTTATGTATAGCATGTTGTAACTACTGTAATTTGCAGTCTTAATTGCCAACATTATCCCCTGTAAGACTATTTCTGCACTGCTTCTGCTTGCCTACAACAGTGGCAGTCATATAATTTTATTTCTATATTAATCCTAATACTGTTTTTATCCATTCAGTTTCATAATTACCATTTTTTGTCATTCTACTTATTTATCTATCTGTTGCTGTTTTACCACTAGTTAGTTCCATTGTTCTAATGATTTTTTTTCATTTGCCCTTGTTTATTACTATGTATGACTTTTTTCTTCCATTTTGTTGTGTATTGTCTAATTGTATTGTGTTCTTCTCTTTGTATTGTATTGTTGCAGCTTTTCTTCTTGAGCCTCCAGTGAAAAGGGGTCTTTCATTGCCAGTCAGACTTTCCCTGTAAACAAATGCAAACCAATAAATGTAATGCATATAGCTGCATCATTTATGATTCCAAGGTAGAATGGGGGATTACAGAACACAGCTGTTGTATACCTTGAGGAAGCACATTTACAGCAGGAAGCTGCTATCTTATTTGGAAGATAACTGTAGGGCTCCCACAGTTGGTCATGACTCTGTTTGAGGGACTAATGTGTTCTATAAGCAGCTGTAATCCATTTTACACTCAGGAATAGGCTATTTTATGATTTTAAAAACCCTAAAATGGGCACACCTGTGAGGATCTCGGCCAAACTATAGCTTTCTTAATGCTTCATGTTTTGACAAACAGACTTGCAGTTATGCAAGCCAATAGTATTTAGTGAGTAACAGATGATGCTGCAGTCAGGCGTGGTTACAGTTGATTTTACACTGCATCATAAACACACTGATCTTTTATCATCCCAAGTGATCATGTGCTGGAACTCATTAGTAATCAGTATGAAAAAAGAAGCTAGCCATAATGCATTCGATTTAGCTGAAACTGTGTGTACCCATCACATTGTACTCAGCAGGAAAAAATAGATTGCTGCCTCAATGACTGGTTTTTAACCAAAACAGAATTACCACTGTGAATACAGAAAACTCTAAAGCCATATGCGAGTATCTCACTGGAAAGGATACATTTGGGAGTAGTGATAATCACGACCAGATTATTTCTGATTATACATTTGGGAGTCGGGAATACTACAGAAGATATTATGTATGGTTACAAGGCTACAGAATTGCCTGAAAGAAATAATTGCATTCTAAATGAGGTTCACACAGGGGCATTTTGGTTTAAAACCACTATGCATATAGCCCTTGTCAGAATAGCAGTAGATAAGACTGCCCCTGTTTAAAATGTGGTATGTGAAATATTCACCTGAAAAAACTGTAGGATATAGAGGGAAATATTGACCATATTGCAGGGTCTGCATTTTGAGGATATCTAATTAAAATTTAAAATCTTATACTTGCTTTAGGTTGTTCAGCGCTGATTTTGTCTCTGCAGAAGTAGACTGTTTGCAGAAAAGAATGTTTTGTTACCACTAGGGACAAATACTCAGTCTTCATAGAAATTTGTGTTTGCTGCAGCAGGTTTACTTACTTTTCTAGGTTATTTTTCCCTCATGTCAACTGTCCATCAAACATTCACAGTCAGTCTTCGCATATCATTTCAGTATGTGAAGTACTGCATCCTTGACCCATATGGATGAGCTGTCCAGGGGACCAACATGCAGTTGCCCATGTTTGCTTGTGCTCTTGCTGACATCCCAGAAACTGAGAGCATTTTAATTAGTCCTAACCCCAACTCCCACTGCAGGGGGTGAGCTGTATGCATTACTCTTTCGAGTGCACCCTGCCATACATTTGCTACAGAAGACTACCACCAAGCAGTGGATGAATGAGCTGAAAGCCTCCCCAATGGATGCTGTTTGCAGTGCCACCCTTCTCTAAAATATTGTGGTAGTTTGTTCATAGGTTCATACTAGGCTATCTGCCCAAGGGCATTTATAAGCCTAGCCCATAGTTATTTGGCTTTCGCCACCCCTTTAGTTTGAATAAAACTATGCCTATTATTTTGCTGTGCCTCTGTCAAGCAGTGACACTGAAGTAATCCCTGGGGTATATCTGCGATCCCCCATCCATTGGTCAAGATTCCTCTTGAACAAGGCCAGCGAGGTGCTCTGCCTCACATGTACCGGGATTTTGTTCCACAGCATAGGGAGTCTCTGGGTGATGAATCTGTCCCTCCAGCACGTTCTATTAATAACCGTGTCAAGGTTTAAGTCTCCCGCCTTGTGGTTCTGAGGGATCTAGATTTTTGAGGTGAAGCATATTCATCAAATCAGGGTTTGACATGGCCTTATATGTCAGGCACAGGTCACCTCTGAGCAAGCGGTATGAGACTGAATAGAGCTGGAGTTCTTTCAGTCGGGCAGCATAAGACATATTTTTGAGACCCTTTATCCTTTTGGTGAGGAACTTTTGGGGCCTTTCCAGCTGCTGCAGGTGTCGGGTCAGATACATTCGAATGGGGCATTGTACTCAATCATAGGTCTAATGAGTGATGAGTACAGGGGACGATGACCTCCCTTGATCTAGATGTGAATCCCTTCATGATCAGGTGGGCAATGTAGAAGGTTTTCCTAACTACTTTAGCAACATGAGTGTCAAATGAAAGGCTACTGTCAACCTGGGTCCCCAGATCCCTGATGACTTCTTCTGTGCTCAGTGGATTGCCACCTATATGGTAGCTAGGGTAACCTTGTTTTTCCCGAAGGGTATGACTATGCATTTCTTGGCATTTAACTTTAGGCCATGGCTCTGGCACCAGTTATCCGTTTCTGTGAGGCCCTTCTGAAGGATATCTGTGTCAGATGTGTTTTCGACTATGGCCCAGTTTGCAGTCATCTGCAAACTTTGTCAGCCATAACCCTCCTGTGTTTGCTTGTACTTCAGAAAAGTAGATGCCGAACAAGAGTGGACCCAGGACTGAGCCCTGTGGGACACCACTTGTGACAGGCTTTGAGTCTGACATGGCTCCAGCAACTATGACCCTGTGGGTTCTGTCACTTAGCCAGTTTGCAACCCATCATGTGATGTATGGGTTTACATTCAAGCTGATGAGTTTTTCGATGATACCTGAGTGGGGTATTGTGTCGAAGGCCTTTGCCAGGTCAAGGTAGGCTGTATGGACTGCCTTTCCCTCATCAATGGCCTTGGTGACTGTCTCGAAAAGTCAACCAAGTTTAAAAGGCATGATCTGCCTTTGACAAAGCCAAACTGGGTTGGATCCAAAGCCTGCAAGTTCCCTATGTCTTTATTTATGAGTTCCATTATGATCCTCTCCATGGCTTTGCAGATAAGGCTTGTCAAGCTAATGGGACGGTAATTTCCAGGGTCGGTGGAGGCACCGCCCTTGTGAAGTGGGACCACAGTCGCCGTCGCCACTCCTTGGGTGCGTATCCTGAGGTGAGGCTAAGATTAAACAGCTGTCCTAACTGCGGGTTTAATTCCTCATTGAGTTCGTGGAGCACACAGCCGGGGACACCATCCGTCCCATGGATGCTGTGTTTTTGCTTTGGAGAGAGCAGTTCTCACCTGGGCGTTGGAGATGTTTGGGGGCTACAATCCTCTGGTATAGATATCTCTCCTTTTGGGGAGGGGAGAAGTTTGCACTGAACCTGTCGGCCAGTATGTTGGCAATGTGTGTAGGTTCAGTAATCTTCACATCATTTTGAACTAATTCTGAGCATATCTGGGAGTTTCCTCCTAGGTTTCTAACATAGCTAAAGAAGGCCTTATGATTGTCTTTTGAGTCCTTGGCGATTTTTCTCTCAAAATTTGCCTTGGATGATTTTATGAGAGCTCTTAGTTTTTTACTTATAATGATCAAAGGTGTCTTACCTTTCAAGGATTTTGCTCTATCTTGTAGCTTCCTCCTTTTGTTGTAGAGCTTGTTTATGGCTGGGGTCCACCAGACTGGACGCTTGCCTTTGGTACAAAGAGTCTTAGTTTTGTTTGGGATTGCCTGATCCATGCAGTCCTGTAGGTGCTGGTAGAAGGCATTTGTAAGTGATTCAGCGGTTTGAGTAATGTTTACCACTGGCTCAGGGGCCTTAAAGGAGACCACACTAGTTTTTAGAAGTGTGAAGTCGGCTTTTGAGAAGTTTTTCACTGTGGTCTTTTTTATTTCAGGTGGGGGCGGGATGAGGACCTCCAGCGAGATTAGTTTATGATCTGAACTCACCAGTGAAGGGTATACTTCCGGTGTTGAACATTGTGATCTCATGTTCGTGATGATGAGATCAAGTATGTTTTCTCCTCTTGTGGGGATGGTGACTAGTTGTTCCATGGCATTTGAGTTTATGAACTCCAGGAACCTTTGGGCTAGAGTGTTTGGGCTTGAGTAGTGTTCCCAGTCTATATTAGGGTAGTTGAAGTCACCTAGTATGATGGTGTTTGGAGATACATTTATCCCCTCCATTGTTTTCAGGAAGGCCATGTGAGGTTCCTGAGTTTGAGAGGGTGGCCTGTAACATGCTACAAATTGCAGAGCAGTCTTGCCTATGGTTAATTGCACCTGGATGGTCTCCGATGCATCGTGCGTTGCCACCAACCTTGTGGTGTGGGTGTCCTTTATGAATATGGACACCCCCCTCCTTTCTTAGTGTTGTCCGGATTTTGGGGCCGGAACGCATGATATGAGGTGAAACCTGATAGTGCTGGGGTGCTCTCAGGAGCCTTGAACCAGGTTTCTGTCACAGCACAGACATCGATGTTCTCCATACTGAGAAGGGCCTTGAGTGCGTGCATCTTGAGATTGAGACTTCTGGCATTGAGCAGCATTACCCTTAGTTTTTTACCTTTTTTGTGTTCTAGGGTGGTAGGCTTAGAATTTGAGCCTTGCCTAAAAAGGCACTATGGGGGTGGCAAGAGCCTTTGCCAATATCCGGAAGCCTAGGGTGACAGGTGCAAGCCGTCCCTTGTGAAGCAGCATGGCTTGTCCAGCATGTCATCCCAGGCAGACAGACATTGATCCCCTTTGAATGACACCAGAATTTAAGCCAATTATTAAAGCTGATCATCTTATCACTGTATTGTGGCATCATTCTAGGTGAAGGTAGGATACTGCTCAAGGTCAGGGTCATACCTGCCTGGGCTACATAATCAGAGAGCTCCTCAATGTCTCTTTTCATGTAGTCCAAGGAGGTGCGTCTCAGGTCGTTGACACCAGCATGGACAATGACTGAGTCGTACTTGTACCTGCTGTTGAGAGACCTGAGTGCTTGTGTTATGTGGCGGATTCTAGCGCCCGACAGGCAGCTTACTGTGACCTTCTCCTTACTCAGTCTGGTGAGCGGGACGTCAGTGTGTCTGACTATGGAGTCACCTATGACAAGTATGTTTGGTGTTGTATTTGGCCTTAAGGGCAGTGACTGCTTTGCACACTGATTTTGTTGTTTATGTGTTGTTTGTGTGGTGTATTGAGTTTGCAGTTGCTTGGGTGTCTGCTTTGGAGGCCTCTGCTGTTTAGGTAAATTTTACTCAGAGCCTCCGAGTATGTCTTAGTGTGTTTATGTGTTTGATTCAGTGGTGTGGTTGAGTTATGTGAGACTGGTATTGTGGTGTGTGTAGTTGCCTTCTCCTCCTGCCTGGTCTTGCCAGTCCTGAGTTGAGAGAGCTCAGCCTCCAGTCTGGCTAAATAGCTGCATCTCTCACAAGTGTTAGTGTTACGTGGGAGGAGGAGAGGGTTGTCCGTGTACATGAGGCAATTTTAATATTGTCTCAGAATTCCCAGATTCACCAACTGGGCAGGAGAGGACGCCAGCATCTGACCCTTCGACATGCTAGAAAGAATTATGAGTTGGTATGAGACAGAAAAGTAGTGGGCTTAGCAGGGACGTGGGCACTCCTGGGGGGTTTTGCTAGTGAGAGATTTGTATAATATAGGAGTGCTTGACCTGCAAAGAGAATGCTTATAAGACAAGGGATATGCTTATAAGACAAGTGCTGAGCTTTTTAAGAAGAAAAAGCTATTTGGAGCAAGTGCCCCTCATCTTCCACTCCCTGAGTGTGCACGTTCATTTTCCCTGTCGGCACTGTCAAGTATCCAGTCTGCTAATCTAACTCCAGTCACCTGTGTTGTAGCCTTCAGTGCCACTAGCACTGACCATACTTACTGCTGGGACGAAATATAGAATGTTGTCTTTCCAGCAGCATGATGACCAAGTGTTTAGTAGTAGCATGTGGCCAAAAGATGCTTAGTTGAAAAAGGCCTCTGTTTGGAGTTTGCCTTTGCCCTGGGGCACAATGATTTCTAAACGTTTTCATTAAAACTGTTTTATTTTTACTAAATTACATATAAATAGCACACAACAGTCAGTTGATAGAAGCAGTAATGTATAATTAGCACAGGGAGTAGCCTTCAGCTACAGGTCTTCGTCTTTAGAAACGTGCAGTTAATAATGCATACTGCCATATTACGTCAGTGACCTTAAGACTTACTCCTTCATAACAGGACTACCCTTTGCATTCTTGCCTAAAGGGGATGTAGTTTTCTTAGCTGTATAGTATGGCACAATGCAGGGCTTTCAATGTACAGCATTAGCTCTCTGCAGGCAATCCAAAGTCCTGGACAGACAGACGGAATTTCCAGTTACCCTCCCTTTTCTTGCACTTTTATTTTTATGTAAAGACATGCATTTTGTCCTGAAAGATAGCAGCCACCCAATACCTGTCTCTAGCATACTGTCTGTTCGTTAATAATCTTCATTCCTGCCACATACCCTTCCACCTCCATCCCCAGCTTTTCTGAAAGCTCCCAAACTCCACTAAGTTCTGACTGTCTACATCTGCTGTATTACCTTACCCATTCCTCCCATAAAGAGCACCTCACCTTCTTGCCTACTCCTTCCCGTTCCTAGCTATCCAATGTATTTCATAATCTGTACTAGCTGTTTAGAAATTTTCTTCCATAAATGGTGTACCCTTTATAAAAGCACCACCTGTGAAGATTGTCTGCTTACCTGTCCTTGCACCCCCTTTAAAACACCTCCAGCAACTGTTTGGCTTCACTCACCTTCTGCACAGTCTCAGAGGTTGGTGGCCATATGTGAAGCAGGCTCGTCTGGAAATCCTATTGCCCCAAGAGTTTTTAAATGTTTTCATACATCCTAGGCCTCTTGTAAAACTTAATTTATCTCAGACTCACTGCAGTGTCCTTATCTACTGTTGCAGTATTCTTAACATGTGGGATTCCCCGCCAAGGATGGCCCGACATCTGGCCACCATACCAAAGCCTTTAATTACCTTAAGGTACACTGTACATTGCACATATGCTCCTTGTGTATGTAGGGAATAAAAGAGATGTCTAGAGATATCATCCTTAGAACTTCTCTGCTGCCAGTCAGAACACCATCTTCAATCATTGGTCCGTTCGCCTGCGTTGTTTGCTGAAGTATCAAGCCATTCAGATAAGTGCCCCTTTGGGGTTTTCTGTTTCTCATTTCTGATGCATTTTGTTGTGGGATTTTATATGTTCTTCAGAAAAGGCAAATGCAAGTGTGGGAGACGGATCCAACATAATGGCAGTCACAAGCAGTGCTTGTTTTGCTTAGGACCTACTCACAATCATAAAACTTGCAGTATTTGTCAGACCTTTGTGCCTAAGACTTTACAAAGTCATCTTTGCTACCTTGCAATTTACTTGGAAAACCAGCGTCTAAACTTTTAGCGAAAGACTCAATGAAGGGAACTCCTAGGCCTGATAAGGAGTCCTCATTGAAGAGAAAGGTAAAAAAAACCTAGGTTGGACTTTTCTACTGTGCCTCCTACATCAGATGTCTCTCTCAAGACTGATGAAAGTCTGGAGATTCTCCCAGTTCTGGGGTCAGATTCTTCATCTGGGACAGTTTTGGAGGCTGCTATGGCTCCAGCAACAGGCACATCCTCAGAGGCATTGCAGACGTCTGTTTTGGATGGTCAGAGGGAACCAAGACTTACACAGAAGGGCCTGGGGGGTGTTAAATTCTGGTGAGGGTGGAAGTTCTGATGACAGTTATTGAGTGTAGGATGACATCGGGCCCTTCCACTTTTCATAAGATGGACATCCAGTTAAAAAAGGAGCAAAAAACAAAGCATGTTTCTTCTGCCAGGGACCCTCAAAGTGAATGGCAAAATTTTACCCAGGGCTTATTTAATGCCTAATGGCTCTGAAGCCTTTTTCTGGTATCTCTGTCCCTGCTCCTCCTTGGCCATCTTCCCCTCACAAGAGAGTTAGGGATCAGGATTCCCCTGATGAATAGGTTTCTTCACACAAGGAATCTTTGGCTTATTTCACCCAGATTCTGTCCCCTCTAGAGTATACTTCTCTTGAAGAGGAATCTACCAGTCCAGCATCTCCTACTGAGGAGATTACTTTTGGGGATACCATTGCTAAGATGAGGGGGGTTCTTCAAGTGGGATTGGTCCCAGGTTTCAGATGTGCAAAAGAGATGATATGAGCTCCTATAGATGGAGTCTCCATCACCATTTGCTGTTCCTCCAGTTTTGCCTGTTTTACTGGATGCTTTCTCTTCAGCATCTCAGGCTCTAGATTCACAGACCCCTGCTCCTAAGAAGCCTGACCATTTTTATAAAGTGCCTAATGACTGCAAATTTCTTTACAAGTGCCCATCTGCTGACCTTTCAGTAGTTTCTATTGCTTCAGCTAAGCTTTCCAAGTTACTGCCCTCCATTAAACTTCTTCCTTTTGATAAGAAAATCTGGAAAAATCAAGATTATGTGAGAATTTTAGTAAGCGTGCTGCATCTTTAATTTCATATTTTGTGTTTTATTGTATTTTTTCGCTATGAGCTTGATGGTTCAATGTTCACCTCGTTTACCTGGCTCACTCTATATTTTTCCTCTCCCACAAAATAGTCTTGACCATTGCACATGACATGAAAACACAAAGATGAGTCTGTGTCATTGTACAGTTGGCATGGTAGGCACTGTGCTTGTGAACTAACAAAGTTAAACATGGGGCAGGGTTAAGTGAATATATAAATTTATTTCAGCAGCTTAATTGCTGTATCCAAGCTTGTTGTGATTAAATTATTTAGATGTACTGTAAGTTTTACTATCACACCTAATATGTTGCAGCAGCCTGGGATTGAATTTATGCAGAATTTTGTTAGTTTTACTGCACTTCTGCCATTTTTTAGAATCATTGCCGTATTGCAGTTTGTAGCTTCAGTTTGCTGTTATCCAATTGGTAACCAAATTTTATATGTACTGGCAAGTCAGGTTGCTTGTATTTTATTACAGTTTTGTTTATGTTGGTGTAAATATGTTACTGTATTGTTAGCGCCTTTTGTTTTCACTGTATATAGTTGCGTAATTATAATTGGTTTAAAGCGCTATATTTAAACTCATCAGTGGAGGAAGAGGCTGTATTTAAGTCATGCATACACAGAATGTTTTTAGAAATGGGTTTCTCAGTGTCTGTTTTACACTGTGCTCCCAATATAACTATATTGAGGATGCAGAGCCGAATTAGCTGTGCTAAGAGACAACTGTAAATTATAAAATAAAGATTAATCTATGTATATAATCTCTCCCTTAAAACAAATAGTCTCTCCAGCCTTAAAACACTCCATTGTAATTACCCTATCTAAGATACTCTTCCAAAACTATCAAGGACTTTAGACCTGTTTCCACTGCCTGGCCTCTTGTGCAAATATTTAAACAGATCCTGTGCAAACAAATAATGAAACAAATTAACAGCTACAGCTTGTTAGAGTTCAAAATGGATGCTGTTCTGTGAACACTGCTATCACCTAGATCTCTGACATACCCTGGATTAAACAAACCCAGAAGGCAACACAGAATTAATAATACAGAAATAACTGTAGATATTTACTGCTAATATCATCCATCAAACAAAAGAGGAAGAAAAAGTGACAGATTCAGCTCAGAAACAGCAGGATGAACTAAGATTTCTGAATAACAGCTTAAGCCATGTGCTACTAAGGCCCTGCATCTGACTACAAGATTGGTAAAACACTATACAGCAAGATGTCAAAAGAGGAAAATATGGAAACAACAACTAAGACCAAATTCTCAGTACTAGCCTCACCTGAGAAAGAAAAAGACAAAAGACAACTAAACAAACTGACAACTCTAAAACTACAAATAAATCCAAGACAGACCTGCCAGCTAATCTGGAAGATATAAAAACGGCCTTATTACTTATCCAGCAAGCAATAAAGGACTTATTACAATTTCAAACCTTCGGTGACTCATTCAGCCAAATAATATCCAGAATGTGTAAAGAGACAGCAAACTAAATAACTAGTATTAGAAGAAGCAAGCCAGGATCCACAAACCAATATTTATTGATTGCTTTTGTTTTTTAAAATAAAAAACTTCATCAGAATGATTACAAATGAACAATGACTGACCCAACTTATATAGCAATCTTGCTTACAAAAATGTTAGTTAGCAATCAGCTTAAAGGTGTAGTCTCTAAAACACAAATACAATAAATACATACCTTAAAATACATAAAATGTATGATGTATAATATGTAAATTATGTTAAAAACATATATATGTAAACTCATAGGAAACATTTAATTGTAAATTATATATTAATTATATAAATATTTGCTTATATATAAAAATGTATATATTTTGTGAACTGCATATTGATCACATATATCCTCCTGCCCTTAGTCTAAGTATAGAGCTGATGGAAATTTTACTATTAAGGCCTGGGTATTCGGTAGCATTAGTCCTCATCTTCCACCTTAATTCATAAAACTCTAAAAAGTCATTAACTGGACCCCCCTATCCCCCATTGATACCTGCTCTAAAACTGTTAACTTAAAGTTGTGTCCCTCATTATTATTAATGTGGACATGTTCTGCTTCCTGATGTCATAGCAGTGCTGATAAGACCCTACTTCTAAGGGCATTGATAGTCTTGCCAATGTAAAAATATGGACATAACTGGCAAAGGGCAAGATAAACTACATATTTGGTGCTGCAAAAAAATTTCTTCTTAAAGAAATATTTCCTATAATTAGTAATATCAATCTCAGTGCACTCCATGATATGTTTTGAATTGAAGGCAAAATCCACATTTGACATAACCCCTACTTTGGTGTCAATAATATTTTCTCTCTCTAACATATTTTTGAAGGAAATATCCTTCTGATAGACAATTTTTGGAGCCTTTCCCACTATTTCAAGATGATCTTGACTGGTGTGAAATAAATTCCAGTTATGCTGAATAATCTGGGTAATGTCAGTGAATTGTATGTTAAACTTAAAGATAGCTGACCTTTTAAAGTCAATTCCTTCCTTGGATAAACTTTCATTTTGAATAATACCTTTACCAAGTAAAGGAAAATGATACCTCCTATGCCTTTTATCTATAACTTCCTGTAAAATAGGATTTAAAAAACAGTTCAGGATAGCCTCTTTGCAAAAGCATATTCTTCAATACTCCAATTTGCTGCAAGAAA
Organism: Protopterus annectens; assembly: GCF_019279795.1. Classification (NCBI taxonomy): domain Eukaryota; kingdom Metazoa; phylum Chordata; order Ceratodontiformes; family Protopteridae; genus Protopterus; species Protopterus annectens. The sequence goes on from NC_056731.1 coordinate 194,686,418, forward strand.
TCCTCCCATTCAGAAGTCATACGGGCCAAATGAACAGCTTGGCCCTTTACCAAGGATTTCTTCTGATGTAGTAGGTGGAAACTGTTGAAGTGCAGGAGGGTATTAGAGTAAGTAGGTTTTATAAATAGTGTTGTTGTAAAGTCTTTTTTATACTCATTTTTCTTGATGGTAATATCCAAATCATTTATTGCATCTTTCCCTACTGTATACGTAAAATCTAAAAAATCTGTACTTTGCTTTATTTAGGACAAAAAGCTGTTAAGCTCTTCCATACTAACATGCCACAGGATAATGATGTCATCCAAATATCTGCCATAATACTTCCAATATTTAGCATATTGGCTATTAAAAATTAATTCTAGCTCCCAAAAGGCCAGAACAATATTCGCAAATATAGGGGCACATATAGACCCCATTGCTATGCCCTTGCATTGTTTGAAGAGCTGCGCTTCAAATACTATCACATTGGTGTCTAGAACCAATTCCATTAAGGTTCTAATAGTCCTAACAAGCTCATGTCTAATATTGGTATATCTACATAAAAATAGGTAAAACCACTCCACACCCTGTTCATGTGGGATAACAGAGAACAAATCCCTGACATCAATTGTCACAAAAATGAGACCGTCGTCATATCATATCCTTATTTATTTTCTTTAGAAAGTCCCATGAATCCTTTAAAGCCCAACCACAATTATTTAATGTTGATTTTAGTTGAGTGTCTATAAATTTGCAAATAAAATATGTTTTAGATGCTTTTGCATGAACAATAGGCCTAAGGGGTGGGTTACTTATATCCGTATGTAGCTTTGGTATGCCAAAAATAAGTAGGAATTTTTGGGGACTTGACTGCCATAAAATTATAGTCATCTAAACTAATTTCCCTGTTTAACAATAATTCATCTAGAATTACATCAACTTTCCTATACAATGTTTTTGTCATTCAAACTAATTTCATAATATACATCAATATACAATATACCTAACATTTTTTCTGCATAGGAATTAGTATTCATGATGGCCAAACCACCCCCTTTGTCAGGTTTCATGACTCTGATTGCCCTATTGTTACATACATCTCTGACTAGTTTACTCTCATATAAAGTTAAATTATTGTCCAAATCTGAGTACATTTTCTTGTTTTTAAGGAGCTTACGTATGTCACATTCTCTCAAATGTTTTTATCAAAGGGTTCAAGGGGGGGGGTTAAATAAACTAGTTTTTTTTACACAGTTCATGATCTATAGAATTAAGACATTCCTTTAAATAAAAACTGTAAGTTTAACTTCCTTGTATAAAGCTTTAAATTAATTAATACTTCATCAAGTACTGCATTTCTACATGGGACAAAATAATAGTCAGTATAATTATAAATACTAAAATCACCACAGGTATTTTTTAAAATGTTGCATGTGTCATGAAAGCCCTCACTCACTGTGTCATTACATACGAAAAGTGCATCAGGAATTAAGTTTGGGGTCATGAGGTTAAGGTCAAATGTTGTGGAACTATCCAAGTCATTAGATACATTTGATATATCAACATTTGATACATTTAATAAATTTAATACATTCAATACATTTTCCCCCTCCCCCTGTGATTCCAGTTGTAATGACCTGTAACCCCCTCTCTGGTTCCTCAGTCACTCGGACCTCCTCAGAGGGGGATACTCTAAAGGGTAAGGGTGAAATTCATCAAAAATTATCATCCCTGTTGACATCGGGGACATGCAGATTATCATTAACAGAATTATTTGTGAATTGTCTATCTCTATTGTCCTAAGGGGGTGGGGGTAGGCTTTCCGTTGGGCATAGTCATTCTCATCTCGCTTTAATTTATTGTCCTTTTTCCATTTAAGATCACAAATATTATTATCCACCCTTTTAAAAATATTGAAATAGTCATTTTGTTTGAGTTCAAATAACAAATCCGAATGTATACTGTCATCAAGAGTCGTTACCTTGGCTGATATGCCAAGTAACTTTCTTTCATTGTCTCTAATAAGACAGTCTGAAAGTTCGCAGCCATGTTTATTAAATAATTCAAGAAGTTCAACATGTAATAAAGAGTCTTTGACTAACCCTGTTGGATACTTCCATGTGCAAAGACCTTTTGGAATTTCCTCTCTTCACTTACACTCCCGTAAATAGTTGTTTTCTAGCTGTAATTTCCGATATTCCAATGCATTTTTTTCAAATTGTTTTAGTTGGTCATTCAATGAGCCGTTACGTTCAGGACTTCGTTGTTCTGGGATAGAACGCCATTCACGTTCAGTCTCCAGCCACTGATTTAGTGCGTCTCTTCCATTGTAGGAAGTAGCAGCCCCCCTGTTATCAGAACTGGAAGCCATATGTAAATTAACCAAACCCGATTGGTTAGGTTGCGATCTGCATTCTTGCTGCCGTTGTGCCGGTGTAATGCCACGAAAAACATTCTCTGCCTCATCTCCATGGTCATCCGACCTAGCAGGACGTAGAGGCAACTCTTGTGTAGGTTGTTGGATCAATCTACCCATTAAGAGTGCTTAATGGAATTGGTTCTAGACACCAATGTCATAGTATGCTCTTCAAACAATGCAAGGGCATAGCAATGGGGGCTATATGTGCCCCTATATTTGCGAATATTGTTCTGGCCTTTTGGGAGATGTAATTAATTTTTTAATAGCCAATATGCTAAATATTGGAAGTATTATGGAAGATATTTGGATGACATCATTATCCTGTGTCATGGTAGTATGGAAGAGCTTAATAGCGTTTTGTCCTATATATAGCAAAGTACAGATTTTTTAGATTTTACATATACAGTAGGGAAAGATGCAATAGATTATTTGGATATTGCCATCAAGAAAAATGAGTATAAGAAGACTTTACAACAACACTATTTAGAAAACCTACTTACCCTAATACCCTCCTGCACTTCAACAGTTTCCACCCACTACATCAGAAGAAATCCTTGGTAAAGGGCCAAGCTGTTTGGCCCGTATGACTTCTGAATGGGAGGATTTCTTACAGCAAATTGAAGTATTGAAGAATATGCTTTTGCAAAGAGGCTATCCTGAACTGTTTTTAAAACCTATTTTACAGGAAGTTATAGATAAAAGGCATAGGGGGTATTATTTTTCCTTTACTTGGTAAAGGTATTATTCAAAATGAAAGTTTATCCAAGGAAGGAATTGACTTTAAAAGGTCAGCTGGGTGTCACCTTTAGGTGACAGCATCTACCAATATAAATCCTAGATATTCTTTATAATCCCAACAAGTTTTATTTTTTCTCAAACAGTTGGTTATGATTTAATATCCTTAGACTGTACATATCTCCCCCCCCCCCCCTGCTAAACCACCCTCTGTAAAGGCAGCCTTCTTTTTCTGGCTGGAAATATTTAGCTCATACCTTCCAACTACAGCTTTTAAACTGCTCTTTGCTGATACTTTTTCTGCCATACTCACCACTAGTGTTCATTCCCATTCTGTTCGCCCTACGGGCTCACTCCGCTCCCCAGCCCTGCCCCCAATTCCCACCTGCCCCCAGTACTCCTAGCTTTATTCCTATCTTACCCCACCCTCTCAGCCTAATTACCCAATACCAGCTTCCTCCTCATTACACGTCCCACCTATAGCCATCCTTCTTAAACTCTGTAATCTGTACTCCACCCAATAATTATAGTCCCCTCCTCTTTCCTTAAATCTCTAGAATACCTCCATCACTTTTTAAACTCTTTCTTCTTCATAGCCTTCTCTATTTTCCTAACCACTCATACCACTCTCCCTTTGCTCCAACATGCTCTTCTCAAGTTATCACACCCTCCAGTCCCCCAGCCTCCTCTTTCTGTTCCTTCTTCCCTTATACTATGCTACCTCATATTCCACCTATGCTTGTCCAATTCCACCTACAAAGACAACTACCATACAAACCCACCTTCCCACTCACTCTTACTCCCATTTCCACTCTATCTCCTCTTCTCTCATTCAGCCCAACCCTCTGCACCTATTCCACCCTAAATTCTTCTCCTCTAAAGACAGGATGTCACCTGCTCCAATCTACCAAAACCCATGACTGGCAGACCAATATGGCTAAAGGATATAGCCTTCAACAACCTAGTCCAAGCTGGTGATATCCATCCTAAACCTGGTCCTACATCCTTTATTAACAACACTCATCCCTTATCCTCTTCCTCCTATCTCAACACCCTAAAGATTTTTACAATTAATGCACAAAGTCTAAACAGCAAAGTACACCAATTTCAAGCTTGGTTAAGCCATAACCAACCAGATATCTTAGCCATCTCTGAAACCTGGCTCAAGCCCTTTATCTCCAACTCTGAGATTCTGCCCCCAGAATTTCATTGTCTCAGAAATGACCAACTAAATAAAAAAGGTGGAGGAACTGCCCTAGTCTACTCCAACCTTCTTACCTTAATTCCCCTCCAAATTCCAATTCCTCATTTCCAGAACACTGAACTAACTGCTGGAATTCTAAAACTAAATAAACATAAAAATATCTGCATCATTGCCCTATATATCTCACCTGGTAACAATATCTCTGCACTCGAAAATATTCTCCTATGGGCCTCTACTGAAATTAACTATGAAACTTGTATACTTGATGATGTGAATATTGACCGGAATAAAATCAGTTGCCCCTCTCCCTCTCTATCCATTAACCTCTATAACTTCACTCAAATCCTCTCCATCATTCGACCTAACAAAATAAACCCTCCCGGATCCACTATAGATTGGATCCTAGTCTCAGATCCAAATAAAATAACCAATTCTGGCACAATTCATGATACCTTTAGTGACCACCTCCCAGCCTTCATGCATCGCTCAGCTAGTTCCTCCCCACACCAGCATCAGTACATTCAAACTCGTAACCTCAGTAGCTTCAACCCAACTACTTTCTCAGATACTTTCAAACAAATGAACTGGCAAATTCTAAGCATCCTTCCTCTTGCCAAGGCTATAGAATACTTCAACTCTGTCTTCCTTGATACTTTAAACTCACTAGCCCCACTAAGAAACAAAAGGATAAAAAACTAAAACTGCTCCTTGGCTATCCAAAGAGACAAAACAGATTATTCACCACAGAGACAAACTATGGAAGCTTTACCAAAGCAATAAACTGGACAATACTTTGCTTCTATATAAAGAGCTCTGCAACCGTGCAAAACGACTAATCACCAAAGACAAAAAATCCTACTATATCAAACTTCAGTCCAATAACAATAAAACCCCCCAAAATTCTGGAACTCAGTAAACTCACTCCTCAATCCAGGCTCCAAGAATAATCCCTGTTCTAACCCAAGTAAATCTGATCTTGGACTAGTCTCTGAATTTAACTCATTTTTCATAGACACTATTACTACCCTCACCAAGACATTTCCCAATAATAACCCAACTGCTCTACACTCTTCCCCCTTCTAACTCACCTCATCTGTTTGAACTCAAACCCATCTCCACTAACTTTATAAAAAAAACTTTTGTCCAAACTTAAACCTTGCTCTAATGCTCCAGACAATATTCCCTGTTCCTTCCTAAAATGTGCTGCTGATGGCATTGCACTCCCAATCAGCATCATTATCAACCGATCCATAAAAGAATCATGTGTCCCCAAACTCTGGTGCTCAGCTTATATTCTTCCTCTTCATAAAGGAGGCAAAAATACCAGCATCTCAAACTTTCGCCCCATTACTTTGCTCGCACCAATCTCCAAAATCCTAAAAAAATGCATCCACCTCCAACTTATGCCTTTCCTGACCCAAAACAGTCTTCTCACTCCTACCCAGCAAGGCTTCCATCCAGGCCATAGCACAACAATAGCTCTACTCTTTCTAGAAACTGTCAATCAAGCCTGAGATTCAGGCCATTTAGTTTCTACTGTTTTACTCGATCTGTCTAAAGCCTTTGATACTGTTTCCCACAAGCACCTTCTCTGTCATCTCTCAATCCTTAACCTCTCACATAATGCTTTATCCTGGTTCTCCAGCTATCTATCAGATCACAGGCAGTCAAATTGAAGAACTCCATCTCTTCCTTCCTACCTACCCCAACTGGCATACCACAGGAATCCATCCTTGGGCCAATGGTTTTTAACATCTTCATCAGTAACTTTTTTTCCCTCTATATATATACTTCCTACCCCTGATAAATAGGTGTCAAGTATATATTTTATAACCCACACATATTGATGTGGAAAAACATTGCAGGCACCAAAGAAGTCCAAAATCTGAATAAATAAAGGGGAGGAAAAAGAAGTCGAATGAAAGAAAAATTTAAAAATGACCAGATTGATTAACAATATTACTATGGAACATGTATTGCTATAATTTACTGAGGACTGTATATTAATATGCTGTTTTAAAAAATACTATTAGAATTAGCCACAAGACAAAAACGATACATGCTGTACCTTAAATGCAATACCATAATTGTATAAATAGTATGTTGAAAGAGGCTAGGGACATTATGTAGCAGTGTTTGTTGAGGGAACTAGTATGTTCAGCTTTGTCCGCATTGTATATAGTAGCACAGGGGGGATACTATGGGTTAAATCTATATCTAAAAAGAAAACACATTCCAAGATTAGATGTAAAGGTAAACCAGGTAACGAACCTTCATCCCCCCCCCCCCCGATTATTCCTGGTCCAGGGATATAATGGTTCGATACAGAGTAGGGACGGGGATAAATAGATGCTTTTCTAAACCATCACACAGTAAAAAACACAAAGATAACAAAACTAATATACATGACATATCTAAGGAATACACCTAATGAATAAATGTGGGAAATAGAATCATGGAACGTTAAAGGGCTCCAAAACAAGAAGAAAAGAAAACTATTGTTACACCTTACATTAAAAACCACAGCCAACCTCATACTAATACAAGAAGCACACTTGACTGCAGAGCAATGGGCAGAAATTAGCAGAAAGAAATGGATAAGTCAAATTATAGCTTCAGAGGGGAAGTGCTGGGGCGGCCATAATAATTAAAAAACAATTTAAGGAAAAAATACTTAAAACCAAAGCTGACAAGGAGGGAAGATGGTGTTACGTTACATTTACTAGTCCTACAATACCAAAACCTATAATGGTACTTAATGTTTACGCACCTTGTAATAACCAGCAACACTTTTTTATGTCATTATACCCAGCCTTAAACCAATTTAAAGATCACTACCTAGTGATTGGAGGTGACTGGAACACATATCAAAACCCAGAAAAGGATAAATCTAATCTGACCAAATCACATAATAAACAAGCCACATCAGCTCTTAATGAACTCAAACAAGATTTCAAACTATATGACCCTTTTAAATATGGGAACAGTGAAGATAAAACAGGGAAATTCACATTCTGTTCGCAATGCCACAAAATTTGGTCAAGGATAGACTTCTTAATCTCTGACATATTCATTAACATGGACCCAACAATAAGTATACATATCAGGTTCTTTACAGATCACTCCAAAATTACACTGAACATTAATTGGGGCAAAAAGATATATTTAGAGAATAGGGGTCATAATTGGTCATTAAACCCTAATTTACTTTCCAAAATGGATGTATTAAAAGAAACAGAAGCAATACTAAAAATAGCTCTTACAAATATCACCAACTCCCAAGTACCAACTGACATAGAATGGGCTGCAACCAAAGCACAAATTAGAGGATTGTTTATCAAAAAAGCAGCATACTATAAAAAATACAACTGAAAGAGGAGCATACACTGAAAGGGAAAATAAAGCATCTTGAAAAAGAACTAATAAATAACCCCAAGAACCAAACAGAAACAGAACTTTTAAAACTGCAAAGGGATCTATATATGTTAGAAACCAGAAACCTATCTTTTTATGAAGCCACGTTAGCCACTTATGCAGAAGAAGCTCAAATACCATCTAGAGCTCTGGCCAGAATTATCTCCCAACACAAAAATGCCTCCAATATATCAGAAATAAACTACAGAGACAAAAACTACACAAAAAATTAAGACATTAGTAAATCATTTGAACAAATATACTCTCAAATATATGGAGCACAAATACTACAAACCTCAAAGGAAGATGGAACTCTTTTCCTTCAAAAACTGAAATTCCCTAAACTAAATTTAGATCAACAAAAAAAACTAACTGAACCAATATCCATCCGTGAAATGATTACAACAATCAAACACTTAAAAGTGCATAAGGCTCCGGGTCCAGATAGACTCGCATCAGAATTTTACAAAGCATTTTCCCCCTTGATAGCCAAACTACTATACTATACACTGAATTACATAATAAACTGTAAAATAAATGATATCCACTTTAATGCCTCTAAAACAGTCTTTATATTAAAAGAACACACAGACCCCAAAAACACCGACAGCTACAGACCCATATCCCTCTTAAATATATATACTAAAATATCTACCTCTATATTTGCAAACAGAATGAAAAATCTGATAGAGAAAATCATATCGCCAGAACAATCCGGTTTTACGCCACATAGACAGACTAGTGACAATACATTAACATTAGATGCACTAATATCTTATGCTAGCAGATACAATATCAACATCTACACAATGGTAGTGGATGCCCACAAGTCATTTGATAGGGTTAACCTAGAATTCTTACTCCAAAAACTACCTTACTTTAATATACCCAATAACTTCATTAAGATCATCCAAACTCTCTATAGCAACCCATACACATATCTATATATAAATAAAACTTGGTCAAATAGGATTCTAATAAAAAATGGAGCAAGACAAGGATGCTCATTATCACCCTTCCTGTTTAACTTATACATAGAACCACTCTCTTTATACATTAAACAAAACACATACCACAATCCTCCATCAACACACAACTTCAAAATGTACCTCACTGCATTTGCGGATGATCTGAACATGTACTGCACTACACCAAATTCAGATATAAACAAAGTAATAGCTGCAATTGAACATTTCTTGACTGTCTAACTGCAAACTAAACCTCAATAAAACTAATATTTTCCCCCTAAAAATACCCAAACTCATCTCACTAATACCATTGTTAAACACAATAAAAATAAAAGAAGAAACTAAATACCTCGGAATCACCTTTTTCCAGAATAACAAATACTTCTACCAACACATTGTAAACCTTAAATGGCAAAACATAATGCAAGACTGTAAAAGATGGAACAACCTAAAACTACCATTCTTGGCCAAAGTATCAATAATCAAAATAAACATTTTACCTACACTAATGTATATATTCATGACATCACAGACAATAATACATAATAAATTATTCAAACAAATTCATACCTTCCTAGCAACATTTATATGTGAACCCAAAAAACACAGTGTCCTATCAAAAATTAACACTCCCCAAAAACAAAGGAGGACTAAATTTGCCAGATTTTAAAATGTATTACTCGATCATTAACACTAACAGAATATTAAGAATAGCTGAACATAACCCGTCGATGGAAAATGGGTCTCCTATTTGGGTAACAATCTATTATAGATATATTAAAGCTCTAGGTTTAAATCCCAAAGCACTTCCATTCCTGAATCATAAAGAAATACAAATGTATAACATTATAGAGCCCGTAAAACATTCTATCAACTTAACGCAAAATCTCTTTCAATTCTTGAACCTTAGACAAGCCATGACAGTACTGCAACCCCTTCATAAAAACCCAAATTTAAAAATAAACAATAAGATGCTGGACTTAGTCATTTTCCCAGACTGAAAGATAAAACAGTCCAAGATATTTATCCTTACCTTAACTGCTCAATACAAGAAATGAGGACCAACTTAAACCTCCCTAAATCACACATATAATGATCCTAAGACAAATCAAAGAACTGTGTTCCAGTTACCTCCAAAATGCTGCTGTGACCATTAGTGACATAGAAACTTGTAGCAGGTTTTGGAAAACTATTATCACAACAAAGAAAACTATTACTAATTCATATAAAATGATAAATTAAATCAAATACCAGAAAGACCTCCTCTTCTCTAACTACTGGAGAAAAATTAAACCCATCCATAGATGATCAGCAAATAAGCCAGGCAATCAATCTAATACTGAAGATTATACCCCTCAAAAAGTTAGCATACACTCAGCTCATGATCGATGATAATGCAAATTTTACACCTGCAGTCCTACACAAATTTAACGCATCAAAATCACCTTTCTGCCCACACTTTAAAGACCAGATAGCTGACTTAATCCATGTATTTTGGAGCTGTAAATGTGTCTATAAACTCTGGAACTCTCTCAAGGTACAATTACAAAAAAATGGGTTATCAAACATCAACATTAACTTGGGAATTCATTCTATTACACATTCTCCCACCCAATACACCAAGAAAACAAGCAAATACACTTTTAACAATCTTCTTACTAGCTTTTAAATGGCTTGATACGATAAATATCTCTTGGGAGGGTTTTAAACAAGTAGCTATGCAACACCTTTTAGCTCATAAAATAGTAATAGACAAAAGAAACAAAAACATGAAATCCAGAAAAATTTGGGAACAAACCTTTAATATATTGGCATAATTCATCACACAGCAACTTAGAAATACACTCTAACGGAACCGAAGAACACATACAAGTTCAGATATTAAATAATAACTTGGATATAACAAATGTATATACTGTCTGTATACCTGTCAATGTATAATATAAATATATATATATATATATATATATATATATATATATATATATATATATATATACGGTCATGGTGTAAGATGGTTTTTATCTGTGACATTTATTAATGTAAAAAGAACCAGAAAAATTATTGAAAAAAAAAAAAAGCTACAGCTTATCAGGCAAACAACTTGGTTTTAAACTCACTGCAACTGATTCCATTTTTTTAACATTAATAATGATGGTCTGGTCATTGCTGGGATATTTGTAGATATGACATGGTCATTTGAAACTGTTAACCAAATAATTCTTATGAAACTGAACAAACTTAATGATGGCCAGAACACTATCAAGTGTTTCCAAGGTTTACCGGAGAGTAGAATATTCCAAGTCCAAACTAGCAGCCTCAACCCAACACAAGAGTGCCACAAGGTTCGATTCTGGGTCCTATCTATATTATTTAATGATCTTACAAATTACATCTCATCCCTTGATGTCATACTGTATGCAGGTGACATCTTTCTATTACAAGGCAATCAATGTCCCTTTGATCTCCAAAACTTTCTGCAAACCACCACGAACACAAATAATGGCCAGTCCTGGAATCAGGTAGTTTTATGGTAGAACTAGAACACTCCTAATCACTTTCTAATTAAGCACAAAAAAATAACATTATGCTGTTTACAACCCCACTAAACCTTCCTCATCTACCTCTTATTAACACCACTCTTAACTACAATAAAACTCCCCTTGTTTCTGAATACAAATATTTAGGGCTTTACATTGACCCTTCTCTAAGTTTTTTTTTCAGGTAATATAGACAAAATAGCTAACCGCAGTACCATCTTAACTTAAATTCTGTTACAGAATCTTTCATTTAATCTGCCCTTCAGCCTGCTTGTCCGTAGTGAACAATGTTGTTCTTCCTAAAGTTTTACTGCCTTTTGCTCAAAATAAAATTCATAATGACTCCAGATCACAGAAAATCAAATTTGCATTTTTGCCCTCCTTTCTGATGGCAAATCTCGTTATTGTAACCTCCTTAAAATTTTCAACAGGTTCTTATTTATTCCAAACATAAGAGGTATAAGGTCACTGCCTGCTCTGTACTTTGGAAATGTGATTATTGAATATCGTATGGTCAGTTAAAGTCTGTTAAGTTACACCTTGACAGATTGACCTGTTTGCTAATAAAACTATTTGCATTGAAGGCAAGGCCCCAAACCCTAACTTGTTTATCTACAAGGTCATCAGCCTTCAGGGTAGGTTATAAAGTCTTTCGTCAGATCCCTTTGACTATTTGACATTGCTGGACAGGTGTAAAAGGGGTTAGCAAAATATATTTGATTTAAAAAAATGGTGTTACAACTCCGCAATCTGAGTAACAGTGTTTTTATTTCTTCCTCCACGTTGCCTCCTATGTCAAGACCAGACCATTTTGCTTCTCCTGGAGTGGGAGTCAGTGAGTCACAAGAGGGCATCATAGACGCGGGTTTCTTTTTGCTGACCTTTCATCTCTATCACCATGACATTGTGACACTGCCATTCCACAGTGCTGGACTTTGACATATGTTCACTTCTACACATTTGACAAATTGCCTGTTTCTGGCTGTAGAGTGTCATCATTCTGCTTGGAGGATCATTATGTCCCGGTCGTCGTTCTTCAATTGCCAAGACATCTAGCCTCTTTAGGGTGTCAGTACAGTAGTGAACCAAGATACTTTCTCTCCTTCCAGGACAGACAAACTACCATCAGCCACGCCATGTCACTTTTCTCAGCAGCTTCTGTAGTGCCTGGGTTGTTAGTTGATTCCAGGTCACAAGGGTCAGAGTAACTCACTATTAGTAGTCAGCGCATAACCTGCCAACAGCAAACTAAATGAAAGCTTATCACACTACTTGTTCACTGTAACTAAAAATAATCTTATAAACATTATTTTTGTAGGGGTAAACCCTTCATACTCCCACATCCCCTTAATATATATGTGCTAAGTCCAGAGTTGCACAAATATGGAGGGAAAAAAATAAAAACAGTGAAAAATCTGCTTACACAAGTGTGATAGTGTAGTATTCCTATGCATGGGGGAGCCAGCTTATTAAAGTTTTCCATTAAAGATAAAATTTTGAAAAACATCTACAGAAAGGCCATTTTTTGTGTTTTCTTTTTTGCATTCAGGAAGTAAAAAAGAGCAGCCCTTGTTGCAACTTCCTTAACTGTGCGTCCAGCTGAAATGTCTAGGTCGTTGAACTATGTACAAGAATTTAAGTATGAAATAGACTATAGGTTTTGTCCTCATCTTATTCATGTAACATAAATTTTATCATTTCTCCATATTACGTAGAAATCCTGTATGGAGAAAGTTTTTTTTTCCTAGTCTTCAGCATTTGGCATTTTATCCAGCCCTTAAATAGTTGGCAACATAACAATTTGGCTTTAAGCTGTGAGGTGCTTATGTTTTAAATATCTTTTGTGTTCACTTGCATAGTATCTTCTGAGTGGTCACTTAACCAGTGACGATTTGTCACCTCAGAAAAAAAGGCATTTGTTCATAGCTGTCTTTGCTATTTTAAATGAGTACCAAAAAATACAATGCCAGCTGGAAAACCTAACTTTCTTAGTAACAGCTCACAAAATCACTTCAAAACAGGAGAAATACAGTAAGTCAGAATAAGAGCACTCTGGGGGGGAGGGGGGCAGGAGACATTTGTAATGGGGTTGGGAGGGAGGTCTTGTAGTAAGTGAACAGTAGGTATGCGGCAGTAGAAGCACTCCAGATGTTTCTGCAAGGCCTTCTGTCTTTGCCTTGAGCTTCATTCTGGACATGGTCAGTCTGGCTATGTATAGTAATGACTACCATTTGAGGTATCCTTGATTTATTTATTACAAAGTGAGAACCTACCCTTTGTTCTTCAAAATGGTTGTAATAATTTGCATGCATATATGTAGCACAGACCACTTCGGGTGAGCAGCGCCGCCAAGCCTAAATCTGTTCCACAGAAGAGCTTTATAACTTTTAACCTTATGTTAAAGACTTTGATTTTTATCATTGATATATCCATCCGACAGGCAGTTCTACATGTGGTTCCAGCAACCTCCATATCATAGTTTTATGTATGTGTTGGTCCTGAAAGCTTTTAAGACAGACTCCTAAACTCTTGTCTCTGTAAGCTTGGGAACCTAGCCAGTTATCCAAGGCAGAGATGATATTGGAGTCCCCAATATCAGTTGGAAGTTTATTCCATGTAAAAAAAAAAAAAAAAAAAAAACAGTGACAAAGAAATAGAGCAATTTCCATTAGCAGTTCTGTGTCTCTTAGTTATGAATGACAACCTGTTTCTTTCTGTTTGGATGGTGCAGTGGTGCAGAGGTAGTGTTGTCAACTCACAGCAAGATGTTCTCCGGTTAGATTCTTGGCTGGGGTGCATTCTGTGCAGAGTCTGCATGTCCTCCCTGCATTTGTGTGGGTTTTCTCCATGTGCTCTGGTTTCCTCCCACATTACAAAGACATGCATCTGGAGTATTTCTCCCCGGGCCTCTGCTGAAAATTGGCTTTGTTCCAAGTCGGTCTTCCCAGTAAACAATATTAAATAAATACATTTCTTGGCTAGAATTTAGTAGTACTTGGCTCCAGATTCAATAGGACTCTCATTGTTTCAATCTTGAAATCTCTTAAAGGCAATACAAAGTCTGTTTTTCAAATTTCTGTAGGCTTTTTGCTAGAGACCAAACAACTGCAAATATTCTGGTTATGCTGTACTATTACAAAAAAGGAATCAATTTGTTAAATTTCCTCTGTATACTTTCTAACATCAATAAGTTGCCCTTTGTGCAAGTACAAGAGATGAAGTTATATTCCACTATCAGTTTAACATAAGTTAGATGCATCTTAGGTCAGGGAAATTAATATGTCTGTTAATCATGACACCCACTTTTAATGCATGTTTTTATGGATTCTGTATTGTATTTAAAATCCATGTTCATATAAGTAATAGCATCCAAGTCCTTGAAAACATTAACTGTGCAGAATTTAGTGTAATAGTCAACATAGGTCTTGCACCCCCCCCCCCCAATAGCTTTGAAAAGTAATGTGGGGTTCAGCTCAGAAGTATTTCCAGGCGGACCCCAGCACAACTGTATGGATAGCAGGCTGCATATGATTGTCAGAGAACAATGTTCTCTAAAGAGACTTTGCTGGAATAACACTTATTTGTAGGACCTTCAGTTATTGTTAAAAAGTGTCACCTATTTGTTTAATTCCCAACTAGGAATTTGAAATGTTTCATAAACAGCTGTTTTCACAACTTATTTATACTGTACACTGTATTTCAAAATTTAGAAAGCAAATTATGTAAACATGTTCAATAGCGGCCCTTTTACTTTTGCAGATTTGAGCACCTTACCTATTCATGTGTCACTTGTAGATAGTGATAACACACAAATAAATGTTTTAGAAAACAGTCTACTGTTATGAAACTTTGATTGCTGACTGATTTCCTAAGCTGCTGTTCTTTAGTGGGTGACAGAGGTGTCACGATTGTGCATCTAGAGTCATGCTGGTAGTTCCTCTTAATGTAAAAAAACTGCCTTGGTCAAATCTTTGTCGTCCTCACTACACCTTCAGTAGTACAAAGACTGTTCCACTCATGGCTGTTTGTCAAAGCACCATATTTATTGGCCTACTAGGTGAATTTAAAATGGTTTTAGTGCTTTCACTTGAACATGGCTAGTGGTTACAAGAGAGCTCTGTTCACATAGTGACTCACTTTTACTATCTGTCGTCATAGCATTACAGAGATGTCTGCTTCATTGCTGAGTTGTTCAGGGCTGCATTACTGCATGCATCAAAATCAAACTGGTTAATGTGTCTTTTTTTTCTGCTGTTACTGAGACAGTTGTCATTATGTTCCACTGTTTTAGTGTTATGATGGTCAGACAAGCTGGTTGAGCTTCAGTTTATCAAATAATTCATTTAATTTTTGTTTTTTGCTAGTACATAGGAATTAGTGGTCCAGCATCTATTTTACAAAGGATACACATTTAGACCATCAGCTGCAAAGACAAGGCAAAAGGTAGTGAAGTCTTAGTCTGTATTAGCAGCAAGCATAATAGGTTGGTTAAATGGGACAATGGCCTGGAGTTTATCCATGTGCAAGTCACCATAGACATAGTTCCATAACATACCCTAGCAAGTTATATATAGGTTACCCTCTGTGTCTCTAAAAACCTTCACCATTAAACCAAATAACCTGCAACTACCCCTCTATAGACTGGAAAGGTGCACTGCCTCTTTCTCACAGGCACAATGATTTCTGGACTTTATTAACACAATAACATACACACCCACCAGAGATTCAAGCATACTGGACCATCAGTATGTGAGAGCACTGCACCCATTGTCATGTACCTGAGCAGACATGTGCAATAACTGGAACACCCACAAAGGTTCTTTACCAGTAGAATATAGGGTATAAACACATTGTATTATATTGATCGCCTGAAAACCCAGTCGCTATACTCAAATCTCCCACAGATTACTGAAAGGCAGTCTGTGCCTGGCATACAAGGCATCATTGGATCCAGATCTGATGGACCTTTTGCACATCTGCAAAATGAATATCCAAGGATTTAAATTTTGCTTGTGACTTAAATAAGACATGTTGGTGAGACAGATGTGTCTCGGAGAATCTCCATGTTGTGTAACAGGTTCCCCATCCATGTGAGGCAGATTCCATCCCTAACCCTATTTAAGCATAACCTTTTTTTTCCCAAACACCTTTATTGAATTATCACTTGTGACATAGGCAAATTTGCATTCATATAACAGTAGTCAAACTATATTAACATAGCAAACATTATATTTCACATATATTGCTATATATCATATAACCCAAGCAATATTACATAAATTATTCAATTCCTGGCTTTTTTAAACAAGAAACATCTTAATTAAACAATCACGTACTACATAGGCAATCATACATTTATATAAATGAAAACAACCCACACCCACACAATCCAGTTACAAGCATTTTACATCACAAACCATACTGACACACACCCAGTTGCAAACATTATATATCACTTATCTACCCAGTTTTTCTCACTGAAATATTACATAACTTGTGTCCTGCCGCATTTTAAACCTCATTCCTCCCTTCTATGTATTGTGCCCACAATGCCAAATTTTTTCCTGTGTAGTTTGC
Source organism: Protopterus annectens (assembly GCF_019279795.1). Taxonomy (NCBI): domain Eukaryota; kingdom Metazoa; phylum Chordata; order Ceratodontiformes; family Protopteridae; genus Protopterus; species Protopterus annectens. The sequence goes on from NC_056731.1 coordinate 194,703,254, forward strand.
TCCTACCTCTTTCTAAATATCTCAGTTCCAGTTGTTTCATCTCTGTTACTATATTCACAACTTCCAGTATAGTTGGCTTAGATTTTGATTTCCATTTTCTAGTAATTGCTTTTTTTGACTAGATAGAGCAAGGCCTTACCATGCCTAGGCAGTTCTGATTCTGTGTCATAGTTCAGAAAAATCATCTCCCTCATCGGACCAATCCGTCCCCTGAGCATCTCCGACAGTGCATCCCGCAGGGAAGCCTTAAAGTCCATCAACTCACTACACTCCAAGAAAACATGTTCATTTACCTCTTATTCCCCTTCCCACCTCCAACATTTGCTGTCTGGCTAAGGAAAAATTATCTGGAGTCTGAGGTATGTAAATATTTCCAGGCAAAAATCCTAAATCTTCTAGATTTTTTTGCATATTTGGGAGGCATACGTATATCCTCCCATTATTTCTTTGTGAATTCCTTATCCAATCTCTCTTCCCATTCCTTTCTAACCTCCTCTGATTGATTCTTATAATTATCTTGCAATATTTTATATGCTCTACTAATTATTCCTTTTTTAATGGCAGCTTCTGTTCTAGATTCTAGTAAAAACTCTACCAGTGCTGGTCTTTCGTTTAGAACCCCCCTATTTCTTTCTCTTTGCGTATACTCTGATATCAATCCCTGATAGGGAAGGCAATCTCTAACGTGCAACCCAAATAAATTATTAGTGTCTTCCCATTCTATATCATCTTTCCCTTTCTAGTTATTTGCTCCTAGTACCTTGGTTCCTTTGCCATTTTTCTCCAGTAAATTCCAGTCCCCTCTTGCCTATTTTCTGTATCCCAAATTGCAGTCATCCCAATCGGCAGAATCTCCTTTCTCCATTTCCATGTTGGTTTAGTTCTTAGAATACTTTCTGCTACTTTATGAATATAACATTCTGTATGATTATTGTTATTCTCCTTAAAGGCCTGCATCCAAAATTCCAGTCTCTCATTGTTTATTGAGCCCCCTAACCCCTACTTCATCATCATCCCTTTCCACTTTGAGTTATAGTTTTCTGCTTGTGCTCTGTATAGGACTCGTAACTGTGTAGCTCTGAAATACACCTTCAGATTGGGTAATGTCATTCTGCCCTGTTCTACTGGAAGAATCAGCTTATCCCACTTGACTCTTGCCATCTTCCCCACCCAGCTGAAGTCGTTCATAGGAGGTTACTAGGCTAATGGCCCTGGGGCCCTTACAAGCCTAGCCAAGAGTTTATCCCTAAAAAGAGACCTCAGTCAGCACTTGTCGCCGCTGTCAGTGAGGGACACGTGGAACCCCTGGGACAAATTTGTGGTTTTCCATTCATTCATCAAGGTTGCACTTGAAGAGGGTTAGTGAGGTGCTCTATTTGACATGTATGGGAAGTCTATTCCAGAGACAAACCTATCTTTCCAACAGGTTTTGTTGATGTCTCATATTAGATTCAGGACTTTCTAGCGGGTAATGCACAAGGAGTTAGACTTACAGATATGGAGCTTCAATAGTACGTCAGGGTCTGAGATTGCCTTGTAGGCGAGACACAGATCCCCTCTGAGCAATCTGTATGATACCGAGTAGAGTGATTTGAGCCTGTCCACACATGGCAGGTGTTGGAGGACATGGATTCTGTTTGTGAAGTATTTCTGTGGCCTTTCCAGTTGGTGCAGATGTTTGGACAGGTACATATCAAACTGGGTGTTATACACAGTTATTGGTCTAATGAGCGAGGAGTACAGAGAGGTAATAACCTCCTTTTTTCTGGATGCAGTCCCTTTACTTATGAGATGAACCAGGTAAAAGGATTTTCTGACCACTGCCATCACATGATGGTCGAATGTGAGATTGTTGTCAACCTGAGTACCTAGGTCTCTCGCCACAGGTTGTGTGTTAAGGGGGGGGATGCTGTTGATGTGGTAAATCAGTAGGGGCTGTGTTTCTGCCAAATGGTATGATACTTTTTTTGCATTTAGCTTGAAGCCATGACTTTGGCACCAGTCATTAGTTGCTGTAAGACTTTCTAATAGTATGTTAACATCATTTGGGGAGTCAGTGACCGCACCCAACTTGGTCATCCACAAACCTGGTCAGCCACAGGCCTTTTGTCTTTGCCTAGACCTCTGAGAAGTAGATGCCAAACAGTAGGGGTCTGAGGGCAGATCCCTGGGGAACTCCACTAGTGACGGGTCTGCTATCGAAGGTGGAGGTGCCTATTTTGTCCTTGAGGGTCTTGTCAGTGAGCCAGTTGGCCACTCACCTGATGAGATAGGGATTTACGCTAAATTGTGTTAGCTTTTCGATGATGCCAAAGTGGGGGATTGTGTAAAAGGCATTGGCCAAGTCAAAGTAAGCTGTATGCACTGACTTTCCCTCATCCAGGGTGTTGGTGACCATCTCAAAGAAGCCAACCAGGTTCAACAGGCAAGATCTGCCTTTGACGAATCCGAACTGGGTGCGGTCAAGTGCTTGGAGATTGCCTTTGTCCTTGTTTATGAGATCCGTAATAATATGCAACATAGCTTTAGAGATCAGACTTGTCAAGCTAATGGGGTGATAGTTTCCAGGGTCACTGTTGGCACCACCTTTATGCAAGGGGATGACAGTGGTAGTTCTTCACTGTGGTGAAATGAAGCCTGTACATAGGCTTTGGTTGAATTGGATGCTCAATGGCAAAGCTAGTTCTTTCTGGAGATGGTGCCAGAAATATTGCCTGGGATGCTATCAGGTCCCATGGAAGCTGTGTTATTTGCCTTGGATAGGGCCTTTAACACTTGTTCTACAGAGATATAAGATGCAGGACAAGTATCAGGAATGTCGAAAGGGCCTTTTTGGGGGGGGGACAGGGGGTGAAGTTTGTGCTGAACCTATCTGCTAGCAGGTTGGCTAAGTCAACAGGATCAGTGTAAGTGATGCTGTTAAGTACTAATTTGGAACAAACCTTGGCTTTGCCATGCAAGTTCCTGATGTAATTGAAGAAGGCTTTGTGGTATGTCTGTTTCGGAGGCTAGTTTCAATTCATAATTGACTTTGGAGGTTTTCACTAGTGATCTAATTTGCTTGTTGAGGCTAAGGAGGGAGTTTTTGCCACTTTGGAATTTGTTCCTTTTTTTCCCTTGTACAACAGTTTTTCCTTTTGTTGCAAAGCCTGTTGATCGAGGATGTCCACCAAACAGGTTTGTATTTCCTTGCGGAACAGATTTTACTTCTGTTGGGTATGGCTGAGTCCATGCAGTTGTACAGGTGCTTGTATCCTGCATTGACGTACTGTTCAGCATAACTGTCTGCAGCCTCGGAGGGGGACAGTGATGTGAAGCTAAAGATATCCTACCTTAGGAGGTTGTAGTCAGCGTTTGGGAAGTTTTTTAGCTTGATTATGGTTGGGGGGGTTGGGTGGGATAGAAACTTTGAATGAGACAGCTAGATGATCTGATCTCACCAGGGAAGAACATACTATGGGAGTGGTGCAGCAGTCGCCCATGTTGGTGAGAACTATGCCCGGAATGTTCTCTCCCCTTGTGGGGGATGAGATGAGCTGGTCTAGTGCGTTAGAATTGATAAAGTCAAGGAATCATTGAATGTGTGCATTTAGTGCAGGAATAGTTCACCCAGTCTAGGGTGGGGTAGTTGAAGTCACCAAGGATCAGGGTGTTAGGGGTACCTTGATGGAGTCAAGTAAATCCAGGTAAGAGGAGTTGGGGTCCTGAGTTATGGAGGCGGGTCTATAGCTGGCTATAACTTGAATGGGTTTCTTTCTAACTGTCATTTGCACCTGGAGTAGTTCCAGTGTGTCATGCTGGCAGACCAGTCTGGAAGTGTGCCTGTCCTTAATGAAGATAGAGACTCTACTACCCTTAGTCTTCCCTACCTCATTTTGGGGTTGGAATGTGTGGAATGAGGTATAGCCTGTTAAGGAAGGGATGGTGTCCACAACCCTGAACCAAGTTTCCATGACCGGACAGACAGCATCTTCCAGTGCAAGGAGAGCCTCCATTGAGAGCATTTTCAGATTAAGGCTCCTAGCATTTAGCAGCATGACCTTCAATTTGTTTTTTTGACAGATCTGTTATGTTCATAGGTAGGTGCTAGATATTGGCCCTAGGGCCCATATAAGCCTAGCCAAAAAGGTACCCTGGTTTTCACCAAACAAACAGTGCACACAGAATACAGAGGACAAATGTATAAGTACAGTACAGTGCAGTGCAATCAAGTGCAAAAAAGTCTACTTATCAATTGGTGTATCAGATGGTTATAGAATCCAACACAGCCAGGTAGTTATCTTTGCACAAATTCACAGAATGCAAGTCTTTGTACTAGAAGTGCAACTGGGAAAATAAGCCTGGACCTTAGGTGGTTGATTCCATACAAAGCAAAACAACCCTCACCTGAAACTAGGTACTGAATTACCCTGAGAAACAAACAATGAGCTCTTTATTCATTGCTACCCACAACTTCTCCTCTGGTTGATAAAAATATACCTGACCTGTGTGTAAGACTAAAGGGACTAAAACATTTTAACTACTTGTATCTTGCTATACATATCCATAGAAAAAACTTCCATTTTCTCAGTTTTTATATTACCTTTTGTTTAGTCTCTTCCCACATATCCTGAGCTGCCACACTAGAGTCATTTTTACTCCATACTCCTAAATAATTCATTTTAACATGTCCCCATATATTTCAGCATAACCTTGACCAATGGATGGGATATTAGAAATTTATTTCAGGTCTGGCCCCCCATGTCTCTGATAGAGGCTGACAAGTAATGGTCAAACTAATATATCTCCCACATAACCTCTAGAAACTCCCTGACTGATATACACCCTTCTAACAAATGACTGTGATACATAGGAACCCATCTGTGTGGGAGTGGCATGGCTAGGCTTAAAATAGCAAGGCAGAGTACATTATGGTAAACTGAGAGAAGCTATGTGGCTCCTTTGAGGGTGGATACATCTATCTGCACAGTTATAAGTTCACTGTCAGGTCTTATAGTAGGTCACAGTAACTTGACCAATAATGCAAGTTTACATGGTTGTAATAGGAGAATCTACTACAATATCAGTTCTGAAGTAGGCAGAGAAAAGTGATAAAAGCATGGAGGGTGAAATGGGAGACAAGAGAACCCAAGTAATTAGTAACTCAGGAATGCAGGACACCCAAATGCTTGTAACCCCCCAATACGGAGTGATGTGTACATCTTACTATATTTCCTTCCACTACAGGTGAGCAGCACACAGTTGAAATTTATTTTGTTCTTGGTGCTGAATATTTACAAGAAACTGAGAAAAGATATTTAAGTGGTGTTATCAGCAGTAAACCATAATTATTTGACTTATGATATATGCATAACAACCACATTATAATGCATATTTTTTTATGAATGGTACGCATTTGTGTACTCAAGTGAGTACAATTTTTGAGCATCTCTTCGAAATAAAAATTATAGCTGACAGAGTTCAGAATGATGTTTGCAGTGTAAATCTGTAGGAGTACTCCACTAAAGCAACCTCTTTATGGCTGTAGGGAGCAGCAGCTGAAAATTAATGCTTATTAAAGGAGGCAACAATAAATGTTAAAATTTGGCTTCAGGGGCAATAGCATGACTTTTAAGTACAAAACAGACATTTTTACCATCACATGGATAATATATGATGTTACTTTGAGATCTAATGGCAGAATGCTAAAAACTCAAAGAAAATAATTGCATGCTTGCTGCTATTTTAAGATTCCGTGCCAGTAGCATGTTTCCTGTATGATTAAAAAAAAGCCAGGGGATTGATATCAGAGTATTGGCAAAGAGAAAGGGATAGAGGAATCTTAAATGAAAGACCTGCTCTGGTAAAATCCTCAGGTGAATCTATAACCAAAGCTGGTGTTAAAAGGAGATAATTAGTAAGGCATATAAAATAATGCATAATTGTAAGAATCCATAAGAGGAGGTTATAAAAGACTGGGAAGAGAGACTGGAAAAGCTATTTACAAGAGAAGAATGGGAGGACGTATGTATGGTTCCCAAGTATGCAACCAAGTCAAGAAGGTTTAGGATCTTCACCTGGAAGTGTTTGCATTGGTATTTTTACACCCCAAGCAGACTTCAGAGAAGTTTTCTTCAAGTAGATAGCTTGTGTTGGAGGTGGTGAGGAAGAAAGAGGTAACTGGGAACATATGTTCTGAGACTGTAATGAATTGAACAATTTAAAAAATTCTGTCCAGAGAACTGTCAGAAATAATGGGTGAGCAAATATCTGTAAACTAAGGAAATTATTCTTTTGAGGTGGGACCAGGATCTGAATTGCCTAGGCATAGTAAGGCCTTAAGTTTAATTCTGTTGGCTATCAAAAAAACAAGTACTAGGAAATGGATATCAAAGTTCAAACCAACTGTATTTGAAAATTACATAGAAATAAATGGAAACTGTTGTAATAGTAAATGCATAATGTTCAGGAAAGGTGAGGATCAATGGAAGGCAAGAATTCAACAATTTATGTAATGCAGGACTGAAGAAATATGTGTAATATACAATATATGTAAATGAGAAAAATTTTAATATAGCAATAACCCACGCCTGGCACAGTTGGCGTGGTTTGGTCCCTAGGGCGAAGACCGAGGGACCAAACAAAGCCAACCGTGGGTAAATCCAGCAGTACCCACACCCAGAAGTGGGTTATTGCTATAATAATGACCAAAATATATGTATGTATGTATATATATATGTATGTATAATAAATATTTTTAGGTAAATGTTTGTTTAGAAGTTATATCAGTATTTTGATAGTTTAATTTTAGTAGTTTTTGTAGTTTTTATAACTATTTAGGATTAAAAATGTTAGACATCAATTTTCATTATATGTATGTGATTGTAAATGTTTATATACTTCGGGGCACTTTAAGGGGGCGTGGAGTTGGCTTCCCTATAAAATACGTGTATTCACGTTAGTCTGTATCTACTGATGACGCTCTTTGTAGCGAAACCGGTTTGGGGATCGTGCTTTTATTAAAATCTTTCACTTGAAGCTGGTGCTGCCTGTGTCTCCCGTTATTTGTGCTGGATTCGTTTTTGGTGTTTGTATATTTAATCCGAGCACTTCGCAGAGGATCGTGCAACTGGTATCTTGGTTTTGGTTATTTGGCAGTTTGCTGATCATCTACCATAAGGATATAACGTGGATGGGTTATATCGTGGAACATTTTTCGTACTTTGAGTAAGGAGGCGTATCTAAGAAGCAGCAGAGGGAATTTACACGATCCAACATGGCGGAACATGATGATTTAAAGTGTTTTATGGATAACATTATGGCTGACAAAGATGACTGTTATATTTTTGGACAAACAACTACCAAATCTTTTCATAATCCATCGGCAAGTAATGCAGTGATGTCGGATGAATGGGCTGATATGGTGGACTGCTTTAAACGTATGGGACAGTTGTCTCGTAAGGTACGCTCTCTTGTTTGGCATAATAAATTGCTAAAGGCTTATTTACAAGCCAAAGTTATACCTCGGGGCTTACGTTTACATGTGGAGCCTGGGGTGGGCTTGGACAATCAGGTGTTTATGTCTAAATGGCGGGCAGTGCAGTTTACAGCCTCGAAAATGTTTATTGAGTTATTGGTAGAGTACTATGATGTACAAATTATTGAAAGCAATTCAATGTTGAGGGCCTGCCAAGAGCGTATTTCTTCATTCTCAGATACCAGACAAAATAAGGAACTGTATTCTCAGTTTAAATGTGATATGGATAAACATGAGCGAGAATTGCAAGCTCGGAAGATGAAAAAATATGCCAGAGATGTAAATGACTATAAAAATAACTTGGTATACACTTGGAAACAACATAAGAGAGGGGTATGTTTTGAGTCAAAGAAAACAGGGACTCTAAAACGTAAAAGGGGTAAACCTATTTTAAAAAATTCTCTGGCTACTGAAATAACTGATTATTCATCTAGTTTTTCCAATACGGACACAGACAATGATACGGGGGATACAGAGCAGCACAGCTCGCCAGCCAGCAAAAGGCCTAATACCCCTTTAGGCGTGGGGGCCGGAAACACCGTCATAAAAGACACAGAGAAGATGTTTCTGTCGAATCTGCAAGTGGAGAATGTGTAACTTTTGTGGATCTAAATGGGGACATTGAAAGCTCTAATAACAATGTGAACAATCTTGTTGTTAACCTATCTAGATGTAATTTTGATGCAAGTCAAATTAAACTGCTCAACAAGGGGTTGGGCTATGTACCTTCATTTTATGTCTCCCATTTTGATATCATTAAAGATGTTAAGCAATTCACTAGAAGTTTAAATTTGAAATATTATTTTTCACACCAGTGTCAGGATCAATGTTATGATATGGATGAATCTTTTCATTTTAAAAAATCTGATTTTCAACCTCCATACAATAGTGTTGTGAAAACTTTTGAAAATCTGGTGATGCAAGATTTACAAATAAATCGTTCATGTATATTTACTAACTATTCTAAGAATCTTTCTAAGGATGAATATGATGCTTTGCAAACTTTGATGAATGATAAAGATATTATCATAGTGGGTGCTGATAAGGGGGGAGCTACGGTGATTTGGGATAGAATAGAATATATTCAGGAAGCCACTAGGCAGTTAAATGATTCTATCTCATACATCAAGCTACCCATGGACCCGACACTTGATTTTAAGAACACTATAGATAGGTTTCTTAATAGAGCTGTTAAGAGGGGTAGCATCACTGACAGTTTATATAAACAATTGAAAGTGGATGCACCTAGACATCAGTACTTCTATTTGGTCCCCAAGATCCATAAAACATTAGTACATACACCAGGCAGGCCTATAGTAGCAGGTAGGGGCTCATTAACTGAGCCTCTTTCTGAATACTTGGAATTTAGATTAAAACCTCTTTTACATCATATTAGGGCACGTATCAAAGATACCACTGAGTTTTTATCACTGATGGATGATTTGCAAATCCCAGTTGAAGCCCGTTTGGGTACTCTAGATGTACAGTCTTTATACACCAGTATTCCCCATCAGGGTGGTATTAAGGCTGTACATTACTGGTTGACACAAGCTGGGAGTTATACCCGAGATGACATAGACTTTATTGTTAATATATTAACTTTGGTGTTGGAGCGTAACGTCTTTAGGTTTCAAGATCAGTGGTATCTCCAAAGCAAGGGTACAGTGATGGGGGCAACTTTTGCCCACACATATGCAGACCTTTTCATGGGCTTTTTTGAAGCCCAATATATTTATCATGAATGTTTTGCATTCAAGAAACAACTACTGATGTGGCGGAGATACCTAGATGACTGCTGGGTGATATGGAATGGTACAGTTAGTGAATGGGATGCTTTTGTTCAATATCTCAACCAGAATATGTTTGGGATACAGTTTACAGGCAAGATAGATTTATTTATGGTTGATTTCCTGGATGTACGTCATTAAGACACTTGATGGTACTGTAGTTACTACATTACATAGGAAACCATTTTCAAAAAATTTTCTATTGCAGGCTAACAGTTGTCATCCACCACATATCATTAATAACATACCAACAGCCCAATTCCAGCGTATTAGACGGATTTGCTCGTCCAATGATGATTTTGAATCTCAAGCAGCAGTTTTAAAGAAGAGGTTTTTGGATCGTGGTTATCATGCACCTACATTAAACAAAGCTTATTTAAAGGGCAAGGAGTCAGACAGAACTGAGTTATTACAACATAAAACTGCGGAGAATACTAACAAGACACCAGTAGTTAGATTTATTACTACCTATGGAAGTAATACATTTAAGATTAAGGAGATTATCTCCAAGTACTGGCACATTTTTACTAGTGACCCCTTTTTTTCGAGTATTATACCAAATAAATGCCAATTTGGCTATCGACGGGGTAAAACTCTGGGACAACATTTTTCAGGTTTTAAGAATGAAGTCACTAGTTCCATAAATATGCCAGTAGGTCGTCCAGGATGTACCTTCTGTGGAAATTGTAAATATTGTAAATTGGTGTCTAGAACAACATCATTTACGTCAGTTAATACCAGCAGAGTCTATGATATTAGACATCATATCAAATGTACTAGTTCTTGGGTCATTTACATGGCGGTATGCCAATGTGGGGCATTCTATGTAGGGCAAACGTCATGTAGTTTCAAACAAAGAATTGCACTTCATATCAGTGATATTAAATGTAAACGTATACGTAGTGCTTTATATAAGCATACTATACAACATCAGGCTTCTCATTTTATTTTTGTGGGTATTGATACGTTAAAATCATGTGACATCAATGAATCTTTACGACATCAGTTACTTACTAATATGGAGCGTAGGTGGATTATTAATCTGGGGGCACTTTTTAAACCGGGTCTTAATGACCATTGGTGACCTTGTTTGGGATTTATTTTGTTAATGTATTTGATAGGCTATGGTACACGGGGATATACATGTGTGTGTATATGAATAAATATGTGTTAGTATGAGAGTGTGTACTTAGTTGATGTTTGTACATGGTCACACTTGTTTATGTTTCCCTTGGTGAGATGATTAGTAATAAATATTTTTAGGTATATGTTTGTTTAGAAGATATATTAAGTATATTGTTAGTTTAAATTTAGTAGTTTTTGTAGTTTTTATAACTATTTAGGGTTACAAATGTTAGACATCAATTTTCATTATATGTATGTGATTGTTAATGTTTATATACTTTAGGGCACTTTAAGGGGGCGTGGAGTTGGCTTCCCTATAAAATACGTGTATTCACGTTAGTCTGTACCTACTGATGACGCTCTTTGTAGCGAAACCGGTTTGGGGATCGTGCTTTTATTAAAAGCTTTCACTTGAAGCTGGTGCTGCCTGTGTCTCCCGTTATTTGGTCTTCAACCTGTGGGGATACAGATCCATGTCAGATACGAGCCGACGAACATTACTAGCTTCAGCTCCGAGCTCCAGACTCCTCCCCTTTCCCATAATACACCTCCACTGCCTTCCATCCCCAGATCTTGTTTGCCGTGATTTATAAAACATTGTCTCTAGAACTCCAGCTAGCAGGGTGATTCTGATTGTAAGTTTTTCTAATTTTTGTTACTTTTAGCCATTTCAGGTTAGTATAGGTATCCTTTCTCCCCTCCCATCACTTTAGCGTCGACTGTAGGTTGTAGTTGTAGGTTGTCTGTGGTGCCCCCCCCCTTTAGTCATCTAGTGTGGTGAGTGGGTGTGTGTTAGCCTAAAGAAAGAAAGTTTTTTGTCTGTCTCTTTTCTTTTTTAAGGCTTCTTGCTTTATACTATCGCTGACAAGCTTATCTTTAAGTGCTGCACATAGCGTGGCCATAAGCTCTCCCCAGTGGATGGCTACACTGTGTGTGTCATGTTTAGGTGTGGCCCACCTTAATGTGGAGTGCTCCATTTGTGCGGGGTTCAACCCCCGAGCTTTGAAGGATTGAAAGGCCAAGTTGGCCCTCAGAGGTCTTCTGCCTGCCACTGAACCTCCTTCCTCGTCTTCGTCTTCAATCACAGCGGCTGCTGTGACTGGCTCTCCCACTTGTCTTCCTCTGGACCCTTCCTCCCAGGCTGGGGCTCAAACTCCTGCATCTAAGCCTGTGGTAGTAGAGCAGAGGGGAGGTAGAGAGTGGGAGAGAGAGTCGAAAATGAAGGAAAAGAGGAAGAGGTCCCTGGGCCTCTCATCCCCGAGCAGGTTTGTACGGATCCGTGACTCCCCTCGGTTCCGGTCTCCAAATCTCTCCCCAGAGCCAGAGGAGGCACGTTCAGTCTCTCCGGGCCTCAGTTCCCCGACCGGCCAAGTTGGAGTCTGTGGCCTCGTCTCATTCAACCCATTCTTTATTGGACATAGATCTGGATAAGATGATGTGCTTTATCCATACATAGATCCAGATGGGGGTCTTGTCAGCCCCCACTTCCTCAGGAGGGGGAAGCACGCTTTTCTTTTTTCAGCCCATTTCTCCTTCCTTGATCCGACCTTTGGCTTCGGAGTTCTCTGATCCGAGGTTGACCTTGTCAGGGGGTCAGCGCCAATGGTTCTTGTGTCCTTGACACCGACAGCTGCCTGAAGCATCTCTGATCCGACCATTTCGGATCCGAGCCGCTCTTGAAGTCGGAGCCTGGGTGTCAGATCAAGGGATTGGAACCTTTTCCATCGGCTCCGACTTTGTCGGGCTAGGTTCCCTCCCTCAGAGTTCCGTCCACTTCGGGTTCTGCTCCGATTCTCGCATTGGATCCAGGGAGACCGGCCACCTTATTACCTTCCCAGGTAGTCCATTCTCCTTCAGAGTTCAATTTGGTAGAATGGGTCCTCTCCATCTGATCAAGGTCCCTGGCTGCCTCCTCTGACTCTGACCATACCCCCTCGGCTCTGTCTACGGTCCCCATTGTCTTAGGGACAGCCTGTGCCCGAAGAGCCCCAGATGTTTCCTGCAGAGGAACAGATGGCTTACGAGAGCTCCCTGTAGAGCCCCATGGGTGATGTGCCTCGCAAGCATACGTGCAATAGAAGGCACTTGGACTCCCTGGAGTCCCTAACCGAGGACACAGATTTAGATGATGGGGAAGGCTCCCCAAGATCACCTCCTGACAATGTCTCCTTTGGAGACATCATGGAGATCCTGCACCAGCGGGGAGGTTGATCTGCCCCAAGCCCTCCTCTGATCAGAAGGCTTTTGGCACAGGCCCATCTACATCTTGGGTGTCCCCTCCCACGAATCCTTTAGTGGATTTGATCACTTTGCGGGCATGGAAGGAACCAGATACTGTGGAACTGATCCCCAAGCACCCCAATAAGGTTCTAAGTCCCCCTATTGACAAGCCTTCCTGGAACAAGGGCTCCCCAGTAGATGCTATGTTGGTAACAGCAGCCATGAAGGGGGAACTATATCAGAAAGTTCCTCGGGCCACCCTCCTGACAGAGAGTCACGGATGATGGACCACCTATGGAAGTGGGTGTATGCTTCAGCTACCTTTTCAGTAAGGGCACTGAACTACTTGGCCCATGTTACGAGACTCCAATGCGACCTAGTGAAGGAGCTGCAGGAGTCTCCACCCAAGTCCATGTCACAGGAGGACAAGGTTTCATTCTCCACGAAAATGGCCACTCTGAGAGTCGTATCAAATACATCCATGCGCTCCTCTCCCATGCTATGGAAGGAGCGGCTAGGGTGGCTGTGTTCGGCGTGTCCATGAGGCGTAATGCCTGGCTCAGGTTGTGCCAATTCACTGAACACTTTAAGGCGTCCTTTGCCAATGCCCCTTATGATGGCTCGACTCTTTTTGGTAACACCCTCAAGCAGACACTAGTCCAGAGTGAGAAGGATGGGAAGACACCGTCTGTTGTCGAGATCCACTTCTCTAACCCTCAAAGGTCCTTTTCCCAGAACCAGAGAAGGCAAAAGAAGATGTGGTTCCATTAGTCTCAGTATTCTTGGGACACTCAGGGCTCTTTTTCCCCCCTAGAGGCAGAGGGGGACAGAATGGACGCCAGCCCAGAGGCTGAGGGGGTCCGTGAAACTTCGGGTCTTGAGAACCATTCTCTGACAGACACTGGCAGCAACCCTGAGGGGTTTGCCCTGCTGCTGTACTCTGAAGGCAGTTGGAGGACAATTGTCCTTGCATCCAGTGGTGTGGGAGTCCATAACAATGGACCACTGAGTGCTTCAAATCATATCCAGAGGATATTCTATCCCCTTCGTGGGGTCCCCCATATCGCCCAAACACCTCCCGGATGTTCCACCTGTGCAAAGGGAGGCAGCAGCACAAGAAATTTCCAAGCTGCTAGGAAAATGAGCCATCTAAACCATCCCCCCAGATCAGTCCAGATTGGGCTTCTACTCCAGGTTCTTTTTAGTGCCAAAGAAGACGAGGGACTTAAGGCCCATCCTGGATCTCTCTACCCTGAACCTGTCAGTTGCCAAGGAAAAGTTCCGGATGGTCATGCTACAGTCCATCATGCCATACCTGCAAGAGAGTGACTGGATGTGCTTGTTAGATCTCCAGGATGCTCACTATCACATAAAAATGCACAGAAGCCCCAAGAGGTTCCTCCGCTTCCAGCTAGTGACCAATCATTATTAGTTTTGAGCCCTACCCTTTGGTCTCACCACAGCCCCAGGGTGTTTACCAAAGTGATGGCGGTTGTAGCGACTCACCTGAGGCTTCAGGGGATTCAGGTCTATCCGTACTTGGACGATTGGCTTCTAACTGCTCCGACCAGGTGTCTACTTTCCCAGACCAGAGATTACTTTCTGACACTTGCCCAGAGTTTGGGCATCACAATCAACACAACCAAGTCTCTACTAGAGCCTGTACAGGTGATAGATTACATTGGTGCCAGGATAAACACACTACAGTGCAAAGTGTTCCTTACCTCGGAGAGAGTTCAAAACCTCAGGATGCATGTCTTACTAATTTAACATTCTCACCTCCCGACAGCAGAATCAGTGTTGGGCCCTAGGCTCGATGACGGTGATCATAACTCTCCTTCCATGTGCTCGGCTACACATGCGGATTCTTCAGTGTACTCTACCAGGTCAGTGGTCTCTGTTGAATTTACCACTAAACTATCCTATCCACCTAAGCCAAGTGTGTCTGTTATCCCTCATATGTTGGATGAGCTCTCCAGACATTTTGGAGGGACGATCCTTTGTTCCAGCCCCGGCCCAAACCACAGTGATCATGGATGCCTCCCAACACGGGTGGGGGGGCATTGTTCGGGCAGGACAGTCCAAGGCCTGTGGTCCCCCATAGAGACCAGCTTGCATATCAGTGTCCCAGAGGTGAGGGCAGTCCTTCTAGCATTGCAGGCCCTTCATGCCTTTCTTCCTTTGGCAACGATTGCCATTCAATCAGACAACATGTCAGTAGTCTGGTGTATCAACAAACAGGGAGGGACCAGATCTTATCCCTTTTGTTGCGAGGCCATGAGAGTGTGGGAATGGGCGATCTCCACCAGTCACTTTCTCATTGCAATGCAAATTCTGGGCTGGTCCAACATTCTAGCAGACAGGCTAAATCAGACCGTTCTGATGCCTTACGTGTGGTCTCTGAATTAGTAGCAGAACAGATCTTCAGCGAGTGGAGCCAACATTGCTGCAGCAGTTTTTTTGCTCTGAACCCCCCACCAGGTGCATCCCCCAGAGACGCTCTAGTTTATGCTTGGCCTCCCGGTCTTCTGTATGCTTACCCACCAGTTCCTCTCATCCTGAGGTTTCTGCAGAAAGCTTGTCGACTGGGGAGCAAGATGATCCTCATTGCCCCAATCTGGCCTTGACAGGTATGGTTTCCCTTCCTTTGGTCTAGCCTTCTGGCTCCACCTTGGATTCTAGATCCCAATAAGGATCTGGTTTCATACCCATCGGGGGTGCCTCATCTGAGTCTGGACAGCCTGAAGCTCACAGATTGGCTGCTCCAGTTCCTGTGATTGCTAGGACTCCTGGAATTTCCTCCTCAGTTAAGTCTATTTTGGTAGCTGCTCATACGCCTTCTACCAGAAAGGTTTATTGCAGCAAATGGAAACGTTTTTCTGTTTGGGCCTCTCAAAGGAGGTTAGATCCTTTCACACCTCCTGTTTCCACCATTCTTGATTTTTTTTTAGCTGATATTTTCCAGCATGGAGCTAGTTCTTCTACTGTCAAAGTTCAGTTGACTGCCATTTCTCATTTTCATGTGGGTGAGAATTCTGCATCCTTGGCATCTTCTAGACTGTGTAAAGCCTTTATTAAAGGCACTTTCTTACTACACCCCCCCGGTCAAAGATCCTGCCCCCCCCCCCCCCCCCCGTGGGACCTTACTATGGTTCTCCAACTCTGGTCGCTCTGCCTTTTGAGTCTGCCACAACTGCAGATCTAATTACCAATTAGTACATTTCTCATTCTTATAGAATCTTCTACATAGGTTGTCTGATGATTCTCTGGTACTTTTTGATAACTCCAAACATTCCCAGAGGTAGTGGTCACTAAATGCCCTATATACCTGAATAAGATCTCCTCTTAGGTATCTGTAAGAGACACTGTACAATTTCAGATATTTTAGTCTTTCATAATAACTTAAATTTTCACATCCATGGATGCCCTTGGTATATTTCTGCTGTATTCTTTCCAGTGTACTCATGCTTGTTTTCTTATGGGGTTTCCATATTGTTATTCCATACTCAAGTTTGGATCTAATGTAGCTAACAAACAATAATTTCATAATTTTTGATTTCCTAGACTTTACAAATGTTTTTATACAACCTATAGTTATGTAACTATCATTACCCAGTTGGTTAATATGATTAAAAAACTCATAACTATATCTACCCATATACCCATGTCCTTAAATGAGTCTATAGTTTCAATCACTGTGTGCTGTATTAAATATTCACCTTTCCGTTTGTCTCCCAAATCTCATATGCTTAGTTTTTGATGTATTTATCAGCATATTATTCTCCTGTGCCCACATGGTCAAGTTACTTTGCAGACATGCCTTATCTGTAACACACGTAATCAGTTTACCCAATTTCAGGACGTCTGCACATAGACTGTAGAACACCTCAGATGAAACAGGTCTGAAAGATACAATCTGAAGAAGTAAGGGCCTTTGACAGAACTCTGTGGGACACCCTGAGTGTAACCAAGGATGTCCTTCGTGTTTCACTGGTGCAGTCATCACACTTGGGTTATCTGCCTGCAGGTAGCCCTCAGTCTGCACGAATACCAGAGTCTTGGGATGTCTGCATCAGATGCTGTCACTTCTTCCATGACATCAGGTCATAAGGGGTGTAAAACATGCAGCCGATGCCATTACATCAGCTTTTCTTGCCGAGCAGAGCCCGAAGCAGAAGCAGTTCGCAAGTGCCGGTTGGCTGCTACCTGAAATTTTCGTTATCTGAGTTTCAGACCTGAAGTCTTCTAAAGCTAAGTACCCTGTTGGGGGTTCTTTTTTCTTGCTCTAACCAATGTCAGAAAAAAATAATAATTGTCTTGCCTGTGGAAAGCAAAAACCTCACAGATTTTCATTCTTACTGCATCACCTGTTTATTTATTTTATTCATTTATTTACATTTGTTTACCAGGAAATTCCAACTGGACACAGGTCCTTTTTCAGCGGATGCCCGGGAATAAATGCTCCACATCATGTACATGATAAATAGAGATACAAAGTTGCAGCAATAGTAAACAACATTACAGGTTGTTGGCTTTAATACAGTAACAAGATGCTGATTATCAACAGTTTGTTTCTTTCGGCTTTTCCCAGTTAGGGGTCGCCACAGCGGAACTCCGGTCCACTAATGATTGGCAGTAGATTTTTACGTACTGGCTCGCCAGGCCTAACGCACAACCTTCGACGAAGGAACACCCATTCATGCATGTCACCACACAGAAGACGCTCTAACTGAGAATCGAGTGGGCAACGTCTAACTGTGAGGCGACAACGCTACCGCAGCACCACCACCCAACAGTATATACAGAAAATGTTGCAACTTAAGATAGTTTCTTGTCGTTTGTAATATTAGTAACAAAGCTGTCAGACAAGATGTTAAAGTATGTAAAGACAACTAGCTATTTCTGACTGTGGTTAGTAGTGGCGGTCGTATAGTTGGGTTAAGAGTCTAGGTGGGGGGGGGGTAAGGGGGGTGTTGGTCTGGATTAGAACAAGGACAAAGCCAGTGCAAATTTAGGTGGAATTTGAGTGCAGTCTTGAAAAGGCTGCTGGAAGGTAGACTAGTTATAGAGGGTGGAAGATTGTTCCAAAGATTAGATATGGTACATGAAAATATGGCTTCTCCTACTGAGTTTTTGGGTTTGATAACAGTGAGTTGATTTTTGTTGCTTGATCTTATCGGCCTAGTTGGGTGATAGGGTTGGAGAAGGGTTTGAAGGGAAGGGAAGTTAATGGGGTGGTTAATAAGTTTATGAGCGAGGGTGAGTTGATTAAAGTGAAAGAGTTGTGGGAGTTCTAGCCAGTTTAGTTCTTTAAGGGAGATACAATGATGGCTGCGGTAGGAGGTTCCACTGGCAAATTTAGCAGTTTTGTTGTAACAAGCATCCAGTTTGTGTAGGTCTGTCTGTTTAAGGTTGGTAAGTATGTGGGGGATGCATAGAGTAGTGTGGAGATTAGCTGGGAATTGGCTGTGGAGATTCTAGCCGCCTTGGTTAGGAATTGGCGGCTTCGATATAATGCACCAAGTTTCTTGTGAACTTTTTTTTATTGTGAGAGATATGTGGGTGTCAAATCTAAGTTTGTTGTATATTTCCACACCGAATAATTTTGTGTGATCTGATGGAGAGATGATGGTATTGTATTTGGCAAGAATGTTGAAGTGGGGGGGTTTTGGGTGGCTTTAGAAGTTTGGAATAGGAGATGTTTTGTCTTACTTGGGTTGAGTAGGAGCTGAGCTTTCTCTTCTCAGTATCAAGGCTATTCAACCTGTTCCAACAGAGCAAAGGGGACAGGGTTTTACTCCAATCTGTTTCTGGTGCCCAGAAGAAAATGCTTGGTGCCCTATCCTGGATCTGTCAATTCTCAATACCTTCCTGGTGGTTCCAAAATTCAAAATGCTTACTCTCCAACAGCTGCTTCCTATGCTAGCCAAGGACTGCTGGCTGGTCATCCTAGACTTAAAAGAAGCTTATCTGCACATCTCCATAAGGGAATCTTGCAGGAAATATCTACGTTTCTGGGCAGGCTCTATGCACTATCAGTTCTCTGCACTTCCCTTTGGCTTATCTACTGTGCCCAGGGTATTCACAAAATGCCTGGCCCCAGCCATTGCATACTGCAGGCAGAGAAAAATTCAAATTTACCCATACTTGGACGATTGCCTGATTCAGGCGGACAGTCAGGAATTGCTACTTAAGTACCTGACATTTGTAAAGAGACTTCTAACTTCTCTGGGGTATACCATCAATGAAAAGAAATCACATTTGGTACCCAGCCAAAAAATTGTATTCTTGGGAGCAAGCTTGAACACATCTTCCCAGATGGCATTTCTCACTCCAGAAAAACAGGTTTATTTGACAAACTGCTTCAAACTACTGGCCACCCAAACCCAGCTATCTGCAAAAAAAATACTGCAAGCCCTTATGTTCATGGCCTCTTGCATTCTACTAATTCCATATGCAAGACTGCATATCAGGAAACTTCAGTGGTACTTAAAACGTCCCTGGTGTCAACATTCTCAGGACCTGGAAACAATGATTCCTATCATTCCTTGCCTAAGGACTGAGTTCCTTTGGTGGGCAGAGGCCTGCTACCACAACAAGGGACTCTTTCACTCAACCCCTGCCGCCCAAACCCTGACATCAGATGCATCAGACTATGCATGGGGGCCTCACATGGCAGGTAAATGCATTCAAGGCAAATGGAGCCTAAGACAAATGCACCTGTATGTCAATCAAAAAGAAATGTTAGCTGTACAGAATGCGCTGACAGCCTTCAAATACCTTATCTTTCCAGGACAACTCTTGATAAAGACAAGACAACACCACAGTTATGTGATACATAAACAAGCAGGGGGGAACTAATTCCTACCCACTCTGCAGGTTAGCCGTGGCTCTGTAGAACACAGCCTTGAGCAATCAAGTGCACCTGCAAGCTAAATTCACTGGCAGATGACTTAAGCAGAAATCTAATGGACCCACACGAGTGGAAACTGGACCCCAAATCATTCAAGCTTATGATCCACAGGTGGGGGATACCAGAGGTGGACCTCTTTGCTTCCCCCCAGAACCATCAACTGAGCAAATTTTTGCACCACAACTCCCCACAGCCAAGCATGGAAAGTGGATGCCCTGTCCTTTACATGGGGAAACCTCTCAATCTATGCCTTTCCCCCTCTGCCCCACCTCTCGAAAGTACTACTCAAGGTCAAACAGGACAAGCCAAGGACAATCCTGATTGCACCAGACCGTCCACGCCAGCACCGGTACCACTTTTATGCAGTTTGACAGTAGTGCCACCCTGGCACCTTCCTCAGACCCCTTCCCTGCTGTCCCTGCAGAAAGGCCAGATTTTGCATCCTCAGCTGCAAACCCTGAACCTAGCAGCCTGGCTCATCCCCTGAATACATCACCAGCAACCCTCAGCAAACAGGTGTTGGATGTCATCCTTGAGGCCAGGAGGCCTAGCACTAGGAAATCCTAATCAGAAAAATGGAAAAGATACTGTTCTTGGAGCCAGTCTCAGGGAATGGACACAGCCATGCCCAACTTACCTCAAATCCTAGATTATCTAGCAGGACTGCTCCACAAAACCTATCGTTCTCTTCAATTAAGATTCATGCCTCTGCTATCTCAGCTCATTACAATACTGAGCCACCCCTCTTCTTTCACCCTCTGGTCAAACAGTTCCTGAGAGGAGCTAACAACTTAAGACTTCCGAGGAGAGCTCCCACTCCAGCCTGGGACCTTAACTTTGTACTGGAGAAGCTCATGCTTCCTCCCTTTGAACCTGCTGCTACAGCAGAGTTAAAATTCCTCTCTTGCAAAATGGCCTTACTTCTAGCCATCACTTCAGCAAGAAGTGTCTGAGTTGCAGGCCCTTAAGGCTGTGGAACCCTTCATTATCTTCCATGCGGACAGAGATCCCTCAGGACTTTACCCATCATTTATGCCCAAGGTGGTATCTAGTGTGGCTTTACACCAATTCATTAATTTAACAACCTTTTTCCCTAATCCTCAGAATAAAGGGGAAAAGATCCTGCACTCCTTGGACGTGCACAGGCAGCTTAGGTTCTACCTTGACAGGACTAAACCTTTCAGAAAATCTGACCAGCTGCTGGTCAGCTTTGCTGCAGGGGCAGAGGGCAAGGCCATTTCAAAGCAAATTATTTCCAAATGGATAGCTCACTGCATCCATTTCTGCTACAAACACCATGGAAAACCTACCCCACAGGGGATCAGAACCCATTCCACTAGGGCTACCTCAACCTCTGCAGCATTTCTCAGGGGACTCCCGAGCAGGGACATCCTGGAAGCTGCAACCTGGAGTTCTGTACACACCTTCACCAAGCATTACCACTTGCAAATCTTTTCTAAATCCAGAGCTGGATTTGCTACCGCAGTCTTACAAGGCTTTCTAGCCAGCCGTAATACTTCTTGACTGCCTCCACCCTTCCTCAGCTTCGGGAATCTACCCAAGTGTGATGACTGCAACAGTGAAACACAAAGAACATAGTACAGTTACATACACTTACCATAAATGTAGATGTTCGAGTGTATTCACTGTTGCATTCCTGGTTACCCTCCCTCCAGCCCCCTAACTTTTCTATACATTCTACCTATCCTGTTTTTCGGCCGTATTTTATGGCAGTGGTATTTACTTTTTACTGGAGATATTCCACACCATGTAATTGATTCCTATTTTGGGGGCTCCTGACATCTGGGGCAAGAAAAACTGATGTAATGACATCAGGTGCATGTTTTATACCCCTGACAACCTGACGTCATGAAGAAGTGACAACATCAGACGCAGAAATCCCAAGACTCTGGTATTCGGGCCGACTGAGGGCTACCTACAGGCAGATAACCCAAGTGTGATGGCTGCAACAGTGAATACACTCGAACATCTACATTTATCGTAAGTGTACACAACTGTACTATTTCACCTGTCCAGTTGCTGGATGATACTTGCCATGTCCTATTTGTAAGCCATGCAGCTAGCCATCTTATCAAGATTATATCAATACCTAGTTGTGCTATGACCCTGTCAAATGCAGAAATTAAATCTACATAAATTACATCACAGCACAATTTTTCATTCATAGCTGTTATTATATTGTTATAGAACATCATGTTACAGGTGGTAATAGATCTGTTTTCAACATATGCATGCTGAAATATGGTTTCAAGTCCCAACCTATCCAATTCTGACAATAACTTATCCAATATTACCTTCTCCATTATTTTTCCACAACATGAAAGTAGACTTAAGAGTCTATATGACTGTAACAAAACCAGATCCGTTGGCAGGAAGGAACACCCGCTTTTTTAGAACAACCAAACACTTTCACCCACAGTTGGGCTTCATCAGAGTCGGTGTAAAACAACACTAATAGTATTTATATATCAATTAGTACAAATTAAACACATTACACTCTAAATTGTTAAAAACATTTAACCCCCTAGCATCCAGTTTCCTTCAACACAGAAAGTTGCCACCTAGTGTACAAAAACTTGTTGTCTATACTAGAGCTACAGCAATAGTAAAAATAATTAAACTCATTAATTCTGTACAATAAAAAATAAAAAAAAATAGATCTAGCCATAAATATAATGCTGACATTTAAGATGTACATAGATTATAAAAACTGAGATTTGTATTTTAATGCACATGCTGTTGAAATATTGTCATTGATGCCCGGTGCTTTAGATGCATCCAGGCGTAGCTGCCATAAACATTCCTTAACTTCCAATAAGTTTTTAAGGTCACCTCCAAAATCGTGTTTTGACAGTCTATCAATGACAAAAAAATAAATATCTTTTAAAATTACTACAATTCTTACTATGATTAAATAGGGCATTAGTAGATTTTTTTATTTTTAATGTCCCTATTATGCTTCAGTATTCGTAGTCTCAATTTTCTTGTGGTCATACCTACATAGAATGCAGTACAGGATAGACATGTAGCCACATACACAACCATACTTGTGTTAGAGTTACAGTACCCAGGACATTTTAATGTCTTCTTTTAAGTGCATATCTATACATATGATCCATTGTTAATAAATTTACAAGTGCTACATGGATCGCATTTCCTCCTACTAGCAGGTCTCTGACTTGTTGTCCAAGAAGTTTTTTCAAAAAGATCTTTCAAATTCAGACCACTAATATTAATAAACCTTGGAACACACCTAATTATATCTTTTAATTCCTGAGTAAACACACTGTCCCATACAGAGTGTATAATATTCTTAACCTTTGTTCCCATCGGGTTATACTCAATCATACCAGAATGGTAATTCTGACCAGAGTTGTTGTTGTCATTTATTGTGCCAAGATTTCTATTGGTGTCCAACAAAATAGGCCTAAAGTCATCGATTCTCCTTTTCTCAATTTCTTTACTAACATTAGTTAGTAAATCAGAGGGGTACCCTCTCTTTTTGAACATATCTATCAATTTGTCAAGTTCTACCCTAAAACAAATGTCCTGACTTACAGTTCTGGACATGCGTATCATCTGCCCTTTGACCACATTTTTCTTTTGATAGTCAGGATGACAGCTGTCATAATGTAGGAATTAATTACTATGTCTTTTTACGAAAAATATTAGAATGTATTTGACCATTTTCTTTGTATAACTGTATGTCTAAAAAATCAATTTTAACCTTATCAAAATGACTTGTAAATTTTAAGAATGTTATTGTTTCGTTTAGATAGCCAATAAATACATCAAGTTCATACCTGGAGCCCTTCCATAAAATAAGTACATCGTCCAAATACCTTAAGTACGTCAAACGTTTGGACATTTAATCAGACTTAAATACAAATTGCTCCTCCCATTCAGCCAACGCAAGGTTGGCATAAATGGGTGCACATCTGGCTCCCATCGCAACCCTGGTCATCTGTTTATAATATTCACCATCAAACAGTATGTAATTGTTGAGTAATACCATCTCCATTAATTCCACTAAAAGACTTTTCTTTACTTGGTGCAGTTCACTATGTTTTGCCAAACTACTACTAAACCAGTCTAACCCAATTTGGTGGGGGAATCACAGAAAACAAATTAATGATATCCACTGTTACAAACCAACATTCTATAGTGTTTTCCATCTGGATCTTCCTAATGCAGTCTAGGCAATACCAAGACTCTCTTAAAATGTGTGGTAAATTATGCAGTATATTTTTACTTGCAATATCTATGTATGATGCAAGGGGTTCAGTGTTTCAGCCCCTAGCTGCCCATAATAGGCCTAAAAGGTGAACTGTTGATGTTCTTATGAATTTTGGGAATTCCAAAAATGGAGAGGATAATAGGATGTTCCACTGAGAGATATTTAAACTCCTCATGAGTAGTAATCCCCTCACGCAACATGATGATGGTACACTACCCAATAAAAATTTATCTACACCTGAGCAGTTCTGTTTGAAGGAATTAACACAAAATAACCAATACAGGGTGATGAAACCCAACAAAGGTGGGGGGTTGTTATGTCAAATACTGAATACGCATGCAGAATGCAATTATTATTACAAGACACAAATACCTATGACTTGCTATCTAAATTTGAGGTACAAAGGGCCTATACTAAAACTAACTAGCAACTTTATGAATTCTTGTGTGAGGGGATTATTTCTCATGATGAGTTTAAATATCTCTCAGTGGAACATTCTATTATCCCCTCTATTTTTGGAATTTCCAGAATTCATAAGAACATCAACAGTCCACCTTTTAGGCCTATTGTGGCAGCTAGGGGCTCAAAAACTGAACCCCTTGCGTCATACATAGATATTACAAGTAAAAATATACTGGATAATTTACCACACATTTTAAAAAATTCTTGGCATTGCCTAGAGTGCACTAGGAAGATCCAGATGGAAAACACTGAAGAATGTTGGTTTGTAACGGTGGATATCATTAATTTGTTTTCTGTGATCCCCCACCAAGTTGGGTTAGATTGGTTTAGTAGTAGTTTGGCAAAACATAGTGAACTGCACCAAGTAAAGAGAAGCCTTTTAGTGGAATTAATGGAGATGGTATTACTCAACAATTGCATACTGCTTGATCGTGAATATTATAAACAGATGGCCGGGGTTGCGATGGGAGCCAAATGTGCACCCATTTATGCCAACCTTGTGTTGGCTGAATGGGAGAAGCAATTTGTATTTAAGTCTGATTATATGTCCAAAATTTTGACGTACTTCAGGTATTTGGATGAATTACTTATTTTATGGAAGGGCTCCAGGTATGAATTTGATGTGTTTATTGGCTATCTGAACGAAGCAACAACATTCTTAAAATTTACAAGTCATTTTGATAAGGTTAAAATTGATATTTTTGGACATACAGTTATACAAAGAAAATGGTCAAATGCATTCTAATATTTTTCATAAAAAGACATATAGTCATTCTTTCCTACATTATGACAGCTGTCATACTGACTATGAAAAGAAAAATGTGGTCATGGGGCAGATGATACGTATGTCCAGAATAGTAAGTCAGGACATTTGTTTTAGGGTAGAACTTGACAAGTTGATAGATATGTTCAAAAAGAGAGGGTACCCCTCTGATTTACTAACTAATGTTAGTAAAGAAATTGAGAGAAGGAAAATCGATTACTTTAGGCCTATTTTGTTGGACACCAATAGAAATCTTGGCACATTAAATGACGATAACCCCGGTCAGAACTGCCATTCCGGTATGATTATTCAGTATAATCCGATGGGAACAAAGGTTAAGAATATTATACACTCTGTATGGGACAGTGTGTTTACTCGGGAATTAAAATGTATAATTGGGTGTGTTCCAAGGTTTATTAATAGTAGAGGTCTGAATTTGAAAGAAATTTTTGAAAAAACTTCTTAGACAACTAGTCAGAGACCTAGGATGGGGAAATGCGATCCATGTAGCACTTGTAAATTTATTAACGATGGACCATATGAACAGATATGCAGTTACAAGAAGACATTAAAATGTCCTGGGTACTGTAACTCTAACACAAACAAGTATGGTTGTGTATGTGGCTACATGTCTATCCTGTACTGCATTCTGTGTGGGTATGACCACAAGAAAATTGAGACTACGAATACTGGAGCATAATAGGGACATTAATAATAAAAAATCTATTAATACCCTATTAAGTCATAGTAAGAATTGTAGTAATTTTAAAAGACTTTTATTTTTTGTCATTGATAGACTGCCAAAACGCGATTTTGAAGGTGACCTTAAAACTTTATTGAAAGTTAAGGAATGTTTATGGCAGCTACGCCTGGATGCATCTAAAGCACCGGGCATCAATGACAATATTTCATCAGCGTGTGTATTAAAATACAAATCTCAGTTTTTATAATCTATGTACATCTTAAATGTTTATTCAGCATTATATTTATGGCTAGGTCTAGTTTTATTTTTTTATTGTACAGAATTAATGAGTTTGTTTTTAATATTGCTGTAGCTGTAGTATAGACAAGTTTTTGTACACTAGATGGTAACTTTCTGTGTTGAAGGGAACTGGATGCTAGGGGGTTAAATGTTTTTAACAATTTAGAGTATAATTTGTTTAATTAATTTGTACTAATTGATATATAAATGCTATTAGTGGTGTTTTACACTGACTTTGATGAAGCCCAATTGTAGGTGAAAGCGCTTAGTCTATATGACTCTGTGTTTGTCCTACTCCCCTTTCCCTTAAAGGCAGGTTTAATAAGTGCATATCTTCAATCTTGAGGAATCTTCCCATATTTATATGACCTATTGCGTAATAGTAAAGTAATCTGATCTAAAACCTATTGTGACCTTGTTTCTGGAGCTTTTCTCCCCAGGACTCCATTGAAAACAGGTTAATCTTGGCCCAGTGGACTATCCTGGTAAACCAATTGCAAATAAATAAATAGATATAATTGTACCGTATGTTCTTGCTGAAGTGTTCTCGGGTCATTGTTACTAATTCAGTCTCCTCCCTGTGCTTTGTTTGGATCTAGTTTGCAGAGTTCTTTTTCAGTATAATCTAATTTGATCCCAGTATCTGGTGTTACCTGGATGTCACTAGGGCAACTTATCACACCTTTTGTGGAGCCAAGCTGTTTTGCATAAGATTTTGCAACTATATCATCTGTTGTGTCTGAGAATACATTTTAGAATCTGCATACAGTTTATCAGTTTGTGTGTCTTTAGTCCTTCCACATCTTATAGGTTCATAGGTAGGTACTAGGCTATCTGCCCGAGGGCATGTATAAGCCTAGCCAGAGTGTGTCTGCTTTCGCCGCCCCATTGATTAATAAACTAAGCCTTTGTCAAGCAGAGACAATGAAGTGATCCCAGGGGTGTATTTTTTGTTGCCCATCCACTTGTCAAGGCTTCTCTTGAAGAATGTTAGTGAGGGACTCTGCCTAATGTAGTTAGGAATTTTGTTCCAAAGCATGGAGTGTCTCTGTGACAGGAATCTATCCCTCCAGCATGATCTATTTATTGTTGTGGCAAGGTTTAGCTCACTAGAGCACGTGGCTCGCAGTGACTTGGATTTCTTTAGGTGGAGCATATCCATCAATTCTGAGTTGGACATGGCTTTGTAAGTCAGGCAGAGATCACCTCTGAGTAAGAGATATGTCACTGAGTACAGCCAGAGTTTTTTCAGTTGGGCTGCATAGGACATATGTTTGAGGCCAATAATCCTCTTGGTGAGGTGCTTTTGTGGTCTTTCCAGCTGTTGGAAGTGTCTTGTGAGGTACATCCCAAATGGGGCATTGTACTCTATGATGGGTCTGATGAGTGACGAGTAGAGGGGCACTATAACCTCTTTATTTCTAGATGCGAACCCCTTAGTAATTAGATGGGCCATATAGAAGGATTTCCTAACTACTTTGGCAATATGATTGTCAAAGGAAAGATTACTATCTACCTGGGTCCCCAGATCTCTTATTACTTCTTCTGTATTAAGGGGGCTGCCGCCTATATGGTAATTCGTGGGTGTTTTATTTTTCCCAAACGGGATGACTATGCATTTTTTGGCATTTAGCTTGAGGCCATGACTTTGACATCAGGTGTCTGTCTCAGTAAGGCCTTTTTGAAGGATGCCTTTGTCAACCGGAGAGTCAATTATGGCTCCCAGTTTGCAGTCATTGGCGAACTTGGTTAGCCATAGTCCTCCTGTGTTTGCCTGTACTTCAGAGAAATGTATGCCGAACAGTAGGGGTCCCAGAACCGAGCCTTGCAGGACACCACTTGTGACTGATTTAGAGTCAGACCTGGAGCCCGCTATTCTTACCGTTTGAGTTCTGTCTGTAAGCCAGTTGGCAACCCATCTTGTGACATAGGGGTTTATGTTCAGGCTGGTGAGTTTTTCTATAATACCTGAGTGAGGAATGGTGTTGAACACCTTGGCGAGATCAAGGTAGGCTGTGTGAACCACCTTTCCCTCATCTATGGCCTTGGTGACTGTCTTGAAGAAGTCAACCAGGTTTAGTAGGCATGATCTGCCCTTAAAGCCGAACTGGGTCGGGTCAAGTGTTTGGAGGTTCCCATTGTCTTTGTTAATGAATTCCATGATGATGCACTCCATAACCTTGCAGACCAGGCTAGTTAGGCTTATGGGGCGATAGTTACCAGGGTCAGTTGTGGCCCTTCCTTTGTGGAACGGAATAATTGTTGCTGTGTGCCATTCTATGGGCACATATCCTGTGGAGAAGCTGAGGTTGAACAGCGTGTTTAGGTGGGGGTTAGTTTGTTCTGTAGTTCGTGCAAGACGCAGCCTGGGACACCATCTGGCCCCATTGATGCTGTGTTTGTGGCTTTTGAAAGGGCTGTTTTTACCTGTGCTTCTGTGATTTCTGGGACACTACACTTTTCTGGTATTGTTGTGGGCCCTTTTGAAGGTGAGAGGGAGGTGAATTTTGCACTGAATCTATCTGCCAGGATGTTGGCAATAATCAGTAGGTTCAGTATATTTTGTGCTATTTTCACTAGCTCAGAGCATATCTGCGAGTTGCCACTTAGATTCTTGACATAGCTAAAGAAGGCTTTGTGGTTATCTTTCGAATCCTTGGCTATTTTTTTTTCCGAAGTTAGCCTTTGATGATTTTATGACCTTAGTTTCTTACTGATACTGATCCAGGCATACCTTTCCTTCTTGGGATTTACTTTTTTTCTTAACTAGTTTCCTCCTTTTGTTGTATAACCTGTTTATGGCAGGGGTCCACCAGACTGGTTTCCTTCTCTTAGGAGAGTGAGTCTTGGTTTTGCTAGGGCTGGCATGATCCATGCATCCTTGTAGGTGCTCATAGAGTGCAATTGTAAAGGATTCTGCGTCTTGGGCAGTGTTATCCTTTAGAGTGGGGGCTGTGAAACTTACCACCTCTGCCTTAAGTAAGTTGAAGTTTGCTTTAGAAAAGTTTTTCACTGTGGTTTCCTTGGTTGGGGGTGGTGGTGGGGTGTGGACATCCAGGGTGATTAGTTTATGGTCTGATCTAACCAGTGACTGGTTGACCTCCGGTACAGAACACCTGTCACCCATGTTGGTGATGACCAGGTCCAATATGTTGTGGCCTCTGGTAGGGGAGTTTACCAGCTGATCCAGGGCATTTGAGTTGATAAATTCCAGGAAGCGCTGAGCCTGGGAGTTTGTACTCAAGTAGTTTTCCCAGTTAATTGTAGGGTAATTGAAATTGCCCAATATCAGGGTGTTCGGTAGGACCTTCATGTTTTCCAGTGTCTCCAGAAAGGCGGAGTGGTGGTCCTGGGTCATGGAGGGTGATCTTTAGCAGGCCACAATTTGCATTGCAGATTTGCCCAACGTTAGCTGCACATGGATGATCTCAGATGTATCATGCTGCGCCACTAACCTGGAGGTGTGGGTATCCTTGATGAATATGGATACACCCCCTCCTTTTGTGTTTTGGTCTGTGTTCTGTGGCCGAAATGTGTGGTATGAGTTGTAGCCCAGTAGTGCTGGAGTGCTCTCTGGAGCCTTGAAGCAGGTTTCAGTTACTGCACAGATGTCGATGTTTTCCATACGTAGGAATGCTTCGAGCGCATGCATTTTGAGATTTAAACTCCTGGCGTAGCATAACCCTCATTTTTTTACTTGTGCTGTTTATCTAGGTGGGTTTGAATTATGAGCCTTGCCTAAAAAAGGCACTATGGGGGTAGCAAGAGCCTTGGCTAGTATTCAAAGCCAAGGGGTGACAGGTGCAAGCCGTGTCTTGCAAAGCAATGCGGCTTGTCGAGCATGTCATCCCAGGCTGACAGACACTAGATCCCCTTTGAATGACACCAGAAGCTTAGCCAGTTGTTGAAATTGATCATTTTTTTCTTTATACAGAGGTATCATTCTTGATGAGGGCAGGATGCTACTCAGGTTCAGGGTCATACCCGCCTGGGCTAGAGAGCTCTTCCACGTCTCTTTTCATGTAGTCCAGGGAGGTACGTCTCAGGTCATTTACACCAACATGAACAATGACAGAGTCATATTTGTACTTGTTCCAGAGTGACCTGAGTGCTTGTGTTATGTGGCGGATTCTGGCTCCCGGCAGGCAGCTAACAGTAACCTTCTTGTCCAGCCTAATGAGTGGGGTGTCAGTATGCCTGACTATGAGTCACCTATTATTAGTGCGTTAGGTATGTTATTTCGCCTTAAGGGCTGTGATTGTGCGGCACATTCATTTTGTGTTTTATGTGTTGTCTGGTTTGTGACTGGAGGTGCAGGTTTTGTGGGTGTCTTCTTTGGAGCTCTCTGATGCTTTTGCAGGTTTTTGTTTAGAGCCTCCGAGTATGATTTTGTGTATTTATGTGTATTTTTTGCCAGTGCTGGTTTAGTAGGTCTATGTGAGGCTGGAGGTGTGGTGCAAGTGTTAACCTTCTCCTCATGACTGTCTGTTCCAGTCTTGGGTGGAGAGATCTTAGCCTCCATTTTGGCTGTATAATTGCATCTGTCGCATATGTTAGTGTTTTGTGGTAGGAGGAGAGGGCTGTCTGTGTACATGAGGCAGTTGTAACATTGCCTCAGGATACCCAGATTCACCAGCTGGACTGGAGAGTACACCTGAAGTTGCCCTTTGGTCATGCCTGAAATAGTAGGGTGAGCTGCTTAGTTGCTTGCATGGTGAAGGATGGATAAAGAGCCCTGCCCTGCTGGGCAGTCAAGTGTCGGGGTATATTAGTGCTTGTTATTAGGTCTGAGCAAGTGCTGGACTGTAGGATGCTTTTTGAGTGTTTAGGTTGAGAGTTAGACTAGTTTCAAGTGAAAAACTGAAGAGGAGACTTAGTGGAGCCGGGAATAATTTAACCCTAGCTAACCGATGCTGCCCAGCGCACAAAACCGTGCAAACGCATTTTTTAAACTACTAATGTCTGGGCTGGAACCACTCCTCCAGGAACAGATGGCTGCTCAAAGTTCCCGTCTCTCACAGGTGAATAGAGAAACTTCCCTCTATCCAAGTAAGGTATGGGTAACTCAGAAACTTGTAACACAACCCTGAATTCAGCACTAGACTGAAAACTGGACTATACTAGCTTAGAAAGGCGGGAAACAAGAATTTTTTTTTTTTTTTTTATAAAAGAGAAGGCAAAAACAGTAAAAAAAAAAGTACACTTAAAACAGCTTTAAATGACTACAAGCGATCAGAAAAGGCTATCGCACTTTAGTGTGTAGCCTACAACAGTTAAACAATGTATTTAAACAAAAAATAACTTTTTAAAAGTGCAGGCAGTCAAATAAGTACAATATGTGAAAAAAAACAATCTTTTAAATCAAAATAAGTGCTGGAAAATCCGTGTTTAGGCGGAAAACAGTTAAGTACTGCAGGAAAATACAGAAAACTGATACTCAAATCACTCCAAAGTTTCTCTTTTAAGCTAGAAGGCTTGTATCAGTTTAAGGCTTTCTAGTGCTTTCCAGTAGGTTCATAGGTTCATACAAGGCTATCTGCCCTAGGGCATTTATAAGCCTAGCCAGAATGTGTTTGGCTTTCGCCACCAATTTTAAATTTATTTTGCTATGCCCTTTTTCGAGGTTAGTATACTGTGCCTCTGTCTAACAGTGACACAGAAGTGATACCCGGGGTAAACCTACGATCTCCCATCCACTCATCAAGATTCCTCTTGAAGAGAGTCAATGAGGGACTCTGCCTAACCTGGATTGGGATTTTATTCCAGATTGAAGGGAGCCTCTGGGTTATGAATCTGTCCCTCCAGCATGTCCTATTTATTTCAGTGCTGAGGTTCAAGTCTCTCGAGCGCGTAGCTGGAAGGGATTTGGATTTTCTGAAGTGCAGCATGTCCATTAATTCCGGGCTGGACATGGCTTTGTACGTTAGGCACAGATCGCCTCTGAACAGGTGGTATGCCACTGAGTAGAGCTGGAGTTTCTTTAACCGGGCAGCATATGGCATCTGTTTGAGCCCTTTGATCCTCTTGGTGAGGTACTTTTGGGATCTTTCCAGTTGCTGCAGGTGTCTTGTAAGGTACATCCCAAAAGGGGCATTGTACTCCATTATGGGCCTGATGAGGGATGAGTAAAGAGGCACGATGACCTCCCCTGATCTAGATGTGAATCCCTTCATGATTAGGTGGGCTATATAAAATGTTTTTCTAACCACTTTGGCCACGTGGTTGTCAAATGAGAGATTGCTATCAACTTGGGTCCCCAGGTCTCTAATTACTTCTTCTGTACTTAATGGATTACCACCTATGTGGTAATTTGTGGGCACTTGTTTTTGCCAAAGGGGATGACTATACACTTTTTGGCATTTAGCTCGAGGCCATGGCTCTGGCACCAGTTGTCTGTTTCTATGAGGCCCTTTTGGAGGATGCTTGTGTCGGCTGGAGAGTCGATTATGGCGCCCAATTTGCAGTCGTCTGCGAACTTGGTCAGCCACAGTCCTTCCGTTTTGGCCTGTACCTCCGAGAAATATATACCGAACAAGAGAGCGGTCCCAGGACTGAGCCTTGTGGGACACCACTTGTAACTGGTTTGGAGTCTGACATGGCTCCAGCAATTCTAACCATGTGGGTTCTGTCCTTGAGCCAGTTTGCAATCCATCTAGTGACATAGGGGGTTATATTTAAGTTAGTTACAGGAAAGATGGGAAACAAGCGCAGATGTGGTCTTTTAAACCAGAAAGTTGAAAGGGATGGACAACTTCCCGAATGATCAATAAACTACAATTCCTGGGCCAAGAGCCACTCCTCTTATGGTAGACAGGGTACCTAGTACTTACCACTCCCACTGATAAGCTAGAAGGCTGCACTACAACACAAAGGCTTGGGGGGCTCAGAAGCTTACAAACAGTCTTGGATACAGCAAATCTGTACCTCGACTAGACTACTTATGGGAAAGGTGGGGATCAAGCACAAACACGGGCTTTAAAACCAGAAAGTTGAGAGAGATGGAAAAAAAATGCCCAAACGGCCAATAAACTACAATTTCTGGGCCAGAACCACTCCTCTTGTGGTAGATAGGCTACCTAGTGCCTACCACTCCCACTGATGAGCTAGAAGCCTCCTTCCAACACAGAAAGGCTTGGGGGCTCAGAAGCTTACAAAGAGTCATGGATACAGCAAATCTGTACCTGGACTAGACTAGTTACAGGAAAGGCAAGAAACAAGCACAAACACAGGCTTTTGAATCAGAATGTTGAAAGAGATGGAAGAGCCTCCCAAACGGCCAATAAACTATAATTTCTGGGCCAGAAACCTCTTGTATCTGTAAAAAGGTTTCCTATTATGCTCAATATCTTTATATAAATTTTCTTCAAATTATTCTTGATCTTGTCTCACACTATGCTTAATCTGTTTGGTGAGCTTGTTTATTTCAGTTTTCAAAGTTGTAGTTTGACCTCTCTTTCATTTCTTATATTTTTTGTCTCTCACCTTAATCAGATGTCTTGTTCTTATGGAAATGTATCCCCCTGACATTGTATGCCTAGATCCTGACGTTAAACATTTTTTTTTTGCAGTTTAACAATTTCTCTTTAAAAACTTTCCACTTTCCATCTGTAGTTTTTCCACTGAATGCCTCACCCCAGTTAATTTTACATAGTGACTGTTTTGCTTTCATATAATCTGTAATTAACCTTCTATGTATTGGTTTAGATTTCATTTTGGCAGAATTATCTAGCAACACATTAACCTTTATAACCCCATGATCAGTGCACATCAGTGGTGGTAAAACTTTACTTGAAGCAACAGTAATTCCTTTTGGAACACAAACAATGTCTAGTATGTTCCTTCCCCTGGTAGGATTTTTTACAATCTGAAGCAATTGTTGTTCCTGAATATATGTTATGAATAATTTCCTTACTAATGTTGTTGAATCAATATTATTCCAGTCTGTTTCTGGTAAATTTTAGCTCCCAGCTAATATTCTTCCCTCTTGTATTTCATGTAAGAAATGTATAAAATTCCTCTAGGTCATCTACACTTGACTTTGGTGGTCTATACACTCCAACAATTGTTATATGCTCCAAGGTTGTCTTTCTTGTCACAAACAATTGCACCGTCTATCGTATTGGGGTTATCACTGAACATATGATAATCCCAGGTGTAATAACCATCTTTACTCCCTCAATGTGCAGAAAAGCTTGCAAAAAACAAAAAAAGACACCTCTACAAGGACAGGAGGTGCAGAGTAGGAAAGATTACACAGAGCGAAGACACCAATCTGGGTAGAGTGATGGAATTGACAACCTTTGAGGCGAGGCTAGGAAGAGATGGACCAGGTGCATAGAAACTTAAGTGATAAAGGCATGGTGTAGTGTTATGATTCAGGTGAAATTGCAAGCACACAGTTTAGCTCCAGGAAGTCTGTCTCACTGGCTCCATTTAAAAATGAATCTGAGTTAAACAGAGCAGTCAAGTGCAGTTGAGAGGCAATTGGGGTTGTTTGATGTTGGTGGGATTAGGACTCTGTTTGTGGGGCCCTCCTGCCAGCACCATGCTCTAGGCAACTACCAATGTCACCTTATGCTGGATCTGTCTGTGCTGGTAACCCATGAATAAAGAAAATGAGTGCTTTGACACTGATATCCACTTTCCTCCAAGTCAGATCGAGATTCATGTACAGGTGGAGAATGACCACCAAAAGTGATCCATGAAGTACAGGGGATCCTTGTCTGAAGATCATCATATGCCCTCACTGCTTATTTTTACATACCAATATTTTTTTGGATAAATTTACTAACGTTCCATACATTTTTACTTATGTGGAATATTAGGAAACGTTATGCCATATGACATCTGTGATATGTTCTGTATATGTATATAATGCCAGTAAGCACAGTGCGTTGTGACCCATTTGATACATTCTGTAGGTGTACTTAATTGCAGGAAATTAAATGCTGTGGGTCATCTGTGATGCATTCTGTATGTGTATGTAATGCCAGGAAATGTGATGCCATATGAATCTGTGATACATACTCTTTTAAGTGTACATAATGTCAGGAGACATGATGCCTTGTGATATCTGGAATACGTTCTGTACATATTAATACAAGTGATTGTGATGATATGTGACATCTATGGTACATGCTATAGATGTACCACAGTGTCAGGAGACATGACTAGTGATATCATTCTGTAGATGTACATAATGTCAGGAGGCATGATGCCTTGTGATGTTTGGGGGATTCTGTATATGATAATACCAAGACGTGATACCATGTGACATCTGTAATGCATTCTGTGGTGTGTACATACTGCCAGGAGACTGTGCCATTAGATAGTCTTTGAGATGCATTCTCTGGGTATACGTCACTGGCAACTCCATCAGTAGGTAAGTATGACATCCCATAGTATGTTTTGCATATGCTAGTAAAACATTCCGCGTACAAATGAAGTGTGCGACTTTGTTGACTTTTACCATGTTCAGATACAGAACGTTTTTGTTAGTCAGGTCAATGGTTACGGTAGAAGTGCTTTACTTTACACTACACCCAGGTGAGTTGCATTATCTTATCACCCATTAGTGGTTATAGTTATTAGATAGTCCGCCATCTGATGATTGTTTTGGGCAAACTGTGTTAGTCCTGTTGATTGCACTACTGGTAGGATGACCAAGTATGAGGAACACCTCCACTTGCAGTAGCAGCATAAGCACGTTGTAACGAGCCATTGATTGTAATTAATATTAGTGACTAGAACAACACACCTAACAGCTTTCACGTGACCCAGTACAGGCTGGAAGTGCTATTAAAACTGGGTGAATTGTCACAACGGAATTCAGCAGCATCCATCACTCCATGGCAGTAGTCACAGAAGAACATTAGGGGCAATTCATATTGCTGCCAGGTTTTCATCTTAGACAGGTTAATTTGAATGTCTGTTGGAGTGTTGTCTCAGCAGCACTTCACTGTTCAATAAAAGTATCATTATACGAGTCATTTTAACACATTGTTGCAGCAAAGGGACATGTCCGTATTCATACTGAAACATACTGTTTTTCACCAAATTTCACTGATATATAGACTGTATTTATATAGGATATATCATGGACAGAAGTAAGTCAAAAACAAAAAAAGATAGCTTGGTGCACAAGACCCAGGATACAAAAGTGCCCATCCTGGTAGGCGCACTGGTGCCAGGACTGGCAAAAATGACAGTGTAGAATCCTAAATACGGAAACATTTCTAGAATGGGGCCAGGCCAGGCCTGGCCCATTGGGTGGATGGCCCCCCTGTTGTAGAAGGAAGTAGCAGTCTGCAAAAATCACAAAAACTGATAGGCCAAAGAAGAGCTTTTGAGGATCAGAAAGAAATTATGTATTGTTAATATTATGCAAAAAGTCCAGAGTTTCCAGAGAGAGGATATACAAAGAGATTGAGATAAATTAGAGGAAAGAAAAACTGTCAGAAGCTTCAAATGAAAAATTGCATTCATTAATACAACAGATTTTTGAAAAACAGTATATAGGTCAAGAAACTTTGATCTGTTTGGAAAAAGAAGCATCTCAGGAAATGCAAAAATGTAAACAACAAAACCTAGATATTTTTGAAAAGTATAAAAAAGATGTATGGACATGGGAAAGAAAGAAAGATTTAATATGGTGCAATATTTATGCAAAGGAGAAGGCCAAGTTAATTAATATAGAGAAGGCAGCCCCAAAGATAGTCGAAGAGAAATACAAGCAAAGGCATCCAGATATGGAAAATTTCACAAAGAAATTAATATCATAAAGATGTAATGTAGAAAAGAAGATTAGTAAAGTAGAAGTTAAAGAAACTGAAATTAAAGTTATGGAGTGCCTATGGCGTGCAGAGACGGCCTTAGCTAATATGGCGCCCTAGGCGAAGTAGTGCTCTGGCTCCCCTTTAGCCCCATCCACGTCATACTCATGAAACACCCCTATGAGTCATGCCCACAGGTAGGTCACTCCCCAAAAAAGCCACTTCAATCATTCACTTCTCAAGAAAACTAGTCCAGTCATTTCCTTTAATTATTTAAATGCATAGAAGAAAGGATACCTTGTAATGTAGTTTAAACTGCAAGTGAAGATGGAAATTTCCTTTAATAAACCTGCTTTAATCTGTTGCTCTTTCACACATACTTTACTATAAAAGTCATGTCTTTAGAAAATAGAAGCCTATGTGCCTTGGTTCAAAGGGTTGCTTAGGTTAATCTAAACAGTTCAATTTACTCTGGGTAGGCGAGCAAACCTTACAGCTCAGGAAAGTAGAATAGCAACCTCTCTCCTCCCTGCATATAGAAGCTTAAGCTAAAATAGCACAAACACAGATAGCCATTTGATCAACAATACAATCTTGCAGTGAAAACAGGCTGAGCATGAACAGTAAAATTCTCTGCCAATGAAATTGCATGAAAACCCATATTTATAGGAAATGTATCTGGTCAGTGGAGGATTAAGTTTACATTTGGGCTGTTTTCAAAACAGACTCCTTGCACACATTTTTATATATCATTATATGTTACATTATACACATTCTCTTTGGTTAAAATAAGTCAATAAATAGGGAACAGCACAATTTACAACTTCAAAATAGTAATCATATTAGTAATACTTGCCACAAATAACTGTCCAGTCACTTTTTTTTTTATAAAGTGTGACCTGTCAGAAATAACCAAATTCACACCATTGGCAGAAACCAGTCTCACTTGCAGACCCACAAACAAACACCACTGATGGCCAATCAGATGATCAACTACAGCAAGTTCACCCAAACCATGAGATGCATCCAAAATTTTATATAAAGATCTGGAGATTACTAAAAGACCAAATATTTGTAGTAAATGATTCCACATTCTTGATATTCCTTAGTTACAAACCTATCCCCAATAGTAATATTATTTCACAACTATTTACAGAACCATACTATGCAATCTAGAAGCAGAATGACTGAAAGTCAATTTAAGTGACAAGATTTAAAACAAAACTCTTTCAAAGCCTCCAATCTTACTATACTGTCTAGCTTCCAAAATGCCTTGACTGTTCATGCTACTCAAAAGATTCCTCCTTTGCCGAACTATATTATGCCTAGTGAAGATAAGCATTAATTTTGTTAGCAAGGTGTGTCTGGTAGTTTGTAGTCTAGTGTTTGATTTCTTCAATGACAGCAGTGGCTAAATTCCCAGCACCTCCCTTGGGCTGCCTGCCTGCCCCATATAGCCTGCAAAAGAAGGTACAGTTTGACTTGCCGTACTTGCGAGGAATGGGTTTACTTACTGGAGGAGCCAGGTTAGGGAGTGGGAGTGAGTGGTTTATGTGAGGTCACCAATCCGAGATGAAGAGACTGGTGTTCTGCTTACAGCCAAAGTGCACCCTAGTGAATCCTGTAGCATGGGTCTTTGGCTGAAGGCAGATTTTAGTTCATTTATTCATTCATTCAATAGCTGAGAGTGAGAACAGGTTCATGCTGTAGATAGTGATGTTTTCAATGAATATATTCACTCTGCCAAGGTATGGTTTCCCCTTTCTGTGCATACCTAAAAATCCCCCAACCCTAGATGCATTCATGATTACATGAAGACTGCTCCCAGCTTTCATCCACCTTAAAGGAAGACTGGCAGTCTTAGAGGTCACAGACCGCCAAGATCATTCTCTCCCTGGACAGGGAGGCCCACCCTCATCAGGATTCAGTCAGGGATGACTGGCAATAAGGGGAACATATCAATGGTGAGAAGATGGATACCAAAAATAGTTCATCAGCATATTTGGACAATGGCTTGTTGAATTCTCTCTCCACAGACCTGGGGACAGGAAAAGCACTATAAAATACACACTATCAACAGCAATGATGCAGTTATTGTTTTATTTGTTCTTCTTTTTATATTTACAGTGACTGAAGTGGGATTATGTGGCTGTGAATAACAGCAGCAAATTTAAAATATCAGTATTTGCATTCCTTACTTTAATTATAATAAGATATGTGCTTAAGTGGAACCCTATTTAAGACAAATACTTGGCCTAAAATTCTTGCATAATACATGAGTATAACTGTTAATTACTTCATACTCATCTGATGTAGACTACATTTTTATTATAATAATAAAACTGTGATATCCTGGCTCCTGATACAATTACAGTAAAATTATTTGGTGAGATGTATTGAGACCCAGTAGGAAAATAAATTATCTCTCAGATTCTAGATATTTTACAAAAAAAAAAAAAAAAAAAAACGTACTTCTCTCGCTACTAAAGCAATAACTCACGCCTAGGTGTGGGTAATGCTGGATTTACCCACAGTTGGTGTGGTTTGGTCACGAGGGCAAAGCCCGAGTGGCCAAACAAAGACAACCTTGGGTAAATCCAGCATTACCCACACCCAGACATGGGTTATTGCTATTATACAATGACATTATTTAAGAAAAAAAATACTTACTTTTCTTAAGTAATGGCATTGTATAATACCTCTGTGCTGCCTTTCCACAGCTGTCCGGTATTCTAGAGTAGTTCTGATGTACTGCACATGCGTATGCTTACGCAGTACATCAGAGCTGTGTGTAGAGGAAGCAACGGAGAAAGGAAGATCTATGTTGCTTTTTAAAAGTGTCTTGCTATGTTAAATGAGTCCCGTAGTAGTGGTGCTGCAGTAGCGTTGTCGCCTCACAGCAAGATATTATCCTGTTCGATTCTCAGC
Organism: Protopterus annectens; assembly: GCF_019279795.1. Taxonomy (NCBI): domain Eukaryota; kingdom Metazoa; phylum Chordata; order Ceratodontiformes; family Protopteridae; genus Protopterus; species Protopterus annectens. The sequence continues at coordinate 194,742,980 of NC_056731.1, forward strand.
TAGAGCGTCTTCTGTGTGGAGGCATGCGTGAATGGGCGTGCCTTCTTTGAAGGTTGTGCGTCAGGGCTGGTAACTCGGCACGTAAAAATCCACTACCAAACATTAGCGGACCGGAGTTCCACTGTGGCGACCCCTAACTGGGATAAGCCAAAAGACACAACAACACAGAGACAGCTTTAAATAAGCAACAGAGAAAGGAAGATCTCAGTTGCTTTTTTTAAGCACTCTCGCTATGTTAAACGCATTTAACATAGCGAGATTACAGCAATGGAGCTCTTCTGTTCTCCGTTGCTGTCTAAAAAAAAAAGACATACTAATGGAAAAAGTCCGGGCGACCGGACCTTTTTCCATTAGTATAAGTCTGATTTACAATGGGCATGCTGACCAATCAACGTGCACATTTTGGAATATTGATTGGGGGGTCATTGTATAATGTTCAATAATTCCATGTGGAAGACACCCGACTTCTTTATACTTTTACTGTCTTCCATTCTAAAAACATGGTCTGCAGCATTCATTTTACTTCTGTTTTATTAACTTACATTTATGGTCTTGTATTAATATTATACAATATCACATATGTCATTGTGTTACCTACAATAGAACATGACCCTATGCAGCTTGCAGCTTTCAGTTTCAGTTTTCATACTCCTCCTGTTTGTGTAAGCACACAGGAATCTAATAAAATTCACAGTGCTGTATGCAGAGTTGTCCCCCTGTACCTTGGAATAAATGTGGGTAGTATTTTCTTTATATAGCTATTCTTAGATTGGTTAGCCTAAATTTGTTATTTCTTGTCCTCCTTTTCATTTGTATCTGTTTAGATCATCTGATATATTTAGTCTATTCATAAATAAGAAATAAATTAATTTTTCACTGCTATAAAGTATATGGTTTATTTACAGCTGTCTGCTATTGGATGGAATGAAGTTAATTGCTGTCAAAATAGTGCAATTATTACTAGTCTGAATCTATCATTCTTTATTTAGTGACTAAGATTCCTATATCAGTTTAATGCCTAAAGGCTAGGGGATTAGTAGTGTGATTAAAATATTTGACTATTCACAATTATTAAATATATTGCTAGATTTTTTTAAATCTTCCAGAAGATGCACATCTCTAAAAATATCATATTAAGATACACAGATAAGGCTACCTTTTAGCACTGCCCTCCGTAGGATTATAGAATCATAGGAGATTACTAGGCTATCGACCTGGAGGTCATTTTTAGCCTAGCCATTTCAACCCAATATAATTCCATAGCAGTACTAGTCAATACCTAATATTGCATTTAGTGATGACTGTCCATGTCCAGGAAGGTTGTGGGCACTATCCCCAATAAGAATTTTTGGTGCCCCGTCCACTTGTCCAGGTTCCTCTTGAACAGTGTCATAAAGGTGCTCTGTTTCACATATATTCATAGCCTGTTCCAAAGATGTGGCAGTTGTTGGGAGATAAATCTGTCCCTCCAGCATGTCCTATTAAAGTCGCAGGCCATATTTAAGTCCAGTCTTTACTAAGGAAAAATTAACAGTTGCTGTTCTGCTTAAAATATTCCCCAAACATCTAAAATATTAAGTTAACTACAACATTCCAAAGAATTCCTTAATATTCTAAAACATTTTATATGATGAACACAAGCTTAACATAACTAATCTCTTGTCACCTATGCAGATGTTAAAGCAGCTACATTGATATTTATTACCTTACTTTACTTTATGCAACAGGACATTATTGTAAACAGAGTTCTTTATTTTATTTTATTTCTTCCTCTTATAACACATTAGCACCCAGTCCCATGCGATAGTAGAAAATTCCACCTTATTACTCAAAATATCCTGTCTCCTGTGCTGTTTACTACTACTTCCTAAGTGCTAACTTGTTACACTTTACTATTTCCCCTTCTCTATCTCTGCATCACTGTGGTTATGTATCTGGATGGCTTCTAAGCAACCTCTGTAAGCAATACCATGCTTGAAACTAGTTCCTAACAAGCACGCACATTGGAAGTGAGTAATATGTGGCTTAAGCAAATATTACTTCAGCTTTACTTAGGACAACCATAAAAAAGCACATAAAATACACAGTTATGTCCAGGTATAAATCTGTGTTAACTAAATGTACACTGTTTTATAATGTGTACAACACTGGTCATCTTTTCAAGCTTCCAAACAGCCCCGCATTGCACCAGCAAATGATGAAAGCTATCTCGCACACCTCTAGGTACATTCCTAATCAGCTCAAGAAGTACATGATGGTCATATCAAAATGGAAAACAAGTGGCAAACTGCTGTAAATAGACACCGCAACATCTTCTCACATGTAGAATAGCAGTTTTGAGCTGCCACTACAAACTTGCACACATGTAAATGGCTTCAAAGACTATGTGCCAAGACTTGACATACATAAGACCTAATTATGACTGTACAGATGGTCTATACTGCTACTCAGTCAGCTTCCATGAAGGCTTTGAAAAAGTATAACTCCTGGGAATGTACTAAGAGGGGGAAAAACATTTTGTAAGATTATGCAATGTTTCCCAAACAAATATGAAGAGAAGAAACACAATTAACAATAAGTCATTAAAAATATTCAGAAACAATTTCTATGTTTGCTTATTCAAGAGTTCTGGCCATTTAGTAATAACTTTACTTAATAAACACCTGGCTGCAGCCAACGTACTCCAATACAAAAAAGTCTGTTAGTGGGTAAATATAAGCATGCTTATTTCCATGCAAAGCCAATGGGCTCTTGCAATTCAGTCAACCTGTGTGCTTCATATAAAATAAAGGAATATAGTAAAGATTATGGCCATAATGTACAACAGATGGTCTTGCCACTCAAGCGGGTGGAGGAGTCAAATAGCCCACCGTAGTATGCCTAGATCATTTATGTTTCACGGGCACTGTCTAAAACTGTGGGGATGCTTACTGTTAATGTTTCAGAGATTTATGGTTAGCCTAACCAGATCGGAGTGCAGCATTCTTATACTTGCTCCAACATTCTTTCAAGGAAGGCGTTGACTTGTAATTGCACTTTCATAACACATAAGATCTGCATCTAAAAGCTTGGAAAAAGCTGCCAGTCCTCAAAACATAACATACCATTCCTCCTTACAGCAGACTCATGAACCGCGAAGTAACTTTTTTTTTTTTTTTTTTTACACTGTTCTAGCCAACCTGCAGCTGTAAGTGGGAGGGCGCTCACCCCCCTCCCCCATAGTTCTGGCTTCCGGTTACACTTCAGCAGGGTACCGAGAAGAGCACAAACTTTGTTAAAATAAATAAAAACTGTGCCCTTTAAGAGGCTGGGCCTTTACGATCGCCTAGTTTGCCTATGCCTAAGGCCGGCCGTGGTGACGTGAAGGATTTAATGTAGAAGGTCTAACATAGACTACATCACAGCATGATGGAGTGATTCCCCAGAATAAGGAGAAGCAGGAAGATCAGGAAACATCTGAAGAAGAAATTTGGACATGGGAAAGAAAAAGATATTTAATATGGTGCAATATTTATGCAAAGGAGAAAGCAAAATTAACGGATAAACAAAGAGCAGGACCAAAGAGGTTTGGAGAGAAATACAGGCAAAGAAATTCAGGTAGGGAAAAACTTTACAATACAAAAAATAAGACTAAGAGGAAAAGTAGAAAAGGAGATTAGTAATGTAGAAGTTAAAGAAATGGAAATTGAGGTTATGGAGTACCTGCAGTGTGAAGAATTCAGGGTAGAAAATCTAATACAGAAAGGACCATAACAGGACAGAGCAATGGATATCCAAATTAAGGGGAAACCACTGAAACAGGAAGCAATTGATCAGGTGCCATATCAAGAAATTTTGGAGCCTTCCACAGGAAACCAGTATAAACATTCTCTTGAAACTAGACAACAAGGGAAGGAACAGGAAACTGTGGAAACTCTGATGCAGTCAATGTTGAGGAGTGATAGGCCAGTGAGTTCCCATATGACAGAGCAATGGATGACACAGGATGAAACTGAAGAGAAGGTGCCACAGGAAGATGCTATAAAACTTTCTATAGAATGCCTGCAGGAAATGGAAAACAAAGGATGTGCCCTCAGTCTGGAAGAAAATGAACTAAGAGAAGAGTTGCTTGATTTAATGGACGTAGATAGATATATTAAGATCAATGAAAGAAATAGACTGCAGAAAGCCAATAAAACCCCAAAAGTCAGAAGTCTGATAAAACAAATTAACACAGTAGTTAGGACTGTCCATAGAGATTCATGTGATATAACAGAAGTAAATAGGATGTATTACTGTGCAGCTAAACTAATAACTGATAACAAGAGCACAAGGTAGTGAGGGAAAGGAAGGGGAGAAATTGAATGCCATCATGGAAGTATCGATTAGAGAAAAATATAAAGCAATTAAGACAAGAAGTGTCACTGTTAGAAGACTATAGAAGAGGGAAATAGATCAACAAAAATACTAAGAAAGATAGATGTGATAAAAGTAATGCACAATATTAGAACAGACCAGGCTCTATCATGCAGTACCACAAATTAACTAAAAATTTCAGCACAGGCGGAAAAACATAGAAGATGTGTAGATAAATAAATCTAAAGGAAAAGTACAAAGTAAGCAATTGATTGATGACCCGAAAAAGTTTTATAGAAAATTGGGAAACAAGGTAAAAGGAATTGAAAGACCACCAAAAAAAGAAATAGACGCATTTTGGAGAAGTATCTATGAAGATCCTGTGTAACACAACAAAGATGCTTAATAGATGAAAGAAGTAAAAGAAAGAATAAGAAGTTTAAAGGTACAGGATATGAAATGGGATGAAGTAACAGCCAGAGATATTGAAGCAAAGTTAAGAAAAGCCTGTAATTGGAAAACCCCAGGCCCAGATGCAGTGCCTAACTTTTGGTTAAAAGTATTAACATCTTTGCAGGAAGATTTAGCCATGAGTAAGAACTATTTATATGCGCACCCTGAACAGACACCAACCTGGCTAACAACAGGTAAAACAATGCTTCTGCTTAAGAGTGAACCTGCAAGCTACTCTAAAAATTATAAACCAATAACTTGCCTTCTGATGACTTATAAACTATACACAGGAATTTGTGTCAACAGAGTTTATAGTCAAGTAAAAGAAAACTCAGTGGCAGTAGAACAAAAGGGCAATAAAAGAAATTCATATGGAACCAAGGATGATTGTTGTTAAAGTCATAGTGGAGAACTGTTATAAGGGTAAGAATCTAAGTATGGCATGGATTGACTACAAAAAAAGTATTTGATAGTATCCCACATTCATGGATAAAAGTGCTTAAAAATGTATAAGATGCACTCTGCACTGATCATCTACATCACAGTGACCATGAAACAGTGGCAGACCACTTTGCAATTAATAAGGGACAAATTGTTATCCCAGGGATAAAAATTCAAAGGGAGATATTCCAGGGTGACTCTCTGTCACCATTACTATTCTGCCTTGCCCGTAATCCATTAAGCTGTTTACTCAGCAGATTAGGCCATGGCTATAATTTGGCTCCTAGAAAACAACAAAGTCTAAAGACTTATCTTCTCTTTGTCGATGATTTAAAACAGTGTAGCCCATCAGATGAGGAACTGAAAGCACAGCTGCAGGTTGTAAAAACTTTTTCAGATGATATTAGAATGTCATTTGGTCTTGATAAATGTACAAAAGCAACCTTTAAAGCAGGAAAACTGCAGCACCAGGAAAACATCAGTTTGGGACAAGAATGTGATATAAAAGAACTTGAGCAACAGGGAGTGCATAAATACTTGGGAATTGAAGGATCAGCAATAAAACATGAAAATGCAAATAAAACTTAGGAGTACTTTAGAAGACTTAAATTAATCCTGAAAACCGCGTTGACATCTAGGAACAAAATCTAAGCTATAAACCAATTTGCTCTTCCTGTCCTAACTTACCGTTTTGCAGTGATTGATTGGCCCCAAAATGTGTTGGATAGATTAGATATTAAAACAAGAAGGATGCTTCATGCTCACCAAATGATCTATAAAAATCGCTGCATACCAAGATTATATATTTCCTGTTCCAAAGGAGGGATGGGCCTCCTTGAAATTGATTACATGTATAGATCTGCAATCGTGGGACTCCACAGACATCTGCTGATCTCACAAAACCCAAATGTAGTAAAAGTTTTGAAACATGAGGATATTAAAACAAGAAGCATGCTTCATGCTCACTAAATGATCTATAAAAACTGCTGCATACCAAGATTATATATTTCCCGTTCCAAAGGAGGGATGGGCCTCCTTGAAATTGATTACGTGTATAGATCTGCAATCGTGGGACTCCACAGACATCTGCTGACATCTGCTGATCTCACAAAACCCAAATGTAGTAAAAGTTTTGAAACATGAGGAGAATAAATCTAAGATGACTTCTCTGCTTAACCTAGCAGAAGCATATTGGCGTCAAGCAGGAATGGAAATCAAATCAGACGTAGATAAAAATCAGGCAGCAACTCAATGTGCCAAAAACCAAAAGAAAGAATATAAGGTGAAGGACCAGATGAAAAGGCAAGAAATGTGGAAAATGCATAAATATAGCTGCAAGTATAGAAAACTTCTGGAAGAACCTCATGTTGATTAGGAACGAACACAGGAATGGTTAAGGAAAGGTGAATTCAAACCAAGAGCTGAAAGGTTAATACTGGTGGCCCAAGCTAGTGGGCTACGTACACACTGATAACTAGTGAAAGCGATAGCATCCAAACCAGCTACCAATAATCCAATACGAACAGAATGCAATGTGCCATAGAAAACGCCAAGTGAAGTTAAAAACAAAAGTTTATTCACGCCACAACTTGTTAGACTCACAGAAAGATTAACGCTCTTATATCATAAAATCACAGTTGCGTTTTCGTCTCACGAAGTGGGACTTCATCAGATACAATCATTGCATACATTTTCCATTTATATACCTTAATTAGGATCTAATTAATTCATATTACCAATCAGGTACAATATTTTCAGATTTGAACTGTCAAATCAGATTAGGTCAAGTCTTCTTAATATTCATGTTACTCATAAATATTAAGCAAATTAAAAACAACGTATTTGAACAGTGAAAACTTCAAATGAATACATAAATAGATAAATAAATCAATATTGTAAAATATATTACTAAAAACTAATCAATTTAATTTAATCTGTATAATTTCGAATAGTATAATCTCAGAAAAATATGACTGATCATGTTTTATGCGTGTTAGCTTTGTGACAAGCAGCGTTTGTGGAACATTTCTCATTGTATTGAGCCAAACTAATTAAAGTGCGTTATGTCTTATCAATAATAGAAATAAGTAAATGTGATGAATTCATTTAACGGAATTGAATATGTAGAAGCTGATAATGTTAAAAATGTTAAAAAATATTAAAAACATGAAAATCTAAATATTAAGAAATCTTAAAAATGTTAAAAATATATTGTTTGAGATATATTGTTAAACAAATTACAAATGGCAGTTTCATAATAGTAACAAGTCTAATAAAGTGCACAAGTGTCTTCCAGTATATTTGTTATACTTAATCTTATGTATACGTACACACTGGTTTACAAAGTCCATTGAACCTGTGGGAGAAACAGACAAATGTAGGTTTTGTAAAACCAATTGGAAAAGTCGCACACCTTGTTGCTGGTATGTGACATACTAATGGCAGAAGGACTTTATACTGAAAGGCATAAATAATGTGGCAAGACTGTTGCACTGGGGATTGTGCAAACATTATGGTATTGAGGTTCATAGGTAGGTACTACGCTATTGGCCCTAGGGCCTATATAAGCCTAGCCAAAAAGGTACCCTGGCTTTTGCCACCCAAGAAAATTATTTTCCTGTGCCCCTGTCGAGCAGAGCCACAAAAGTGATCTCTGGGGTGAATTTCTTATCTCCCATCCAGTCATCAAAATTTTTCTTGAAGAGTGCTAATGAGGAGCTTTGTTTGATATAGGTAGGTAGTTTGTTCCAGAGTATGGAAAGTCTCTGGGACAGGAATCTATCCCTCCAGCATGTTCTGTTTATTGTGGTGACAAGGTTTAGGTCCCTAGAGCATGTAGCTTTGAGGGACTGCGATTTCTTTAAGTGGCTAAAAACACTGGAAACATGAGTCACGAAGCATCATAGAAAATGATGGTCTGTATCACATGGAATCATCTACTACCAGCAGTTCAAAAGATAGATGCTAGAAAGCCAGATATAGTGGTCCAAGAAAAGAAGAAAAAAATAGCATTGATCATTGAAATTGCTACACCCAATGACTACAGTGTCCTGCATACAGAGAGATGCAAAGTTAAAAAAATCAGGATTTGCAAACAGAAATGAGAGCAATGTGGAAAAAAGATATCCAGATAATTCCAATAGTAGTAGGAGCAACAGATCTTATAAAGAACAGTCTACAAAGATATTTAGAGATGTCACCAATACATGTAACTCCGTACAAATTGCAAAAGGGGAGTCATTACTGGGCACGTTGCGGGTGCTTCGAAGAGCACTTTTGGCTGACATCAAAGAGTGAAACAATACTAATTTCATGAACTTTAATCACACTTTGACTTTGGAATGGGGTCCATTCCCATCATGGTTTTAGAAACCCAAAAGATTTGGAGAAATTATAAAGGGAAAGGCATAATAATGTGGCGAGACTGTTGCACTGGGGATCATGTAGACATTATGGTATTGAAGTGGCTGAAAAACACTGGAAACATGAGCCACAAAGCATCATAGAAAATGATGAAGTTTACATCACATGGGATCACCCATTACCAACAGTTCAAAACAATTGTTACTGTACACTGAGTGTTATGGCTTTGTGCTTTAAGAAAAAGATTAAGCTGCCAAAGGTCATTCATGCCTTTTAGCAACAGTCTACCTCATCTTAGTACAGTATCCGTAATTCTAATTTAGCCGTTTGATGGCTTTTGCCTCCCTTACAGGTAAGTTTTATTTTGTCTGTTGCTGTAACCCGCAACAAATTTTTCCTCAATACTTTGGTGTTAAGTCAATAAAAAAAGATAGTTAGTTCCGCAATATAGAGCGTGCAAGTTACATTTCTGGCAGAAGGCAAGTGCTGTCATGCTATCAGAGTTGGATTTATTTTTTCCCTTCAGTTAACATTACTCATTTCCTTATGTTTTTTTTAGACCTGTTATAGGTCTGTTACATGTAAACAGTGTAACATGGGCACAAGATATAATAAATTGAAAATGAGGAGCTGCAGTTAAACTGTGTATGGTAAACTTTTCCATTGTCACTATGTAATGAAAAACATTAATCTTAATAGTGTTTACTGTAAGCAGTCTGTGCAATAAAACTTCTCAAAAGGTCATTTTGTAGAACAGAGTTAGTGAAGGTTGATTTATGAATATCTGCATGTCGTTTTTTTTTTTTTTAAGTTTAGTTTAGAATAATCTATGCCTTTTGTTAGGTGGTGTTTTCTAAAAAAAAAACAGAAATGGACCTTTGAGCACAGAATTTAAAAGGGCATCAACCATCTTTTATAATTTATTGGACTGAATTAAAATGTAATTGTCTGGTCTGTCTTTAATTCAGTACATTCTTTAACCTTGAGTTAATAACTGCATTTTGAATATTATTATCGCATGTTTTTTCCGTGAAGAGTTCGCTTTTCCATCCAACTTTGTTCATTAACACTCTTAAGTGGTACTTGTTGGATCAGTCTAGGTGAGCAAGCTTTGGAAATTTAGGTTATATGAGCTTTGTGTTTGTCTGCTTTTTGCTTCGTTATATGAAAGTAATTGTTTTTCTAAACTTTAACTCTCGTGTCTTCTGTCAGAAAATGGAATTTGTACTGTTTATTGAATTGTGGAACCATTGTTTTTGTTAATTTAATATCAGATTATTGATCCTTTACTGTTTTGATTAGGTCATGAGTTAAAAGGTGGTAGCTTGGCGGCGTAGTCCCCTTACTTTTTACTGAAATAATCTGCTAGGTATTTGTTCATGCTGACTGTAGAATGTTTTAAAGTACTTGTACAAATGTCTGATTCACTGTGCTGGGCTGTCTGCACATGGTGCGTCATCTCACACTGTTTTCTAGCAGTGCTGTGTTCCCAACTGAGTTTCTCAGAAGCTGAATTTTGTGAGAGAAAATCTGGCCTGGAGCATAATTACAAGTGTAACATTGAATATCTGGCATTTTGGGAAGAAATGCAGTAAAGCCCAAGTGAAGGCCTAGTAACAGAGAATAGTGACTGGAACATTATTAAAAGTCAGCGTGAACAGTGAAAATGTACTGACATTAGGGAAGGAAATCTGTGATTACATCCAGTGGATACTGATAGAAAAAAGGGAGTCTGTAGATCTGAATTAAAAAGGTGAGTTTAATAACAATGGTAGGATTTTAACTATTTCAGATGGCCTTTGTTGGCGGTAGAGACAGAAAGTCCATTAGGGGGGATGCTGCATAATTTGGCAGCCAAAATGTAGAAAGGTTAAAATCTTTACGTGTCACATATTAAAAGCAAGAGAGAGAACAGTCTAATAATATACTGTTGCTAAGAAAACCTGGAATTGGTGCTTGGTGACTCTCTAATCTAGACAGCAAGGGGTGGTAATCAATAAACTCAACAGATTCTTGAATAGCCTAACCTATCCATCAAAGTTATCACTGTAGGGAGTTTAGGAGATCTGCTGTGTGGCAAATCATTTCAGTGAAAAGACGATCACCTCATTTATAGAAGAGAGGAAGTCACAAGAAACCCATGAGACATTCTAATGGTGAGAAAGATTCAAACAGCCTTGTATCAAAAAAGCTGGTGGTAGAATCTATATACTTACTGTATATAGTTAACTCATTTTGCAGAGAATAGCTGTAACAATGACTATCTTTGTTAAATGAGACACTTAAGTGAGCTGTTATGTCAGTTACAGAGGAAGTCACTGAAGACCCATAAAATATTATGATGGTAATAAAGATATAAACAGCCGTGTACCATAAAGTTGGAGGTAGAAAAAGGTAAGGTGATGTGTCATGCATTTTGCACAGGATGGCTTTAGCAGTGACGTCACAGATAGTGAGAAGTTAAGTGAGCTTTAATACCATATCAAGCTCAGATAACTGAAACAGTTTACATGTTCCATCATATTGATCACTGGTGCAGTAGTTTTAGATTTATCTCACATCTTGGCAAGGACATAATAACCAGCCAGCTTCCAAAACTTCAGGGCACCTTCCAGGTGCCTAAGCTGTCAAGCAGCTTGATTTATACTGACTAAAAGGCAAGTTTGAGCGCAAAGACCTTCAGAACTTCACTGCCACAGAAGAGTTCACACCTCTGAGGTTTTCAAGGATTGATGCTCAGCTTGTGCTTTCCTTTGCTGGGCAAATAAGTTCTCTTTGGGGAAGAAAACTTTCCATTTTCTTAATTTTGTTGATGTTTTATTACTTTCAATCAGGAAAGTTATTTTAAAACTTGTAGTGTCGTCTTTTATTGGACTGACTCAAGACTGTGACTCACTTTTAAATGGAACACTCATTTTTCCTGTCAGTTTAAAAGTGGTGTAAAGTAACTGAAATTTTTTTTCCTGTGGAGAAATTGTGCTTTTTTCCCTCTTCCTCTTTTTACACTCTGTGGAGCTGGCATCATGTTTTAAAGTGCTTTTTACTATGTTTTTTTCTGTCAAAAAGGTAACTTTTGTGAACTACTAGTATTTACTGGCAGTTGCTGATGTCTTCCCCTTGGAAAAGAGGCACCATTTTTTGGCTTGGCCATGGAAGAATACCAATCCCACAGTCAGACCTTCTTCCAGCCACAAAAAGAACAGAAATTAAGCAAAGAGCCTTTGTCACCATAGCAGGGTAGCAGTTTGTCTCCGCTGCAGATGTACGAGACTGCTCTGACCATTAGTTGTACTTCAGAACACTCATCTTTTACCCCAGATCCCAATGGTGTAGGAAATATAGCCACTATGGGCCAGGGGTTAGCCATGTCCTCTGCAGCTGTCGGGGTTCCCTCAGTGGGCATGAGAGCCACTCCTGTCAGTCCTGTGAGAGGGAACAGGGAAGGTTTCCCTGCGGTGTCAGAATGCTGTGCACATCCTTGGGGAAGCAGCTGCTGACATTAATGACATGGATGGCACCATTTTACCTGTCAAAAAGAAACAGAAAATCAAGCATGCATCTACTCCTCAAATTTTTTTGTATAGGAGAAATTGGCTGGGTCTAGCTCAGGGTTTAATTCAGGCTGTTGATCCTCCTTGTAAATTTCTCTTTTCCTGAACAGATTGAAGATTCTGAAGCTGAACAGGTTTTTTTCCTTAGATTTTTGATTCAGACCTGATGGATAGGTCAGTTTCTCATTCTCCTTGTGGGGGTTTCTCTTTCTCTCAGACTATTGCTAGAGTGATGTGCCAGTGTTTTCAGTGGAAGAACACTGCGGTTTCTCAGTCCATCAGAAAATACTATGTGTTGCTAAAGATGGATTTCCAGACCCTACACCCATTCTGCCTATTCTTTCAGTTTCAGAGGATGTGTGTTACTGCTTGCAGTTTTCATGATAGTCAGACAGCTGCACCTAAAAAGGCTGATAAGATGTGTAAAGTTCCTTAGTCTTTTAAACTTATATACACTATTCCCAAACCAGACCCAGCAGGTATAGCTTTAGTTGATTGACTGCTGCTAAGCGCTTAGTTAATTCCTACTGTTTCTGATAAGGGTGGGGAAATTATTGATAGGTATGGGAAAAAAGTGAATACTTCTGCAACTTTGATATAGGTTCATAGGTGTTTACTAGGCTAACTACCACAAGGGCCTTTTTAAGCCTAGCCATGCATACTAAATCTCTGACAAGTTCTGATACTTTTGATAAGTGTAAGCATGGGCCTGGGCGATGAACCATTTGCAGATTACCTGTGTCCATTAGAGACATAGGTGTCAAATTAGGGCTGAATTTCCGGTTTTCCATTCAATTGTCCAAGTTGCACTTGAACTGGGTTAGGAAGGAACTTTGCTTCACATGTATTGGGAGCCTGTTCCATAGATGGGGTAGTCACTGGGATACATGTCTATTTGTCCAGCAGGTCCTATTTATATTACGGGCAAGGTTTACATCTTTAGAACGGATCATTCTGGTGCTGTTTGTTTTGTGGATATGCAAGAGGTCCATCAGAGTGGGGTCTGACAGTGCCCTGTATGCCAGCCATAGATGTCCCCTCAAAAGCGTGTAGGAGAGAGAATCCAGGGATAGGGCCTTGAGGCGGTCTGCATAGGACATTTCACTTACAGCCCTGTATTTTGAATTGTCAGGCTCGTATGTTAAACGTTTTTTCAAACAAATTGTGAAAGTATGAGGAATGTTTTTTTTCCCACAGCTTCTTCTTGTGAGGAAAAATCTGCTTTAAATAATGAGGCTGTTTTGTTCATAGGTTCATACTAGGCTATCTGCCCTAGGGCATTTATAAGCCTAGCCAGAATGTGTTTGGCTTTCGCAACCCATTTTAAATTTATTTTGCTATGCCCTTTTTCGAGGTTAGTATACTGTGCCTCTGTCTAACAGTGACACAGAAGTGATACCCGGGGTAAACCTATGATCTCCCATCCATTCATCAGGATTCCTCTTGAAGAGAGTCAATGAGGGACTCTGCCTAACCTGGACTGGGATTTTATTCCAGAGTGAAGGGAGCCTCTGGGTTATGAATCTGTCCCTCAAGCATGTCCTATTTATTTCAGTGCTGAGGTTCAAGTCTCTCAAGCGCGTAGCTCGATGGGATTTGGATTTTCTGAGGTGCAGCATGTCCATTAATTCCAGGTTGGACATGGCTTTATATGTCAGGCACAGATCGCCTCTGAACAGGCGGTATGCCACTGAGTAGAGCTGGAGTTTCTTTAACTGGGCAGCATATGGCATCTGTTTGAGCCCTTTGATCCTCTTGGTGAGGTACTTTTGGGGTCTTGATGAGGTACTTTTGGGGTTTTTCCAGTTGCTGCAGGTGTCTGGTAAGGTACATCCCAAAAGGGGCATTGTACTCAGTTGTGGGCCTGATGAGGGATGAGTAAAGAGGCACGATGACCTGATCTAGATGTGAATCCCTTCATGATTAGGTGGGCTATATAAAATGTTTTTCTAACCACTTTGGCCACATGGTTGTCAAATGAGAGATTGCTATCAACTTGGGTCCCCAGGTCCCTAATTACTTCTTCTGTACTTAATGGATTACCACCTATGTGGTAATTTGTGGGCACTTTGTTTTTGCCAAAGGGGATGACTATACACTTTTTGGCATTTAGCTTGAGGCCATGGCTCTGGCACCAGTTGTCTGTTTCTTTGAGGCCCTTTTGGAGGATGCTTGTGTTGGCTGGAGAGTCTGTTATGGCGCCTGGTTTGCAGTCATCTGCGAACTTGGTCAGCCACAGTCCTTCCGTGTTGGCCTGTACCTCCGAGAAATATATACCAAACAAGAGAGGTCCCAGGACTGAGCCTTGTGGGACACCACTTGTAACTGGTTTGGAGTCTGACATGGCTCCAGCAATTCTAACCATGTGGGTTCTGTCCTTGAGCCAGTTTGCAATCCATCTAGTGACATAGGGGTTTATATTTAAGCTGGTGAGCTTATCTATAATGCCCGAGTGGGGTATTGTATCGAAGGCTTTTGCGAGGTCCAGCTATGCTGTGTGGACCACCTTCCCCTCGTCAATAGCCTTGGTGACTGTTTCAAAGAAATCAGCCAGGTTTAAGATGCAGGATCTGCCCTTAACAAAGCCGAACTGGGTAGGATCCAGTGTCTGTAGGTCCCCAATATCTTTATTTATGAGGGCCATGATGATCCTTAACATAGCTTTGCAGACCAAGCTAGTCAGGCTTATGGGACGATAGTTTCCAGGATCCGTTGAGGCACCACCTTTATGGAGAGGGACCACTGTTGCTGTACGCCACTCTTTGGGCACATATCCTGTAGTAAGGCTGAGATTGAACAGTAGTTTTATGTTTGGGTTTAGCTCTTCTTGGAGTTCATGTAGGACACAGCCCGGGACACCGTCTGGTCCCATTGATGCTGTGTTTTTTGCTTTGGAGAGGGCGGCTCTTACCTGAGCATTTGAGATGTCAGGGGGGCAGCACTCTGCTGGGATAGATATTTGCCCTTTTGGTGGGAGGGGAGAAGTTTGCGCTGAACCTGTCAGCTAGGATGTTGGCAATGTCTGTGGGTTTGGTGTATTTTTGTCATTTTGGACTAATTCTGAGCATATCTGGGAATTCCCACCCAAGTTCCTAACATAACTAAAGAAAGCCTTGTGATTATCCTTAGTGTCCTGTGCAATTTTTCTCTCGAAGCTGGCCTTAGACAATTTTATGAGTGCCCGTAGTTTTTTGCTAATACTGATCAGTGATGCCTTCCCTTTTTGGGATTTTGCTCTATCATTTAGTAGCTTCCTCCTTCTATTGTATAGTTTGTTTATGGCTGGGGTCCACCAGACAGGACGTCTGCCTTTGGGGGATTGGGTCTTGGTTTTATTTGGGATCGCATGATCCATGCATTCCTGAAGGCATTCATAGAATGCATTTATAAAGGATTCTGTGGTCTGGGCCGTATTTTCCACAGGCCCGGGGGCTTTGAAGGATTCCACCTCGGTTTTGAGGAGTGTGAAATTTGCTTTAGAGAAGTTTTTCACTGTGGTTTTCTGGGCAGGGGGTGGGGTCATGATGTGAATATCCAGTGAGATTAGTTTATGGTCTGATCTTACCAATGAGGGATACACTTCTGGTCTGGAGCATAGAGTCCCCATGTTGGTGATGATCACGTCCAGTATGTTTTCCCCTCTAGGAACCTTTGGGCTAGGGTGTTGGAGCTAGAGTAATGCTCCCAGTCTATGTTTGGGTAGTTGAAGTCGCCCAATATAATGGTGTTTGCACAGGTCACTACTCATTGTTTGCGGTACGTGGACAACTGTGTTAATACATCTTCCAAGGCTATAGCCACTGATAATATATTCAAGAGGTTTCCATGGATGCAGTCTCAGAACCTCCGAGATGATGATTAAAATGAAATCTTAAATTCTCCTTAGGATAGAGATGTGACACCCGTGCCCTGGCCCAGCAATCAAGGAGCCTCAATCCTCACCACTAAGCTTCTCATATAAGAGGAAATGATAAATACACACAGTAAAGTACAATTTCCCTTGAGTGCACACAGAGATCACAGTCAGCCTGGGGCTGGTTGCTCACTTGCTCCCCAGGTCCCCAATAAGTCTCCCCACTGGCACAGCTATAGAGTCCAGATCTCATCCTAGCTGGCAAGCTAACCTCCAGTACCCTCTCTGTCCAACCACTGCTTCGTGTCCCTGTCCAAGTAGCTGACACACACACACTTTGAGATAAGTATTTATACAACTTCTCAGGCACTCCTGGGAAAGGCTGACACAGATTCTCCAGCTGTGCCCCTATACCCAGACTATACAGTAATAATTATTGCCACCACCAGCTAATATTTATCAGCTACCCAGAGACCCTTAAAAGGGTGTCCAGTTATTACTGTGCAGTATTATTACCCAATTAGTAGTATAGCCCAGGGCTAAAGCTATAGGATTGGCTTAGACAGTAAACTCTATAAATATGCAATGAACTCTAGAGATTAACTCTTCATAAACCAGCCACAGTTGAAAAGGGTTTAAAAATATTTAATAATAAATACTAAAAACACAAGAAAATACTACTACACCACAGTGCTATTCAAGAGTTCAGAGATCACACAGAAACTTAAAATAATTCAGTAGTACAGTTCTGACATAACAGAAAAATACTTAGTATATCTATCTTCTAATTCCTAGCTATTATTGTAAGAAAACATACTTCTAAAATAGCTTACTTAAGACAACAGGCAGAGTTGCTGATGAGTTAGATATCCAAGATCAAAATGCTTAATAATCTCTGGTTCTCACTGTTTAAATTGAAACTGCAGTTCTGATAAAACATTACATCATTTGTTTACTCTTTCCTGGTTCCCAGGCCACACCAAAACTGCATTTACATTATTTTACACTTAGAGCAATAAAGGACATTCCACACGTAAATTCTGGTCATTAACGTTAGCCTTAAAACAATAGGCAGAATGCTTACTCCAAACTCATCGACTCCAAATTCTAACTTCAAAGGACATACAAAACATAATTTTAATTTCAAAGAACATTTCAAATGCTTGACTTAGTTTTTCTTACACCAGATGGTAATGTTGTCACATTGTTAAAACAGCATTTCTTTAAATTTAAGACACAAGCCTGTATTTTACATTTATATTACAAATGCCAGAATTATGTATCAAATTCTATTTGACTAGGCTGGCAGCCTTCACCCCTTCTCTGCCAGTCTTCACATCTCTCTCCCCCCCCAGGAGAACTCAAGCTAGTATTTCAAGTTAACCTTGATAAATGCCACTTGAGAGGGTTAGGTCTATCTGAGGGTACCTTACCTCATTCCCTGTCTTGACAACCCATCTACATTGGCACTGCTAACTCCACTGTGGTGCTGCACTGACATATCATATGCTTGCAACCCCAGGCTCCATCTTAGTAACTTGACATTTTGCTGGCTGGCTCTGTTTAACCATATTTGAGGGTTGTGATCTGTCATTACAGTGAGTTTTCTTCCATACAGATAAGGCTGACATTTCTGCAGTGGCCCACACTATGGCTAGACATTGCTGCATAGCATTCCTCCCTGGGTTGGAGCCTACAACTGAGATAAACCACTGGGTGCTCTTATTCCTGTGAAGAAATCTGGCTAAGTACAGCCCCCATCCCATGGTTTGAAGCATCCACCTGCACAACAAATTATTTGCTGTATTCTGGACTGGCTAACACAGGGGGTCCTCCCAAAGCTTCTTTAAGCTTCTGGAATGCCTGCTGACATGTTGGGGTCCACACTACCTATACCTGTTCTTCCTTGTCAGATCTGTGAGGGGAGCAGCTTTGGTACTATAACCGTGGACAAACTTTCTGTAGTACCCTGCTGTCCCTAAGAATGCCCTCACCTGCTTTTTGGTAACAGGTGCAGGCCATGCCTGAATGGCTTCCACTTTGGCAGGTTCTGGCAGTTTCTTACCACTCCCCACTCTGTCCTAGGTAGGAGACCTCTGCCATACCCACCTGACATTTGCTTGGCTTATGGTCAACCCTGCCTCTGTAATCTTCCCAGCACCTCCCTGACATGCTAAAGGTGCTCTGGCCAGGAATGGCTGGAGATGGCAATATCATCCAAGTAAGCAAGGGCAAACCCTCCTGCTAGGATATTATCTACCAGCCTCTGGAAAGTCGCTGGGGCATTCTTCATCCCAAAGGGCATCTTTGTGAACGCATACAAGCAAAAAGGAGTCACAAAGGCTGACTTCTCTCTAGCACTGGGAGTCAAGAGCACCTGCTAGTAACCCTTGGTAAGATCAATGGTTGTAAGATACTTTGCCCCACCCAGATGCTCTAGGGCCTCATCTGTCCTAGGCATGGGGGAAGCATCCGACTCTGTGTGACTATTTAATTTCCTGTAGTCCACACAGAGCCTGGTGCTGCCATTTAATTTCCTGTAGTCCACACAGAACCTGGTGCTGCCATCCTTCTTTGGCACCAGGACCACTGGGGAGGCCCAGGGACTGTTGGTCTCCTGAATCACCCCTAGTTCCAACATCCCCTGTACCTCCTCCCTCAGAGTCTGTCTGACTCACTCAGGCACCCTACAAGGGGCCTGTATAATAGGCCTTTGCGGTCCTAGCACCAGGTGGGTGCACCCTGTTTTCCCAGTGAACATGTCCCCAAATTTCTGCAACACTGCTCGGATTTCTCAAACCTGGGTAGGAGATAGCTGCTAGTACATTGCTACCCCTTCCACTGAGGTGTCAGCCTGAGCCTCACTGAGGAGATCAGTCCTCAGATCTCCCTCAGACTCCTCCTGCAATCCATTGCAAATGCTCAGCACAAGGGCCTCCCTATCATGGTAAGCTTTCATCATGTTAACATGGTACAGTTTGTGCCCCTGCCATCTGCCGAGCAGTTCCACCATGTAGTTAACATCACTTACTTTTCTTGCCACCTTGTAAGGTCCGTCCCAAGCTGCTTGTTGTGTCTGACAGGAATGAGAACCATTACCTGCTGCCCCACAACATGCTCTCTAGCTCAAGCATCCCTGTCATACCAGACCTCCTCCTGTTGTTGGGCTTCTGCCAGGCTCTCCTGGGCCAAGCCCATGAGTTTCCCTGAACCTTGTCCTGAGGTTTAGGACGTATGCCACAACAGACTCCTTGTGAGACTCGCACTCACCTTCCCACTCCTCTAGAATTAAATCTAGAGGTCCCCTCACCCTCTGCTCGTACAGCCACTCGAAGGGTGAAAAACCAGTGGATTCCTGGGGAACCTCTCTGTAAGCAAACAACAGATGGGGCAAATATTTGTCCCACTCCCCTCTTAAACTGATCTGCAAATGCCCGTAGCATGGATTTGATTGTAGAGTTTAACCTCTCAACAAGACCATTAGTCTGGGGATGGTAGGGGGTGGTCTTCATGTGCTTCACCCCACAGGACTTCCACAGACAAGCCAGCAGGTCTGACATAAAATTGACACCTCGGTCAGTCAATATTTCTTTTGGGAAATGCACCATGCTGAAAATCTCTAACAAAGCATTTGCCACCTTCTCAGCCTCAATGGAGAGCAAAGCCACTGCCTCAGGGTATCGTGTAACATAATCCAGTACCACTAGGATATACTTTTTCCCTGTAGAATTTGGGGTACTCAGAAGACCCACAATATCCATAGCTACCCTCTGAAATGGATCCTCAATCACAGGCAAAGGCATCAAAGAAGCTCTCACCTTGTCTCCTGCCTTACCTTCCTTTTGGCACTGCTCACAGGTCCTGCAGTACCGCGTTACATCTCTGAAAATTCCAGGTCAATAGAAGTTCTGCATAATACTCCTCTTTGTACATTTTTATGTCCATATGACTTGCAAAGGGAATATCATGGGCTATGGCTGGAAGCACCAGATGGTAGGCTCTAGGCACTACCAACTGCTGTACTCTCTCACCTTTTAGCCCTCCCTCAGGGGTCCACTCTCTTTATAGTAACCCTTTGTCCCAGTGTACAGATTTCCCTTTCCCTTGAGAATCAGGTGCCTCCCTAGCTACCTGCCTCAGGCCTTGCAATGTAGGGTCTGAGAGCTGAACCTGTCTCAATTCTCTCCTTGTAACCCTTCCCAGCTCCCCTTCCACAGGAAGTCTGGCATCCTCTGAAAGTGGTGCCTCACTGTCTGCCTGGGTACTACTACTCACCTCTACCTTTGCAGTTACCCTGTCCTAGGGAACATCAGTACCCACAAGCAGCTGTGGCTCACATTCAGTCTCACCTCAGCAGTCCTGGCTGCAAGTATGCAGTCTGTCTGGGTCTTCCCCAGGCTACCAGACCCACATGCTTGTCTCCTAGCCTCACTGCATGTAACTGCATAAGTAAATGGTACTGCCTCATCCAAATCCTTCCCCCTCAGGACATCTGCAGGATGGTAGTTTAGTACCCCTGTTGTCTCAAGACAACCTACTGTTGGCATTTTGTCTTTTCCACTTACTGGCTCTCTCAACTTGGGTTCCCTACCTTGCCTCATTGGACACCTGTACGGCACATGGCCCCAGTGGTTGCATTCAAAACATTTAACCGTAGCTCCTGGACATGTACCTGGACTAGTGGCTTCCCCTGCTACTGGCAGATTCTGTTGTGGCAGTCTGTGCTGCCCACCATGGGTTCCTTTAGAGCCATGAGCAGTACTGGGGATCCCCCTTCCTGTGCAGGGCTGCCCTGCTCGCCAGGTATAGGTCTCCCTTCTTCCCCAACTCATCTGAAGTAGCACATTGTCTATCAGCTAACCATATCCTCATGTCCTCAGGCAAAGTGCTAAGGGCTTGTTCCCTCACCAACAGGTCTGCCAGCCCTTCAAAAGTGGTGACCTGACATCCACTTACCCAGCTATGAAAATAAGTGCTCAGTTCAGCAACATATTCACACACACTTTAATCTGCCTTGCGTCTATGCTCACAAAACTTTTTCCTGTACATTTCAGGTGTTAGCTTAAAACATTCTAAAATACATTTTTTACAGCAGTATTATCAAAACAGACTGAGTCAGGCATTTTAACCAATGCATTTACAGCTTTCCCATGGAGTAAGGGGGTCAGGAACCGTACCCAGAGCCTTTGCTCCACACTATACTGTTTGCGTACCCTCTCAAATGTATGAATGAAACTATCAAAATTATCCCCCTCTTTAAATTGCAGATGAAATTTACTGACCTGTTGTGCTTCTGGGGTCCAGTTACTTCCTTCCCCATTACCTCCATGACTCTTGCGAAGAGTCAGCATTTCCCTCTCATGCCTCCTCTGACTCTCCTTTTCTTCGGCTTCTGTCTCCAAACACCTGGCCTCCAGCTCAAGTGTCTCTAGCTCCAGCTGGATTTTTAAGTCCACTGCAGAAAGGTTGAGCTGTCCACTCTCCAAGGATATTGCATCTCCACTGCCAGTCTGATTGTCCCTCACAGAAAGGTTGAGCTGTCCATTCTCCGAGGATATTGTATCTCTACTGCCAGTCTGATTGTCCTCCTGCTGTTTTCTGATGCAGCTGTGTAACCAAGACTGCAATCAGGTCTGCCTTAGTCAGGTTTCCATGCTCTAGTGCCTTAGCCTGGCACATCTCCATCAGCTGGCTCCTTTTTCCTTTTAGCTTTCCATACTCCTCTGCTGACATACTGCCTGCTCACCCTGACTAACTAAGCTAACAAAAGAAATAAAACAATTGTGATCTAAACTCTGAGTATTCACTGCATGGCTGACACCTTCAGAGATCTTTGTACATAAGCTACAGGATTCACTCTACCCACACCACTACAAGCCAATTAGTATTTGCCAACTAATTAATATGTGGTGTGGATATCCACCGGCACCACAAATGTGAAGTGGATCCCACCACTGCAAACCACATGTGATGCCTGTGCCCTGACCCAGCAATGAAGGAACCTCAATCCTCACCACTAACACCAGAGATGGCCTCTCATAAAAGAGGAAAGGATAACAAATACAGTAAAGGACAATTTCCCTTAAGTGCACAGAGAGATCACAGTCAGTCTGGTGCTGGTTGCTTTCTTGCTCCCCAGGTCCCCAGTAAGACTCCCCACTGGCACAGCTATAGGCTCCAGATATCAGCCTATCTGGCAAGCTAACCTCCAGTACCCTCTCTGTCCAACCATTGCTTTGTGTCCCTGCTCAAGTAGCTGGCACTCACACACTTCGAGATAAGTATTTATACAACTTCACAGACACTCCTGGGAAAGGCTGACACAGATTCTCCAGCTGTGCCCCAATACCCAGACTATACGATAATAATTACTGCCACCAGCTAATATCAGCTACCCAGAGGCCCTTAAAAGGGTGTCCAATTATTACTGTGCAATATTATTACCCAATTGGTAGTATAGCCCAGGGCTAAAGCTATAGGAGTGGCTTAGACAGTAAACTCTATAAATATGCAGTTTACCCTAGAGATTAACTTATCTCTACATAAACCAGCCACAGTTGAAAAGGGTTTAAAAATATTTAATAATAAATACTAAAAGCACAAAAAAATACTACTACACCACAATGCTATTCAAGAGTTCAGAGATCACACAAACTTAACATAATTCAGTAGTACAGTTCTGACATAACAGAAAACGCTTAGTCTAACTTTCTTCTAATTTCCTAGCTATTACTACAAGAAAACATACTTCTAAAATAACTTAAGACAACAGGCAGAGTGCTGATGAGTTAGATACCCAAGATTAAAATGCTTAGTAATCTCTGGTTTTCACTGTTTAAATTGAAACTGCAGTTCTGATAAAACATTACATCATTTGTTTACACTTTCCTGGTTCCCAGGCCACATCAAAACTGCATTTACATTATTTTACACTTAGAGCAATAAAGGGCATTCCATATGTAAATTCTGGTCATTAACTTTAGCCTTAAAACAATAGGCAGGATGCTTACTCCAGACTTATCGACTCCAAATTCTAACTTCAAAGGACATACAAAACATAATTTTAATTTCAAAGAACATTTGAAATGCTTGACTTAGTTTTCCTTACAGCAGATGGCAATGTTGCTACATAGTTAAAACAGCATTTATTTACATTTAAGACACAAGCCCACATTTCACATTTATATTTACAAATGCCAGAATTATGTATCAAATTCAGTTTGATTAGGCTGGCAGCCTTCACCCCTTCTCTACCAGTCTTCACAAGAGAGTTAGTGATTGGCCTGTCAGCTGCAGAGCTGATCAAAAAGTGTGATGAAGAGGAGCAAGCTGATCTAGGGAATCTCTAAAGGGGCAAGCTGATCTAGGTAAGATTTTTCAGCCCTTCTTTTCAAAATAGTCTAAGGAACTTTTTATCTACTCAACCAGTTTTGGCAAAAAAGCAGAATAAACCATCTCAATAAAATTCAGGTAAACAGACTTTTAAGAAGTAATGGCAAGGGGGGGTTCCAGAAAGAAGACTCAAACCTCCCAAAACTAAGGACTGTCCAAGCAGTCTGAATGACATTCAAGAGAACTTTTGGCCCCCTCCCGTCCTGGCCCCTTTTTTTCTTTCAGAAAGTCTGAATATCCATTTTTCTCTTTGCAACAGATTCTTTGAGACAAATGGGTTCTGAAAATTGTTCATCAGAGTTACAGGGAGTCTTTCCTCATCCTCCATATCAGACACTCCTGTTTCCACCTGTTCATCGCATGCTGTCACAGGTGGGGAAGGGTTTTTATTCAGTGGTGCTCCTAGTGCCAAAGAAAGAAAATGCTTGCAGACCAGTTCTGGATCTTTCTTTCCTAAACCTGTTTGTCATAGTGGTCAAATTCAAAATGTTGTCACTTCACAATCTTTTACCTCTTTTTCCTCTTTCAGGTTTCATGGTAACACTAGACTGAAGATACTTATCACATCCCTGTTCATGCAGACATTTCTTAAGGCTGTGTTTGTCTGGATCAAATTATCAGTTCTCTGCCTTAGCTTTTGGACTATACAGTGTACCAAGAGCATTCACAAAGTGTCTAGCACATTGCAGGCTACAGGGTAGCCACATTTTTGTCATATTTAGATTATTTGCTGATCTTTGCAGTGTCTTTTTAAAGTGTCAGGAATCTCTTTGTTGAGAGAGAGATCTCTTACACAAATTGGAATCCCAAGAGAATATTCAAAAGTCTTTCTTGGCTCCCTCACACAGGATTGTGTTCCTGGGATGTCAGCTACACACCTAAGTTTAAAGAGCGTTTCTTCCACTGGAAAAAAAAATAGATCTTTATTTAGTTCAATTTCTAAGGTTTTCCACTCATATTTCAGTCACTGTGAGGTATTACTGCATGATTTTGGGTCTAGTCTCATCTGTGATTCTCATGATACTTCTGGCACGACTTCACATGAGAAAGATATAGTGGTATCTGAAATCTCTCTGATCCCAGCGTCAACACCCTTTATCTTTTCAAATCCCAGTGCTGGGTTGTCCAGAAGAGAGATCTCCCCTTCTCTCTCACTGCTCCAAAGCAGTCTCCACAGATCCTTTGGACTTTGCTTGGGGAGCAGTTTCAGGAGGGATAAAAGTGCAGGAAGTGTGGCATTCCGTTAATGACACAAGAACATAAATACCCAGGAGATGTTTGCCCTGATCAAGGCACTCAACTCTTTGAGCCGTCTTTGGTCCCCAGGACCTCTTCAAGTTGTTGCATACAAATACCACAGTCGTGGTACATCAGCAAGCAAGGGGGCAACCAGGTCATATCCCCCTTTGCAGACTAGTCATGTTAGCTTGTGGTATCTTCACAACACAAGCTTGCTGTGCAAGCATCCTACATTTCATCTGAGCAAAATTGTGTGACAGACAAGCTGAGCAGGACAAGGGCAGAACCTCACAAATGGAAACTAAATCCAGGGGCTCTTCCAAGATTTGATCCATCTATAGGATGTTCCTGAAGTAGACATTGCCCCCTCTCTGAACAATCAGTTGCCAAGATTCTGTTCCAAGGACTCCATGTAAGAAGGCCTGGAGGACAGATGCTTTTTCTCTTCCTTGGACATGATTGCTTCTGTTTGCTTTTCTACCCTTTCCACTAATACCCAGGGTACTTTTGAAGATTCAGAAGGAATCCCTGAAGATCACTGTGGTGACACCCTTCTAGGCCAGACAGTCTTGGTTCTCCCTTGTTTTGGAAATGGCCAGGGGCAATTATCACAAGCTTCTTCACAGACTATCTACTCATACAGGAACAGGGGTGTTTGATACACCCGGACATCATTCATCTTCAATTGACTACCTGGATAAGTGTCTTAATTCCTTTTATGCATCTGTTTACTGAAGACATGCAGCAGGTACTAATGGAAGCAAGAATGCCTGGTACTAGAAAATGATATATTAGCAAATGGAAAAGCTTTTCTAGTTTGTGCCAACAACATATCCAGCAACCATTCATGGCTAGTTATTCTCTGGTTTTATAATA
The DNA here is from genome assembly GCF_019279795.1 of Protopterus annectens. Classification (NCBI taxonomy): domain Eukaryota; kingdom Metazoa; phylum Chordata; order Ceratodontiformes; family Protopteridae; genus Protopterus; species Protopterus annectens. Next base: position 194,768,483 of record NC_056731.1, read on the forward strand.
TTTGTGTGAGCTATCACATGGCCTTTCTTTTTATTCATTTGTTTATTTTTTATTTTATCTCATGGCCTTCCATATTCCTCTATCAAGATTAATTTATCGGCCATTTCAGTATGTCTGCCCATGGATTCTCCTCTTCCAATGGAGTCTCATATCAAAATGCTCTTAAAAGAGGTTTTGTCTAAGAGGCCTCTAGAAACCAATGGCCCCTCCTTGTGATCTTAATTTTGTGTTAGAGAAGCTAACTCTTGCTCCATATCTGGCTGACTTGAGGTTCTTAACATGGAAAACAGTTTTACTGATGCCTCTGACCTCTGCAAGAAGAGTATCTGAGCTGCAAGCCCTTATGGGAGTCAACCCGATCTCATTTTGCATATGGACAGGGTTTCTTTGAGAACTAATCCTTTTTTTATGCTTAAAGTGGTATCTGAGTTTACTTTAAGCGAAGCTGTCCATGTCCCCATTTTCTTTCCTGAACCTAAAATGAAGGACAACTGATACTCCATAACTTGGATGTCCACAGACGACATGGGTACTATCTTGACAGAGCTAAATCTTTCAGCTCTTTGGATCAATTGTTTTCTTGTATAGGTAAGAAGGTACCTTTGTCAAAACAGACCATTTACAAATGATTGTTTGATGCTGTTGCCTTTTGTTATACTCACCATAACAAAACTATTCCAGGCAGGGTCGAAGTCTACTGTATCAGGGCCTTGGCCTCATCTATGACTTTTTGAAAAGGGTTGGGCTCTAGAATTATTCTAAAGCTGCTACTTAGTCCTCTGTACTTACTTTTACAAAACACTATAAGCTTGCATCCTTCTCCACGTCCAGCTTAAGCTTTGCTAGGACTGTTCTTCAGGGGCTCCTGGACTCTCTCTTCCACCTCTCAAGTTTAGTTAGCTAAGGTAATCTACCCATATAGTAAGTTGAACTTAACCATAACAGTAGATGTTCGAATGATCACAGTAGCCATTCTCTACCCCCCCCCCCCATTTTTTATTTATTTATTTTTTTTGTGGTGTGCGTTTTTTATGCCAGGGTGTGGACATTTATTTTGTTATTCCTAGCCTTGCCCTTTCAGGGCTTAGCATTCCTCTGTCTGCTGGCAGGAATGCTCTGAAGGGCTTTGCTCCCAAACTTGTCTGTTAGTCTTCTCAGCTTGAGCTGCTTGACAGTTTGGGCGTGTGGAAGGTACTCTGGAGCTTTGGAAGCTGGCCAGCAATTATATCCTTGGCAGGAGTTCAACTTAAACAGGTGTGCATTTTCTGTATTTCTAATCTTGCTTGTGACACTCAGGGAAGTAAAAAGTCCAACCTTGTGTTGAAATATGCATTTTATTTATGTCCAGTAGTCACTGATTTTGAACAAATTGGTATGTCATTGTGTGAGAACTTAATTAAACGAAGTAAAGTGCTGCTATCCTAACCCGAGTAATATAAAGACAGCAACATTGCAGCTGTTTGGATTATTAATGAGTGACATAAAAAGGGAGTCAGGTCTCGGGACTAAACTATGTATATTCACAAGTAGCAATAGAATGAAGGATTGCTCACTGGACTTTCTTACTACTTTGTTCTAACCTGATTGGTGGTTGGGAATTGCCTAACAGAGTTAAGACTGGGACAATGAAGCAGAATGTAGTCTCTTCCCAACAGTCAGGTAGCAAACTGAGCAAACTTCATACCTGACGAGCAGTTATATTTTAAGCAGGCATTGATCTAAATATCCCACTACCTACTTCAGGTAGTAAAAGGTGTAACCTAATGCAGCTGTGTATACAGTAATTACCAGTTGGGTTTCCATGTCACAGGTTTTGGTTTAAAGCTTGCAGATCTCCATCACTATGCATTTATAGCCAAATCACCAAGATCACCCCCACTAACAAGATTCTATACATTCATGCAGTCTGTTTTTATCTCAGACTAAGACATTTGTTATATGCACAAAAAACATACTTTGTCTACCACAATAAAATTATATTGTTTTTTTTTAGTCATTAAAATATAATTTGTTTGCCCTCCTTGCAGCTGACCATCAGCTGACCCAAAGTTGCCAGTCCTCATTCTAAAGGTCTACTGAACCCAACTCCCTCCACCTGCCTTTCTCTGACTGTCTTCAGGCCAGTGAGGAATATATGAGGCAACTCTTCAGCATTATATATTCTGCCATGGAGGATTTTTTCTGTATCCAACCCTGTTCACCCCCCCCCCGCCCTTCCGAATATGATACACAGTTTCTGAAGGCTGTGGAATGGGCATATGGCTTATCTCACCACCTTTAAAGTTACTTGGCCAATGCCCTGCATTCCTTTTGGGCAAGGCCCTTCGCTCAAACCCAGCCTGTGCTGGAGATTAGCTGCAAAGTGCACCTGTCTGCTCACTGTCCCTGTGTAGGTGCATGTGCCCATCCTCCCTTTCCAGTGTCTCAAACATCTGAGCTACTAATTGATCCTGGGTCGCTTGGGCCTTATTCAAGGCTTTACTCGTGTACACCATGGGGCTGGCTTTGAGTCAGTAAAATATTTTAGTGAAGACCTTTATGCAGTAGGTCTTATGGCAACTATTTCTCTGCAAGTAATGCATGCATCAGTAAGTGTTGTCAAAAGTTTACTGAAATTAAACAAGTTCTGAATAAGCAGATTCTATATGAATAGTAGTGGATACTTAGAGTGAAAAGAGAATAAGTAAAATAATTATAGACATCCATTAACAGAGCTAGGAAAATGTAGTGGTACTGTATACGATTTTCAGAATCCAAACTAAGTTCAACAGTTCACAATTTTTTAAGTTAGTCCCAATAGTCTTTCTGATAATGAACCACTCTGTAGTCCATGCTTTTCCAAGCTATTACTTTCTGTCAGGATTAAATATTCTGTCTCTTGGCAACTGAACATTACTCTATCCTACAGAACATACAAACTGAAAACAGTTTCTAAAACTAAGCAGTATGTAGGACTACTGCTCACATCCGTAATGCTCCAACAAAATTAGCAACAGTCCAAACATCTCAAAGGCAAAAACAAACTTACATTCACAGTTCACATACTATGTGACTGCATCTCTGAGAGAAAAATACTTGTTTGCAAAAGTTATGTATGTATTCCTTTGAATACTGTCTGAGCTGTCCCAAATAGAGGCTGTGACTAGCTGTATTTGAGAGGTAGAACGCCTAAAAGAACATTTTCATAAACGTCATAATTTTATTTATTTATTTTCAGGTAAACCTCTCCTGCTTTGTAGGTGGAAGAACTGTTGCACCTTTCTTGGTTATCATCAACCGTGATTTCTCTTAATCACAGTAAAGGAGTGCAGTGACTTTCAGGGGATAGATAGCATAGTCCACTGTGGAAAAATGAGAACCATGCAGTTGCTTCCTGCTTAATAGTGTCATACTGGGTTCACTCATTAAGCATGTTCAAAGTAAATTATAGACCTTGGTTGAAAATACAGAGATGCCCAAGCATGTTTATCTTGCTTAATAGCCGAAAAACATCAGAGGGCATATTAGTCATAGCTGTTTCATTACTTTTACTCTAAACTTGTACTATTGATGAGTGAGCATATCAAACGGTTCTGTAACACAAGAATCTGGTTGTAGACTCTGCTTTTGATTATGGGAGAAAAACAGATTTCGGAATCATATTCAAACTTGTCTTCAGAACCACTCTTACAGAATCTCTGTGGCAACTTTGCATCTGGAAAGACTAGAAATACAGCAAAGTGATCACTTAAGAATGCAGGTTGGGTAGCCATGGAAAGATGTGCAGCATATTAACAAGTTATAGAGAACCTTCTATAGCATTGTCACCATTGTTTTCATTATATAGTTATCTTGTCACCAAGCTGACTGTCTTTACCTGGTTTAAGAGATGTCGTGAACAGGGGAAAGAGTTAGAGAGACAGCTAAAGTGTCAAAGATTTTGCAGCATGCAGTTGAAGTGGTTAGCAATGGCAACCACGTTTGTAGAAAACTGAGAATAAATTGTGTGTTTTGGGGAAAGCAGTGTTAAAGGGACTGATTACTTGCTATCTGCAAACCTCCTGCAATCACTGGAGAATATGTCCTACAAGTATCAGAAGAATGAAAAATGATTTGTTTCCTGTATTCGGGCAAACTCTGAAGATTGCCAGAAGCTTTAAAAGTTTATCAAAAGTAATTCCAGGAGTTCATGAAAGCATAGCATCTTTAAGGATAAATGTGATGCACAAGTTGCCTGTATGCTCTTAATTAAGGAAATTGAAAACAGGTCTGTGATGAGTAGTGTAGAGGGTGTTACATACTGGACAAGAGTAAGTAAAGAATGGGGACGTATGGACTCTGAAAACTGATAAGGACCACAACTCGTCTACCTCCCCTGCTTCTGTAGATGTTTTATAAGTTGCTGACCCTGCGTAATCAATCCATTACCCCCCATTCCTTATAAATGTTTTTTTTACATCTGTTGTATACATTCTTGAGCTTAATATTTTTATATCCGTACTAACTCTGGAAGGCTGTACTAATCCACCACTTTCTCTCAGGAGATGCTTATTTCTTTTTATCTTCACGTTTGTTAACCAGTGCAATCTGAGCATACAAAAATGCCTCTTCAGCAGATGCCCGAAAAGAAAAGCTGCATTTAAACCAACATTATACAGTAACGTAAACAGTACAATATAATTACAATATAACTTAAAAATACAAATATACAGATTTAAACTAAAAACACCACAAACCAAGGTAGAACATTGTCCATTTAAATGCTGTATGCCTTGTTTCATCAGAGGTCTAGGGATAAAGGTCTAATTGGTCTTAGAACACTGCAAGCAAGGTGGAAAGTATAATAACAGTGTAGTGTAAGGCAGAATGCATGTACCATGTTACTGTACTCTACTGGGCAGTGCAGTGGTGCAGCAGTCAGTGTTGTTGCCTCACATCAAGAGGTTCTCCCATTCGATTATCGGCTGAGGTGCCTTCTGTGTGGAGTCTGCATGTCCTCCCTGCAATCTTCTGGGTTTCCTCTTACATTCCAAAGACATGTCTTGAGCGTTTCTCCCCGGCTCTCCCTGAAAATGGGATCTCTCCCAGTTGGAGTAAAAGTGATCAGTTACAATTAATTTAATTTGGGGATTCTGTTGTGAGAAAAACTAGAATAAGAATGAGTAAAGAAAAAAAATGTGTGATGACATGATGAGAGGAAAGTGAATGATAAAAATAAACAAGTGAAAATGTTGGAGAAAAAGAGGCATGATTGAAAGAGGCATGATTGGGAAGAGAGTGGGGAAGTGGAGTTGGGGCGATTGAGAGAAAACTGGAAGGAAAGGTATGTGGTGTTGAAGACAAGAAGGTCTATATATAACCAAATCTGAAGGCTCTTTACAGCCACCAAAACTTTCCTCCAAGATGATTACATCTCCCCTTTTTAAATGTTGTTGCACAAAGATATCCAGATCATTATCACTTTATCTCCTAACTTCCAAATATAGACAGAAGTACCATCTATTCCTGCAGACGTTCCTTGCTGATTGATTATACATCACTGTTTTTATGCTGTTTGCTCCCATCTTTGCTATTAATTATTGAACTTCTATCTTCTTTACTCATGGCATAACTTGCTCTTCTATAACTATTTTTATTTGTGCCGTTTATTAGTTTCTCATTCATGTGCTTTACTCACATTTACGTCAAATTGTAGACATAGATCTTTGTTTTTTTTTTTTTTTGTTTTGTTTTTTATTGTCATGTGTTTACTAAGTTGTCTACAACTCTTTTTCAACTTTGTGTTGCCTAAGTCATTGTTTTAAATGTTTTTCTGCCTGTAGTTATTTCTAAGTTCATGCATCGTTTCCAAGTACTCCTTTATTTTAAACGCCAAAACAACAAACAAACTTAATAAAAACAGAAAAAGCCCAAATGGTACCGGCAACCAACTCTGTTTAATAAATTTAAGTGCTTTTCGACTGATACAAAACAGCCTTCATCAGAATACAAAAAGAACACACCAGCTCCATTTAAATAATAAAAGCAACACAAAAAGGCGCAAAATTAAGATGCTAATTAAACAATTAAGTTACCTTAACCTCTTAAAGTAACCTGTCACTAACGAGTTAATAGACCAAATATGACAATTATAATCATTCATACTCAAAAAATACATAAATAAGACAGTATAAATATACTTATTTCTACATTGTCTATCTAAACTCTTTAATTTCAACAAACTGCTGTTTTTCTGCCTGTAGTTATTTCTAAGTTCATGCATCTTTTCCAAGTACACCTTTATTTTAAATGCCAAACAACAAACAAACTTAATAAAAACAGAAAAAGCCCAAACGGTACCGGCAACCAACTCCGTTTAATAAATTTAAGCGCTTTTCGACTGATACAAAACAGCCTTCATCAGAATACAAAAAGAACACACCAGCTCCATTTAAATAATAAAAGCAACACAAAAAGGCGCAAAATTAAGATGCTAATTAAACAATTAAGTTACCTTAACCTCTTAAAGTAACCTGTCACTAACGAGTTAATAGACCAAATATGACAATTATAATCATTCATACTCAAAAAAATACATAAATAAGACAGTATAAATATACTTATTTCTACATTATCTATCCAAACTCTTTAATTTCAACAAACTGCTGATAGAAATTGCATCATTTAAACCGGGTACATTACATGCATTTAACCTGATTTGCCATTTTAATTCCAGTTCATATAGTCTAAGTGCATATGGGCCACCTCTAAAACTCTTAGAAGCACTATCAATAACCAAAATTTTAAAATAATGGTTACTGAACAAATCAATGTGTTTGGCTAGGGCGTTGTCTGCCTTCTTATGGCATAAATATGCTCATATATTCTGTCACGGAGCCTCCGCTCCGTCTTGCCAACATAGAAGGCAGGACAACATATGCACCTAGCCAAATATACTATTTCTTTAGAATTACAATTAAACTTGCCTTGTAATCTATATCTAAACTCATTAACAATAAAATAATTCGTTATTTCTATATATTTGCACATATTACAAGCCCCACATTTTACCATACTTGGTGTCTTAACAAAAGGGCTTGAATTATGTGCTAACAAATCATTCAAATTCTTGCCTTGTTTAAAAACTATTTTTGGCCTCTCCCCAGTTTATTTAATAAATTCTGATTCGATCTAAATAGACCCCAATTCTTCTTGATTATATTTATACAGGAATAACTCTGTATGCAATAAGTGGTAATAAAACTACTAGCCATATTTTCAATTACTGCCCCAGTAGTCACTAAACCCGTGCAAGGATGATCCGGCTTTCCTGGTTTGGGATTCTCTTCTACAACAACAGATTTCCTAGCCAACAAAGGTACATAGACATGATTTACCCTTTTCATCCTGACTTCCTGAATTAAGTCATCTAATAAGTCTAATGGGTAACCCCTATGTTCAAATGCAATTCTCAAAATTTCACATTCATCATCAAAATCTGCATCTTGGGTGGAAATCCGCCCTAACAAGTTGTCCTTTAACAACCGCCCTTTTCTGATGGAAGGGGTGACTGCTCGAAAAATTAAGAAACATATTCAAATATGTATTTTTACAGAAGATTTTAGCTGTAAAACAGTTCAATTCCATATTCTTATTAAGTAATATATCTAAATAAGATATTGACATTGTATCAAAAGTTGAAGTAAATTTTAAAAATTCAGTTGAAGAATTGAAGACCTCTAATAAAGTGACAGCTACTTGTTCGTCCCCTTTTAATAAGACAAAAATATCATCAAGATATCTTGTATAATATACAACATAATCTGCATATATTTGATTCTTAAACACAAACTCTGACTCCCAATAAGCCATCACAAGGTTGGCCACGCTGGCCCTACATGGGGACCCCATGGCCAAACCAACTTTCTGCAAATAAAATTGCTGGTTAAAAGTAAAAAAATTGTTGGTTAACACGAAATCCAATAATTCCATCACTAAAGATATATCATGACATGAGGCTTAATTTTTCCTCATCATATAGGCAACCCATTCAATCGCAGTTTGATGTGGAATGCAAGTATATAAGTCCTTCACATGTATTGTTAACAGATTATAACTGGGACTAAACTCCAAAGTGTTGATATTTGCCAAAAATGACCAGGAGTCTTTACAAATTTGAGCTTCAGATGAAACAGATTTTTGTAACATAGAATCAATAACTTTAGTGCAAACATAAGTAGGTGAACCACAACTATCAACAAGGGGCCTCATAGGGGGATTTAAGAGATCTTTGTGAATCTTAGGGATGCCAAACAAACACGGATACACAGGAAATGAAGTTGACATATAATTCAGTAGATGTTGGTCTATACGACCCTCAATAAAAAGATCGTTAATACAAGATTTGACCAAATTATAAGCACTATTAACTTCAGACCTAGAACTAATCGAATATGTCTTATTACTAAGTAATTCCATAATTCGATCATTTTAATTATCAACATCAAACACCACTAAACCCCCTCCCTTGTCAGGTTTACATATCTGGATATCTTGTGTATGAATAAACCTGATTAAGTCTCGTTCATCATTATCATGCGCACACTTATTATAGCTAGACACCCTTTGTCTAGCTAAAAATCTAAAATCCAATTCACATAAAGCCTCAAATGATTGAATAAACGGATGCAGTGGAGGGTTAAACGTAATAGAGATCCGGAATTGGTGCATACCTTCTAAACCAATATTATTACCAAATAGTAACTGGAAATTCAATTTCCTTGTGAAAAATTTAAGATCTATAATCATCTTAGTTAAATCGATTCGCTGCTGGGGGGGGACATATGTGTAGCCTTTAGCAAGCAAATTAACTAATTCAGAAGAAATAGGACAAGAAGAAAAATTGAAAACCTTAAAATCTTGTTTTTCATTAAGAATAAAAGTTGGGCCTGGCTTATTAACTTATAGTGCAAAATTATTATCAAGTTCAGAAGTATTTAAGCTGGCATAAAAATCAAATAAGTCATTAAAAGAGCCAGTCCGGGACTGGGAGGAAAACTCGGTGAGGCCTATTACTTCCTCACCACGAGAATCCTCCCTATCCATTACTTCATGTTCCTTATTGTTTTGGGCTTGGTGTTGTTGCTGTGAAAATTTCTTTGTTGTTTTGGTCTCGCTCCAGAGTGATAAAACTGCTGAAAATCCTGACTTTCAGAAGGGCCTGTTTGATGTTGCACCCTTAAATTATTGTTATAAGTTACATGGGGGCCATTCTGCAGTCTGTCACTCCTCCTTAGTGGTGGTACCTCAGGTTCAAGGAGCACAGAGTCAAAGAATTACTCATGTCACGATTAGACTCAGCAGATAGTTGACTATCACTCCGATTTACATTATGTTGAATATTTGCAGTAATATTTGACTCATTGACAACCCCTCATTGCCAAACCTGTGCAGGGGGAGGTGGAGGATACGCCAAACCTTGGCATCCCTTTCCAGTTTTTTACTTTTATTATTTTGTAATTTCAGCATATGTTGATCAATACTTGAAAGGATTCTAGCATACTCAAATTTGTATCTCATAAATTCAACATCTTCCACAACTTTTTTGTCCAGTTCTAACACTGAATCAGAAATATTACTAGCCAAATATGAATAATGCTTAATCATGAGATTCAGTATCTTAAACCCATGCCGGTCAAAAAGTTGTAGAAGTTCTTTATGAAACAAAGAATCCTTCACCAAACCTGTGGGGCACTGTGTTCTGTGTAAACCTTGTGGAATAATTTTCTGTTTCAAGCACTCAGTAAAATACGCTATCTCCAACTGAGTTTTTTTAAGTTTAAATAAGTGTCGAGCAATTTTAAATTACTTACTATGTTGGAGACCGGATTCAATCCATAATCCGAACTGCTACCCATCTGGTTTGATGCAACTTGATTCCCATTAGAAAAAGAAAAATTGCCCTGGATCCATTTTGCCATCATTGGAAAATCATCGGGCCATTTATTGGTTAACGCACTGGCTGCACAACTTGCTACTGCCCCCGATATTCTTGCTGTACCGAGTGGGGTGATAGAAGCTGTATCCGGTTGATTAGATCCTAGAACTCCAGACCCAACAGGTGAACTGACGGATGCTCTTTGTGCTGAAGGCGGTGTACTGATGTCAGTTTGACTATTATCAGTCAACCCCCTCATAATTACAATGATCAAATTATGGAATTACTTAGTAATGAGACATATTCGATTAGTTCTAGGTCTGAAGTTAATAGTGCTTATAATTTGGTCAAATCTTGTATTAACGATCTTTTTATTGAGGGTCGTATAGACCAACATCTACAGAATTATATGTCAACTTCATTTCCTGTGTATCCATGTTTGTTTGGCATCCCTAAGATTCACAAAGACCTCTTAAATCACCCCTATGAGACCCCTTGTTGATAGTCGTGGTTCACCTACTTATGTTTGCGCTAAAGTTATTGATTCTATGTTACAACATTTTTTTTCATCTGAAGCTCAAATTTGTAAAGACTCCTGGTCATTTTTGGCAAATATCAACACTTTGGAGTTTAGTCCCAGTTATAATCTGTTAACAATAGATGTGAAGGACTTATATACTTGTATTCCACATCAAACTGCGATTGAATGGGTTGCCTATATGATGAGGAAACATGAGGCCTCATGTCATGATATGTCTTTAGTGATGGAATTATTGGATTTGGTGTTAACCAACATTTTTTTTTTACTTTTAACCAGCAATTTTATTTGCAGAAAGTTGGTTTGGCCATGGGGTCCCCATGTGGCGCCAGCGTGGCCAACCTTGTAATGGCTTATTGGGAGTCAAATATATGCAGATTATGTTGTATATTATGCAAGATATCTTGATGATATTTATGTCTTATTAAAAGGGGACTAACAAGTAGCTGTCACTTTATTAGAGGTCTTCAATTCTTTAACTGAATTTTTAAAATTTATGTCAACTTTTGATACAGTGTCAATATCTTATTTAGATGTATTACTTAATAAGAATATGGAATTGAACTGTTTTACAGCTAAAATCTTCCGTAAAAATACATATTTGAATATGTTTCTTAATTTTTTGAGCCATCACCCCTTCCATCAGAAAAGGGCGGTTGTTAAAGGACAACTTGTTAGGGCTGCCTGGATTTCCACCCAAGATGCAGATTTTGAAGATGATTGTGAATTTTTGAGAATTGCATTTGAACATAGGGGTTACCCATTAGACTTATTAGATGACTTAATTCAGGAAGTCAGGATGAAAAGGGTAAATCATGTCTATGTACCTTTGTTGGCTAGGAAATCTGTTGTAGAAGAGAATCCCAAGCCAGGAAAGCCGGATCATCCTTGCACGGGTGTAGTGACTACTGGGGCAGTAATTGAAAATATGGCTAGTAGTTTTATTACCACTTATTGCATACAGAGCTATTCCTGTATAAATATAATCAAGAAGAATTGGGGTCTATTTAGATCGAATCAGAATTTATTAAATAAACTGGGGGAGAGGCCAAAAATAGTTTTTAAATGAGGCAAGAATTTGAAAGATTTGTTAGCATATAATTCAAGCCCTTTTGTTAAGACACCAGGTATGGTAAAATGTGAGGCTTGTAATATGTGTTAATATATAGAAATAACCAATTCTTTTATTGTTAATGAGTGTAGATATAGATTACAAGGCAAGTTTAATTGTAATTCTAAAGAAATAGTATATTTGGCTAGGTGCATGTGTTGTCCTGCCTTCTATGTTGGCAAGACGGAGCGGAGGCTCCGTGACAGAATATATGAGCATAGTTATGCCATAAGAAGCAGACAATGCCCTAGCCAAACACATTGATTTGTTCAGTAACCATTATTTTAAATTTTTAGTTATTGATAGTGTTTCTAAAAGTTTTAGAGGTGACCCATATGCACTTAGACTATATGAACTGGAATTAAAATGGCAAATCAGGTTAAATGCATGTAGTGTACCCGGTTTAAATGATGCAATTTCTATCAGCAGTTTGTTGAAATTAAATAGTTTAGATAGATAATGTAGAAATAAGTATATTTATATTGTCTTATTTATGTATTTTTTGAGTATGAATGATTATAATTGTCATATTTGGTCTATTAACTCGTTAGTGACAGGTTACTCTAAGAGGTTAGGGTAACTTAATTGTTTAATTCGCATCTTAATTTTGCGCCTTTTTGTGTTGCTTTTATTATTTAAATGGAGCTGATGTGTTCTTTTTGTATTCTGATGAAGGCTGTTTTGTATCAGTCGAAAAGCGCTTAAATATATTAAATGGAGTTGGTTGCCGGTACCGTTTGGGCTTTTTCTGTTTTTATTGACTCCTTTATTTTACCTTTAGCACTTTGCAGATGTTCATCCTGTTCCACTGTTGCAGTCATTACATTTGGGTAGTCTGCTGGCAGGTTGCCCTCAGTCGGCCTGATTAACAAAGTCTTGGGTCCTGCGTCGGTTGCTGTCTCTTCTTCTTCCATGACGTCAGGTCATCAGGGCTATAAAACATGCAGCCAATGCCATTACATCAGTTTTTCTTGCCCCGGATATCAGGTGCTCCCCAAATGGGGAGCAAAATACACACACACACACACACACACACACACACACATATATATATATATATATATATATATATATATATATATATATATATATATATATATATATAAAATGAGAAACACAAAAATATACCTCCAAACAAAAGCAAATACACCAAAACAGCTTTTAAGCATAGTAAAAGAAAGAAGAGGTATAGTAAAAGAAAAACGGGGTTGGAGGGAGGGTAACCAGGACTGCAACAGTGAATAAACTCGAACATCTACATTTATGTTAAGTGTACACAACTGTACTATGTTCGTGTTTCACTGTTGCAGTCATTACATTTGGGTAGATTCCCAAAGCTATGGTTGGGAGGAAGGATTTATACAGCATTAGGAACAGCTATAAGGGCCTGCAAAACAGCAGTGGCAAAGCCAGCTCTGGATTTAGAGAAAATTGGTAAGTGATAATGCTTGGTGAAAGCATGAACTGAACTCCAGGTGGCAGCTTCTAGAATATCCCTGGTAGGCACACCTCTGAGAAAGGCTGCTGAAGTAGATGCAGCCCTGGTGGAATGAGATCTGATTTCCTGGGAGATAGGTTTTCCATGGTGCTTATAACAGAAATTAATACAATGGATTGGCCCAAATGTAATGACTGCAACAGTGAATACACTCGAACATCTACATTTATGGTAAGTGTAGAAAACTGTACTTTGCTCTTCTTGTACTTTGAAAGTAGCTTTCTTCTGTAATACTTAACCTTTGTAAAACTTATGCACTTCTATTACTTGCTTTTAATCCCGGTTTCAGTCTCTTCTCTCTCATTCTCATTTGTACCAGGATTTTAAACTCCCATTTTTATTTTATTCCACTGACTATTTATCCTTTCTAAAGTAACTTCTGTCTTCTTTTGTAAAAATGGAGTTATATTCTCTACCTGTTCTTTGAATTACTCTCTTTTTAACAAGTAAGAAAGTGCCAGTGTCTCATTTTTAAATCATTACTCTGCATCTTTATTGACATATAATCTGTGATCGTTATTTCATGGGTTTCAACGTTTTCAGTTAAGTATGCATGTTGCTGTGCAATGCCACTTTTATCCAGTCTAGCCCAGTTTTTATATTGTTGGAAATATGTAAATTCTGGCTGAGTACTTGCTACTGAATATGCATTTCCATACTTAATATTCTCATATATGTATTTTTCAGCCACCATGTCTTGAAGAAGCACCGTTCGTATGTCCAAGCTTTATGTAGTGGGATTGATGCCTTACGGTTCTTTAACATGTTTACTGATTTCACCTCATTGCTAGTTGTCTTCATCATTTCAGTCTCCCAGTGCTCACCTCTGGTTGGAGCCCAGTGTCCTCATGATTCTTCTATTGAGCTCCTGGACATTTTCCTGTGACTCAAACATTTTCCTTTGGAGCAGTGGAAAAGGTTTCACTGGCAACATCTGTGTTGGCTTCTTATTGTTACAAGGTGAAGAAAAGTAGTGTTTCCTTCAGCTTGTTGGCTAAACTTTTTTAATTTCATCCATCCAGTTTCAGTGACACAACAAGTAGCACACTCCATTTTGGTGCAGTAGGTTGCGGGTTCTACTTTTACGCCAGATTGATTACTGCAGTACAGCATAAGGGGTTGCTACACTCCCAAGTGTGCTGTCCTTTGGATGAGATGTTAAACTGGTACCCCATCTTTTTGAGTGGGTGGTTAATCAGAAAGGGGGTTTTAAAAGACTCTACAGCACTATTGAAAAGATTAAGGATGTTTCACTATGTCCTAGCTTAATTTCCCCTAGTATTAGCAATACCATCTTAGGTTTTCCTTGAAAAGAACGTATTAGATTAGTAGGAGTAATCCAGTCAACAAAAAATGAATGAAATGGTCTGTTCTGTATCCAGAAATGTCTTTAATCCTCCATGAAAAAGTATGCTGAAGACAGCTGTATATATATCTATATATATAGTAAATTGAATGTCACACCTGTCTGGTGCATACCTCTCAACTGTCCAGAATTTTGCAGACTGTCCAGATTTTGTTTTCATATTTTTGGTCTATTCCTCATAACAATTTTGGTTTTCTGTCAAATATTTGGGATGAGCTGAGGATTAAAGTCACTAAATAATGGCATGCATTTGAGTTTCAAACTCCATATCATTCAGAAAATGCATGTTATCACAAATCCTGTTGTTCTAGCAACTGTCTAAGGTTATAAGAGTAATATTTAAATTGTGTCCCTATTTTTGGCCCTTTGTCCCCCCCCATTATGTCAGGCTTTGTCCAGATTTTGTGCGCTGAGAGGTGTGATCTGGTGACAGTCCTGATTTCAGGATAAACTTGTTTCTCTTCTGACTAGTGTACAGTGAATAAACATTTTCCACAAGCACCCTGGTGTCTCACATTTTTAACATCTTTCCTTTCTGCCACAGTTTTGACTGGGGTAGCTATTTCTGCTAGTATGACTGTATCTTTAGTAATGCAGGTCTAATTTGCTTTCTCGTGGACTGACCTGGAAAGATGCACATGATAATTCCCTCTTAAGTTGACAAGTCTTGCCGTGGAGCATCAGCCCAGATGTTTATTTGTACTTTCAAAAAAAATAATGCAATCTACTCCAGTTTTTCTTTATGTGCTCTGTCTTCTAACGCTACTGTTTTGAAACGGCTGTCATTGAGAAGCCTCATATTGAGATGCTCTTTCATTTCAGTCTCCAATTTCTATGACCAGCTCATCTAAATACCTACTTAAACTTTCTATTCTTCCAGACTTTTTGTTTGTTTTAATACTTACGTAGTTTCTTACTTGTTTTAAACAAGTCTGAGTGCATTTAATTTAGTTTTTCCTTTAAATTACTGGAATCAATCTCCTGTAATAAAGCTAAAATGTAGGCTACTTTTTAATGACAAGTTGCAAGGTTTTTCCAAGCCAAATAATATTCTTATGTTCTGGTTGAGTGTCTCTTATTTTCTCCATATTTCTTCTTTGCTGGCATCCAGGCGGTGTAATTACCTGACAGCAACTGAATTTTACCCACTTTGGTAACTTGCTGGATCTTCAGATAAGAGAACTTTAAATTACTACTCTACTTAGTCAGTAGCCATTTTGGAAGTCTGTCTTTGTCAGCTTTATTTTTTTTATCAGCTGGAATACTTAATTTGGATTCTGCTGAATTTTATCATTCAGTGTTAGAAGTTGTTGCTTACCAAACTGTGCTAAGGAATCTAGAGTACATTATGCTTTCTAGTGCTAATATTAAATTAGTCATTATTTTGGTATAAGCAGTTGGATTATTTGAACTAATTCTCTACTTGAATTTTATACATAAAATGTTCACATGCTGAGCAATCCTTGGTTTCCCCCCTTGGCTTTTAGAGACATGGATTTAGTTACATTGCACCTGATGAATATTTTTTTGTTCTTTAAAGAAGAAACATTTTTATTAAATTATCACGTATGACATAGGCAAACTTGCATTTATATAAATGAAATAAATCATAGCGGCACAATCTCAGTTGCACACATTATACCTTACAACCCGTGCCACCACCACTGTAGCTGCAAACATTATACATCACTTTTAATATATCCAGTCACTGTCAGTCAAACATTGCATGGCTCATTCAGATCCTGCTTTCTTTTAAGCATTGTTCCTCCTGTGCATGTAGTCCCACAGTTCCCATTTTTTCCTATGTAATTCACTCCTGCCCTTTTCTGATGATCCCAGTTCCAGTTGTTTTCTCTGTTACTATCTTTGTTACTTCTACTAAAGTTGGTTTAGACTTTGATTTACATTTTCTAGTAATTGCTTTTTTGGCAGCCATCATAATTAGACTCAGCAAGGCCTTACTATGTGTAGGCAATTCCAATTCTGTACCATAGCTCAAAAAATCATTTCCTTAGTTACACCAATTTGCTCACCCAGCATCTCCAACAGAGCAGTCTGTAGGGAATGTTTAGTCTGCCAACTCAATACACTCCCGAAAAAGGTTCCCAGTTACCTGTTTCTTCCCTGTCACACCTCCAGCATTTGCTGTCTATCTGAGGAAGAATTATTTGGAGTCTACTTGGGGTATAAAAATACCTATAAACACAAGCAAATATCCTAAATCTTCTAGACTGTGTTGCATATTTGGGTGACATACATATATCCCCCACTGTTTCTTTGTGAATTGCTTATCCAGCCTCTCTTCCCAATCCTTTCTAACCTTCTGTGATTGATTTTTATAGTTATGCAATATTTTATATGCTCTACTAATTATTCCTTTAACTGTAGCTTTTGTTCTAGATTCTACTAAAAACTCTACCAGTACTGGTCTTTCGTTTAGGACCTCCCTGTTTCTTTTTCTCTGCCTATACTCGATCAGTCCTTGATAGAGAAGGCAGTCTCTAATCTTCCTTTTAACTAAACCTTTCCTCTTTAGGTATTTGCTCCCAGTACATTGGTTCCTTTACCAGTTTTCTCCAGTAAATTCCAGCCCCCTCTTAACTATTGTCTATATCTCTAATTGCAGTCTTCCCTACTGGCATAATCTCCTTTCTCCATTCCCATGTTGGCTTAGTTCTTAGAATATTTCCTACTGCTTTATGAATATAATATTCTGCATGATTATTGTTATTCTCCTTAAAGGTCTGTATCCAAAATCCCAGTCTCTCTGTGTTTCTTGAATGTACCTGTTGAATGTTGGTATAACAAGTCTTTATTGATTTGTTGACTCCCAGGCTATTCAGTAGTGAAAGGTAGTAGTAATGGAATGGGGCATGTCATGCTTATACTAATCAAGCAGGGTTTGTTAGTAGAGCAGCGTAATTACAGTCTTATTAAAAACTAGGTAAACATGGTTTGTATAGCATTAACAAATTTTAGTTTGCCACAGTTATATTATTTACATCCCCTGTGCATCCCCATCAGTAGTAACACATTCCTTCATTCTGTTCTCAAAATATTTCAAATTCTGGTCCCTCTTCTGTGTAAACCTCTTCTAACCAATCTCACCTCTTCTATCTCCTCAAAACTTGAAAGTTGCTACTACAAAATCGCCAAATTCGCTACTAACTCCACTCATTCTACACACCATTGCATCTGCCTCCGTAGTCTCCAATGGCTAGAACTCCCTAATCACCTCGATTACCTCCAACTTACTACTGCACACAAACTAATTTTTAAACCTACTGCTTGCCCTGCATTATCTAACATCTTGCCCTTATATACTCCTCTCAGGCCCCTAAGATCCAGCCACCAGAATCGTATTTCAGTATACAAACCCAAACGACCCCCTGGCCAACTTCTACTTTCCTATACTACAGCTAAAAAATGGAACTTGCTTCCTTCCCTTCTAAGAGTCACTACAAGCTATGAACACTTCAAAGCTCTTCTCCATTCTCACCTCTCCCAAAACTGGAAATGTAATTGTATACTTCCTACCTAGATCTTAATACATCCCCCCCCCCCCTCTGGTCCCCCTTCTTCTAACTCTCACCTTGGCACCCCTCCCTCTACTTCTTTATCTCCACTCTCTTCCTGATTAAACCCTGTATTTATTCCTTTTAAGCGTTCTCCTCCCACTGCCCACTTGCAGGTCTAGTCTCACAATTGAATCTTTTGCCTTTTTCATAAGGTGTACTTTTGACTCAAACACAACATGAATATTAGTCTATTTGTACTTTTTCATCTTCCTCCTGACACCTCTTCTCCTTTAAATTCTTTGCATCTCCTTCACTTCTCCTCTGTTTTACTGCTCTTGCATTCAAGATCTATATATAATTTCCTTTTATCTCTCTCTACTACACTAACAATACAGTTGCATAATTATATTAATTTCTGAAGTCTACTGCCAAATGTACTACATTTTTGGAAATTGTTAAAGTGTTAAGCTGTTAGAACACAGAGTGTTTTTGTGTGTAATGTATTATTATGGAGCTTTTCTCCCCGGGCCTCCACTGAAAACGGGCTTTCGAGCCCAGTGGACTTCCCCGGTTATCAAACTGGAAATAAATAAATAAATAAAATCTCCTGACTTTAGGTTTAAGCCAAAAGATTCCATTGCCTGTTTCCAATTTCTAATCAAAATGTATTTGATCTCACTGATCCTCCAATAATAAAGCACCATAGTTTTACCCAACTCCTGATGGTTTGTTTATTGTTTAACAATACAATTAGGGAATCTGATAAGAGGTTAAAATTTAGATTCCCTACTGTTTACTCCTATGTAAAAACATAAAGATATTAATTTCATCCAAAAACATCATATCCTTTGATACAATCCTAGATACCCTTACCATTTGCTGTTTAATATAACAAGCTGATGGAATAGGTGCTTTTCCTGTATATGGTTGTCATACCTCATCTCTCATATTTTTAGTAGCATCACATCTGAATAGTTAATATAATCATCATGCCATTCATTCTTTAAGTATAAAAGGATGGTGGTTACATTAATGTAGAACAAAAATATATTTAATGATTCCACATTCCCTGTATCGGTATCACAAAATAAAAAAATGAAAAGTGCAAACTTTAAAGCCACTTTGTCACCACAAGAAAGTAGAATAAATAAATTCTCTCAGAAACTAAGCGCTTTCACCAACCTCTTTGGCTTCATCAGAGTTCCTCTCTCTGATGAAGCCAAAGAGGTTGGTGATAGCACTTAGTTTCTGAGATAATGTATTTATTTATTCTACTTTCTGGTGGCAATAAAGTGGTTTTAAAGTTTGCACTTTTTGTTTTTTATTTTATTTTCTCTGGGCATATTTAGTTCTAATAGTAATTGCCCATTGGTCATGTTATTCACAAGCAACCCCTTTTTGTGTGGTAATACACCTGAGCTTTCTGCTGATCTTCATTGGTCATTTCAAGTTTGTTGCACAGTTGCATTCCTTTGTTGTGTTAATACTGTTCACATTCAAGATTAGGGCTTTGCTTTTTACTTAGGAAAATGGTTTGATGAAATCTGGTTGTACAGGTGAAATGAATGTCCATATTTGAACATTTTTGCTTTAATTTCAATAAAAGACAGTAGGTTTGCTCTTACCCCATAGTACTCTTTTAGTTTTTTTTTTTTTTTTTTAGTATAGCTCATTTTGGCACCTGCATCTTTCTGCCCAGTTTTCTTCCTTTGCCCCCCCCCCCCAGCACCATCTTTATCCATAGGCCATAGTGTCATCATTTCCCTTGAAATGCAGACAGATGGTGAAATGGATGTTCAGACTTGGGCCTCAAACTAAAAAGCACTTATCTGGGAAGACTGGCTATTTCCTGCTGCAGCATCATTCTTTCAGTCCACTTTGATTTTGCAATATGTACTTATACCTTCATCTTGTGAGTGGAAGGGGGGGTGGTTATGTGCTTGGAATGCTCGATCCAGTGAGAATGCACATTTCTACATGCTTACAGCCCGAGCCAGCTTGTGCTGCACCTCTTGGCAAGTTCATCCCTCCCCTCTACATGCTCCAAGTGCAAAAGCTGACATGCTATGCCTTCCCAAAGGTTGTCCTGGGACTGTTCCAACTCAATCACATTAGAGTCACAGTCACAGTAAACTTTATTGTCATTTAGAACTACAGATGTGTAGCCTAAACGAAATTTGTGCATCAGCTCACATTTTTGAGATTACAAAAGAAAGTGAAACAACACATACATGTAGAGGAATAAATATAGCTAACAAATAAAATACTACTCCCAATACATGCAAGAAAGAGCACATACATTTACCAGCACTCGTATATGAAAAGAATACCTTCCCCTGAGTTAAATTAACTACCCTATTTAAGGTAATGCAAAACACATTACAGATTGAAATGCTTAAGTTATTTGTCTAATATTGTACTTGAGTGAGTTAAATAATACTGACTATGGATATAATAAATATTGCACTTACTTGGAATTTATGTAAGTATATATTGCACAAATAAATACAAATTGACTTGCGTGTCCAGACCCCTTGGGACTAGTGCCCAAGTTCAGAAGTCTAATCACTGTAGGGTAGAAACTGTTACTGCATCTTGTCCTGCAGTGGATGCTGCAATATCTTCTGCCCGATGCCAGATGGTTAAACAGTCCCTGCGCAGGATTCATGTTATCCTGTATTACGTTGGTGGCCTTTCGGATGCTTCTTGCAGAATAAAGATGTATCGATGGAAGACTGGAACCTGTTACCTTCTCTGCAACCCTCACCGCTCTTTATAGTGCCTTCCTTTCTGTAACTGTGCAACTTCCAAACCACACTGTGAAGTTGCAGGTGAGGATGCTCTGTATTGCACCTCTGTAGAAGGTGGAGAGAATATGAGGAGGAAGCTTAGCTTTTTTCAGCCTTCTTAAAAAGTGTTGCTGGGCTTCTCACTCACAGCCCACTGTGACTATCTCCGCCAGTGTCTAAGCTGCTAAGTGAATGCAAGTAATCAAGGCAGTAGTCTGGGCCAAATGCTCTTTGTAAGTGGAGCTGCCTGTATCTTGACTTTTGTTTATCAAGATAACAGTAGTATATTTGGTTACCTTGTACCCTTTGCTTATCCATAGTAAAGATAACTGCCCAGTAACCTTCCATCTGGCAGCAGAACATACTGCATAGTGACCATTGTTCATCATGATGGCAGAACTGCAGGTTACACTGTGCCTCCTGCAGCCACTCAGCTGACTATAGTATAAATCACACTGACCTGTCAAACGCCAGCAGGTAACAGCTCAACAGGATGCAGTGTAATGAGTGATTACCTAGGTGAATCAGCACTAAATTATTTTGTGATCTGTGGCTTTCCAGCTGAACAACTTGCAGTAGGCTACTCTACATTATATGACTCATGGGCTGTCAGGAGCACAGCAGGTTGCAGAGAAGCACAAGAACTTTGGCTCTGATGCAGTACATATTCCGTTAGATATGTATAATATGGCAACTGTAGAGGCCAACATCTCTGAGCTTTTTTCATTCTGCTGTTAGGGATGTCATGTCCTCTGTATGGTGCATTTCTCTTTCCCATGTGTTTACTGCCTGATCTATTGTGAGAATTAAAAATAAAAAATAGAGGAATACAGTGCCTTACTTAACTTCTCCATTATGGACTTATTTGGGCTGTGTTTTTTTTTTTTTTGGTAGTGATAGATGAAGCATTTCATCTTCCTTTTTGTGGTTGTCACCTCTTTTTGTAACCCAGTTTTGCAGGGATTCTTTGTGCAGTCTTCATGCAGCATGTGGGACTTGATATATCTGGTCACTATCCTACAACTAAACTACAACATCCACTGTTGATTAACTTTGAGACTGAAAGCAAATAGTGTAAAATATCAGTTACTACCAATAAGACAGTTTTTCTAGCTCACTGCAATCTCTCCTTTATTTTAACCCCCTTCTGGAGTATCCAGTACCTTACATATCTTTCTTCTGTCTTCAGAGATCCACATCTTCCCTTCTAGCTTTCTGTTACTTGGGTTGATTAAGCGGTTATCAGCAGGTTTTGAGGTCACATATTTTCAGCCAGTTATACCACAATATCCAGTGCTACTAGGCATGGCAGGGGGTACTCCTCTGGGTTGCTCAGAATTTTGGTATTTCATCTTTTCATGGTTTTTTAATATGTCCTGTTATATTTCCAAAATGTATTGTATATTGGTTAATCATATCATTGTATGTTTGGAGCTTTCTCCCCGGGACTCCGCTAAAAGGGGTCTTGAATGGCCCTGTTGGACTATCCCAGTAAACAAATTGTATTTATTTTTCAGTTATGACATTGTCCAGCTACGGTTTGTGGCCCATTTTTAGTGGAGACCCCGGGGGAAAGCACCATATATGTCCATGTGTTATTATACTAGACAATGTTAATTAAGAACAGCAGTTCTTATTAATATATTGTATAAATAGTTTGCAGCACCATGTAACTTTTTATTTTTTGTTTCTGTGAGAGTATATAAATGCATTGTTCTTTCTGTACTTGTACATATTATACTGAGGTGTGAAGCATTGTGAAACCAAGATCCTTGAAATTTGTCTGGTTTAAGTTAGTCTGAAATCATGTTTTTCTTATGGTTAGATGAGAATAGGGCATCTGCATTTAGGGAAGAACATTTTTTGGTCTGTTAACATGTTGTACAATACTGTCATTATTTAGCTTGTCCTTTTGTATTTGTATGACAAAAAGTTAAGTAGGCTGAGGCTCCGAGGCTGATTTTCTGTTAAGACATCTTGTCACACTTCAGGAATATTTCTAATGTTAAAGTATTTACTTGTCTGTTTTGGTGCATATTAGAGTTGTAATTTCATTTATTATTTGCTCCATAAAATGACCATCTCTCAGCGTATTCTTATAACTGTGTTGCCGACAAAGTCGTAGCACTCAGAAATGACCGTTTATTTTGTTATCCAATATCTGATAAATTGTGTGTTAGTTAGATATATATATATATATATATATATATATATATACATATATACATACACACACACATATTTATTTTAAGATGCTTCAGCTCTACAGTTGAAACAGCTATGTCAGTGACAAGTACTGTGGTAGTACATTCTTGATTACTTTAATTTTCTAAAGGTTATGCATTTGCTTGTTTTGTAGATGTTCATACAGAAGCAGTTCAAGCTGCTTTGGCCAAGCATAAAGAAAGGAAAATGGCAGTGCCTATGCCTTCAAAACGACGCTCACTGGTGGTACAGACCTCAATGGATGCCTATACACCTCCAGGTAATGCGGTTTCTTAGCTATTGGGTCTTGTAATGAAGGAGTAAACCATGGTGTACCAGCTGCTTATATCTATGAATAACTACACTTTATGTGGTCTGAGACTTTGTTTATGAAAATGAGTACATTTTCCTGTTCTTGGTGTGTGAAGTACTTTGCTCATGTTGAGTAGTTGCAGTCGATTGTTAAAACAGTTTTCTGCACCATTTGTCACCACTGTGTTAATTACATTCTTACAGTGTTGCAAAATAGTGCAGTATTAATATGCAAATTATAGACAAATGCAAATTCTACTACTAGCAGCTGCATATTACAAGTTAAAATGTCACTTACAGTTAAGCCAGAAAGGTAAGCAAATTGTGGTCATTTACCATAAGTGTCTAGTATACGGTTTTATAGTTAAATCATAGAAAGGTGGAAATCTGATGTCTTTCCATTCACTGGTTGCAATATTAATAACATCTGGGATTCCCTGCCTCTTGTAGCCCGACGTCCAGCCAGTATACAAAAGGCTACTGTTGCTTTAAGGTACGCCGTATGTCAGATGTATGCTCCTTGCAAAGCGTAGGGCATAAAGGTGACATCCAGACATGCCATCCTCAGAACTTCTTATCTGCCAGTCCAAACACATCTGTCAGTCATCTGCCTGAATGCCTACGTCTTTTCCGTCAGTCGGAACACATCTCTCGATCATCTAGTCTGAATGCCTACATCCTGTTTGCTTCCTAGAGGACTCTGCTGGTCTTTCCTCCTACCAAGTGTCTTCTTGATATTTGGCACTCTCCCAGATATTACGAATGCTGCAACCAAGAGAATGGATAGACATTGTACAGTTATGTAAAACCTTACCATAACAGTAGATGTCCTTTCCTTCATTGTTGCAGTATTCACTCCCTCCCTCCTCCCCTGATCCATTTCTGCCCTGGATGTACTAGTTACCTCTTGGTTTTCCTTAGACTAGCATTCCTAGTGGGGCTGTCAGTTCTAAGGGTGGTACGTCCAGATGTCACCTTTATGCCCTATGCTACACAAGGAGCATACCTGTGATGTACGGCATACCTTAAAGCAACAGTAGGCTTTTTTTTATACTGGCCAGATGTCTGGCTACCCAAGACATCTCAGATGTTATGAATACTGCAACAGTGAAAGAAAGGACATCCGCCTGAATTACTGAATGTAATTGGATTGCAAACATGGTAATGAGGTGCACTCACTCAATTCTTGACAACAGTCTGTAAATGGAAATAGCTGTCTTAGTAAGAAATGTGTTGCTTGCCTAGTGTTGTTTCCAGAAAAACAGAACTACTGTGCTTTATTTATTATTTATCCTTTTGTTGATCAGGTTACACCCATTAGGCTAGTAGCATCTTTTCTGGGATGACCTGAGGTAGTGGTTATACTACTGTGCTTAAGAATAAGCTGATGACATGTATTTATTTGTTTGTTTGCTTATTTATTTCTTTTTTTAGACACTTCATCTGGTTCAGAAGATGAAGGTTCGGTGCAAGGGGACTCGCAGGGCACTCCCACTTCAAGTCAGGGTAGCATAAACATGGAACACTGGATTAGCCGTGCAATCCATGGCTCTACGACGTCGTCCACCACTTCCTCTTCATCGGCACATAGCGGTGGGAGCAGTGCTGCCAACAGGCTAGCTGATGTTATGGCACAAACTCATATTGGTTAGTACTCTGCCTGTTTGTCTTTTACTCATATTGGTTAGTACTCTGCCTGTTTGTCTATTATGTCTTTTTGTTTGTTTGTTTACTGAGTGTTATGTACAGAACTTTACAAGATCTGTTTTGGACTTAGTACTTACTATAAGAAAATACAAGTTCAATACCTCTGACAAACCAATAGCTGCTCTGTACTAAATTCCTATATGGTGATTACTGCACTTTCCCTTCTATCCACTACTAAAACAATACATGAGAAGGTCACTGAAAAAACAATCAGTAAAAACAAAATGAAAAACCCAGCAAAGCTAGAACTTCCACTGAGTGACCTCTCAAGCCTCTTGTATCAGAGGCACATGGTATATATGCAAATGACCCTTATGAACATCAGGTGTTTCAGCTAATTGGTGATTCTGAATGCCCATGACTTGTTTTGTCATTTTAATGGACAATTTCTGGCCAATAAAGCCAAACCCCACTAACTGTGGATATGCATGTTTCGGCCTTGTTATGACCTCGTCAGCACAGCACAAGCAGAGTGTTTGACTAAGCATAAGAAACACAGGGCTGTTATACCCAGCTGATGTCCATTATCATTAGGGTCACTGTAACTTTAAACTGTACTTTTTCTTTTGTGTTTTTAATAACGTCTGATAAAGAGGATTGCCTCAAAAGCACTTATTTTTGTAGTAAATAGTGTGTTTTTATCCTCCAGCCTATACGCCTATATATTTTTTCTCATTTAGATCAGAAGATGCCTTATATGTTAGATGTAGATCGCCTCTCAGAAATCTGTAGGAGACTGAGAGAAGAGATAGGGCCTTAAGGTGATCTGTGTAAGACAGGGTATTCATAACTTAGATTCTCATGGTGTGGATCCTTTGAGGCCATTCCAGCTGTTGCACGTACCTGACAGCAATCATGAAAAGCTTTTTAGTAATAGCAAACATTATTCACTTTCTCCTGACATTGTTATATTTATTTAAGGGAAGATTTTCAAAATATCAGGTATTCTGTTTTATAGGTCATTTTTAATTAGCTTTGGGAAGATTGGTGTCAGATGATTGAGTGTTCTGTTTTTAGTACTTTACAGTTCTTTTTAGTTGAATGACTTGAGTTGGGGAAAAAAACAAGAAGAGAGATTTGGGAATGGATCCTTTTGATGTACCAGAGTGTATTGGATAATTATACTATAAGCTTGTTTTCCCTCACTTCATATTGTAATTCCTATTTGTATTAGCCTAACTTACCTTTAATTTCTCTAAAATCTGTCCAAAACTTCTGTAAATATTAAATGATTGTTGTATACCTTGTATCTATGCATAACCAATGTTTTTATATTATGTGTAATTTGTTATGATCATTTAAACTGCAGATCTTTTTGTTTTATTTTTGTAAAATTATTGTTCTTAAAATGTTTTGTAGTAATTTGGAGCTTTTCTCCCTGGGCCTCTGCTGAAAATGGGCTTCTAGCAAGTCCGGGTATTCCCGGTAATTAAATGTTAATAAATAAATTAATTAATTAAATAAGACTAGGAGATGGGATTCTGCATTTTAGCTTTAAATGTTCATTTGTCTTGGTAGCTGATTGCCTAGTTTTGACATCCACTGCAAAAGCCTATTGTTTTTAGCTCTTTGATAGTCATGATTTACAGTGTTGAAACTCTTAAGTCTGTAAATGCATAACTAGTCATTTAGCCATTGTCCATATTGGTGGTGTTCATAACACCGGTTAGGAAATGGAGAACAGTCATGTCACCCCTTCTTCAGAAGGATCCATGTTGCTTTGACCTACAGTTCTACATATGTCTAACACTGGTTCTGCTCTTTCTCAGTTTTTTCACTCAGTATTGCTAGTGCAGGGTGTATGGATATTTGCTTTTGATCTGGTTTTGTTGGCTGTTTGATTTTAGGAGTGGGTGTTATAGTAACTTGTTCATACTTCAGGGAATATACCTTCATTTAATGAAAAGTTAACTATGGGAGCTGATTGTATAATAATGGTAAAAACTGTGTAATAAATAAATGTGTAATTTATGTGCAGGCCATCATGGATGTATTTGTTATGGTCATTTAGTTTGGCTAGTATCTTCTGAATTTGATGCGTCTAACTGATAGTTTAAGTAAGGACTTGTAATTAGTTTTGTTTGAATGTGTTCTGGACTCTGACAATTAATTTGAAGGAAATGTGTCTATATAGTCTTCTGGCATGTGAAAAGCTAAAATAGAAGGCTGTTATTATCAAGATGAATGTTAGTGTTTTTTTGCATTTATACTTCTAGTGAGTTTACCTAGTTCCAGAATTGTCTAGTGTTACCTGCATCCTTGGTATGTTGTTCTTGTTTTAATTGTTAATTTTTGCATAGGTCATATAGTGTATTTTTCATAGTGTAGGTTGTTCTTGGCTTCTTCCAGGCAGACCGTCTAGCATCTTCACTTTCCCCAGCGTTTTATATTTTGTGGGGAGCCATGAATGGGTATCTCCTTTAGGTTGTATAATGGTCTCTGAGAAGCGGAAGGTGATTACCTTGTGACTGTATTATAACTTTTTCTCTGAAGTGCAGGCCAACACAGAAGGTCTTTTGCTAACAATGTTCACAGATGACTGCAAACTGGGAGCCATAATAGAATCACCTAATAATGTAGACATTGTACAAAAGGGCCTCACAGAGACAGATGCTTGGTGTCAAAGTATTGGCCTCAAGCTCAATGCCAAGAAGTGCATTGTCATCCCCTTTAGGAAAAACTCGGTACCCATGAATTACCACATAGGCGGTAGCTCATTAAACACTAAAAGTGTGATAAGAGACCTCAGGACACAGGTGGACAATAGCCTCTCCTTTGATAACCACATCGCCACAGTAGTCAGGAAACCCTTCTTCGTGGCACACCTCATCACAAAAGAGTTCACCTCTAGAAAAAAGGTCATAGTTCCTCTCTACTCATCCCTCATCAGACCCATTATAGAGTACAATGCCCCATTTGGCATGTATCTCACAAGACACCTACAACAATTGGAAAGGTCACAGAAATACCTCACTAAGAGGATTACTGGCCTCAAACAGATGCCATACGCAGACCACCTCAAAAAACTCCAGCTCTACTCCGTCGCATATCGCCTACTCAGAGGCAATCTCTGCCTAACATACAAAGCTATGTCAAACCCCAGAGCTGTTGGGCATGCTACACTTAAAGAAATCCCAATCTCTCTGTACCACATGCTCCAGGGACCTAAACCTTGTCACCACAATAAACAGAACATGCTGGAGGGATAGATTCCTGTCCCAGAGACTTCCCATACTCTGAAACAAACTACCTATTTATGTCAAGCAAAGCTCCTCATTGGTCCACTTTAAGAAAAATCTTGATGACTGGGTGGGAAATAGAAAATTCACCCCAGGGATCACTTCTGCGGCACTGCTCGCCAGAGGCACAGAAAAATAATTTTCTTGGGTGGCGAAAGCCAGGGAACCTTATTTGTTAGGCTTATATAGGCCCCAGGGCTGATAGCCTAGTACCTATCTATGAACTTATAAAAACAATACAGAATTTCATTGGGAGTTTCCAGAGATCAGAACTGGGGCTCAGTTAGTGTGCAGGGTAAGTCTGCTTTATAGGATATTCATAGTGAACTTGGTTAAATGTGTGTGGGAATACTACTTAAACATGAAAACAGCATGTTATGTAGCAACACTAATTTCTGTTGTGCATTGTTGAGAAGTAATCACACCCTCTCCTTAAACCAACTTCAATTTCCATTGCACAATACTGCAATAAACTGTTGTTTGGTGGTAATGGATACGAATTCCACTAGGTAGTGTGACAGTGAAGCATGCCTTACAATGTAAACTTTCCTGATGTATTTCACTGCAGCTTTGAACTGTTGCACCTTTTTTTGTAAGTGCTACTGATAGCAGGGACAAATTGATTATTTCAAAAGGCCAAATGTTGGAGAGGTATCATTGATGTACTGGAATTTATGGAGAAAGTGAATCTTTTTACCTTTATTGCAATGTGCAAGATGGAGTAATTACTAGAAGTTTTGTAGATTTTATAACCTGTGCTTGTTTCTGTCCAAAAAAGTAGATATAACTGTGTTATCATGGTATCTAGTTAAAATAATGCAAAAGTTTGTACTATCTTTAAGGCTTGCATCATAATGGTCAGGATGGGGGGGGGGGTGTTTAATAGCTTATTTCATATATAGAGTTCCAATTAGTTTGTTATTTGAAGTGGCGGTGAAGTTGAAATATGTATCTTTATGTAATAAAAGGATATAACCACTACTATTTTTGCCTAATCTCTCGGATCAGTTGTACTGTAGTTAATAATTATAAAATGAGCAAATGACTTTGATTAGGTAACAAACCAAAAAAACACTCTTTATTAAATCATTGACAGTCAAAGTTATTATTGTATCTGTAGTGAACAAGTGATATTTCTCAAAAACTTAGTCCCATAAAGCTACCTACCATTTCCCAAAATTAAAGTTAACATAAACACCATTTCATTCATTATTTATATCCAGAGGAATTAAACATTCCTTAGTTTAAATCAACCAAGCCTCCTCCTCTTGGAGCCATTTCACCTTCCCAGCATACATCCTGATG
The DNA here is from genome assembly GCF_019279795.1 of Protopterus annectens. Classification (NCBI taxonomy): domain Eukaryota; kingdom Metazoa; phylum Chordata; order Ceratodontiformes; family Protopteridae; genus Protopterus; species Protopterus annectens. The sequence continues at coordinate 194,797,966 of NC_056731.1, forward strand.
GGCGATTGAACGGTGACTGAAAGCCTTAACACATTATAGTATTGCTGACAGCATTCCTTCTAATGCTTAGCAACTAGATCACAAAGTGCATTGTTTCCTGATATCTCTAAAAAGCTCTAAGATATTTTCTCATGGTTGCCTCCGTATATATCAGGAGATTACAATAACAAACTAGGTACTAGACCACTTTCACAGAACTGCAGTTGTAACTACGCCATGAAGGAATCCATTTCTCGTAAACTAACCATGCTTGCCAACCAAAACATGCATGCAAATGGAACATTTGCCACAAGAAAAAAGCTTGTGTTCAAAACCACTAATCCTTTCTTTGCCTTAGAAGAGGGTAATATATTGAGCAAGTTTCTCAAATTACAGTAAGATACCTTTGATTTTTTGAGCAATATATTCTTATAGTTTCATAGGTTGTTTCTAGGCTAGCAACCACTGAGGTCCTTACAAGCCTAGCTGTGCACACCAAACCATTTAGGTCCCAAGTATCATGGGAGGGCTTTTTGTTTTCTTCCCTTCTAATGAAAACCTTGCATCTCACACTTTGGGGCTTCCCACACCCCTCAGAGTCCTGAACAAAAGACCAGTAGGTAAATACTAGGCTAACTGCCCTAAAGGGCCATTTTAAGCCTAAGCATGATCCCGAGGTCAGAATCAAACCATGTACCTAATGTTTATGAGGTGAGAACCTTAAAAATTGTGCCAAACTAGTAGTTCAGGCCAGAACTTATTTTACACTTTTTACTACATTATTAATCTGTGGAACAATTTCTGTCTCAAAATGCAACTTAATCCTTTCCTTGTAGACTATTTGCAAAAGTTTGCAATAACAAATAACTAAAGCCATTTGCACACTTTGTTATTTTCGTTGTGCTAAAGAAAATGGTGTACCCAGTATTATTTGAAGTACAAGACTGATCTTACAGTAAACTTTGCCAAGGAGATAGTTATGGGACACTTCTTTAAAACAAGGTAAAACAGATTAGAAGACAAAGAACTGCATGAAATCCTTGCATTTTTCAAGACTGTGATGTGTGTGCATCTGGTACTAAACAGAATTACAGAATTATGTATAGGTCTGAATAACTAGTAGGAGAAATTAACAAAGCTAAGCTGCACCTTTAGTAATATTATTTTCTTTTAGCATGAACAGTAAAAGTGGATAAGAAAACTATGTAAATGTCAAGAATAAATATGCCTGTGGTAATACCTGTTCTAGAATTTGTCAACGATTTTAGGACTCTGCACTGGTGGGTCATCAGCAGCAGCTTGCCAGCATTGGTGACGTTGCACATCAAGCATGGAAACAGACTGAGATTAGGGCATTACAAGTCTGAACTTCCTGAGGACAGTTACTCAGTACTACCCAACTGCTGCCCCAGCTTGGCAGTGTCAAGTGTCATCCTAGCTTGCATTGTGGTTATCTGGCCAGTGGGGTGGAAAATATGATTTAAAAGGGCAGGGGTATTATATATATTTGAGGAAAAAATGATGTCAGTCTGACCAGCTTATTTTATTCACAAAAGGGAAACAAGGCAGGCATTTATTAAGTACTTTACACATAGTTAGGAAACTGCTCTACTTTGTGTTGTAACAATTATAAGAAGACTTTGAATGGAGCAGTACTGTAGCTTGTAGAACAGTAGCCACTACAGCTTGTTTTCTTTAGGAGTAAAACTGCTTCAGTTATACATGAGTTCATATAGATACCTCCTGTTTCTATGATGTGCCTTCCTTTTTCCCCTGTACAAAGCTAATAACATATCTTTATTTTAGCCAACATTCTGCTGCCTCTTAACTTCTAAAATGTGTACTGTTTAGAATGGATACAAGCATCTTTGTATGTTTTATCACTCTGAATAATAACCTGTAACGACCAGTACAAAAATGTAATCATGCGGTGATAAAGATAATACAGTCAACTTCACTGCCCAAGACAACTTATCTGTGAGCAAAGTCCTCAATTAGTCATAGAAACATGAGAGATAATGGCATTAAAAATGCCTTTTTAGGGACAGGGACAGCCTTAGCCGAAAATGGCGCCCTAGGCGAAGTAGTACTCTGGCTTCCCCAAGTCCCAAAATAATCCAACGGACAATAGCTAAAGCAAGCAAGCATACAACTTCTTGTTCAAGTAATGTTGTATCATATACTCGCTTCAGTTGGAAAGATGATTCATCACCTGATAAAATCAGCACACCTTTATTTCATAACTTACTGTGAAGCGAACAAAAGTTGAAAAACAGGTAACGGAATTTTGGAGTTACCTGTTTTTACAACTTTTGTTCGCTTCACAATAGCGATTGTCCGTTGGATTACTTTGTTTTTTTTTATTGGTGTGTCTTGTTCCCTTAAGCCCCATCCACACCATAGTCATGAAACACCCCTATTTGAGGTCACTCCCCAAGAAATTCACTCCAGTCATTTCCTTAAATTATTTAAATGCATAGGAAGAATAACTACATTACAAGGTATCTTTAACTGCAGCTACCTCTGCATAGTATTTTCTACTTTAAATACCAGAGCCGGATCATGGTCAAATAGGGCCCTAGGCAGGGTAATAGACTGCCCCCCACCAGAGCAGCCCCCTCTGCAGCAACCCCCTCCTCAGCCATTCCAGTGTTCCATTATTTGGTTACTTCTCACCAGTTACCATGCATACTGTTCTCTTATTTGCTTCTACAGTGATTACAGATATTAAAATAAAACAGCACAAACACAGGTAGCCATTTGCTAAACAATACAGTCTCGCAATAAAAACAGACTTTAGCATAAGCAATAATCTTCTCTGCCCTTGAAACTCACATTCATTGAAATGAAAAAACTCATACATTGAAACGGCATGAAAACCCACATTCATAGAAAATGCATCTGGTCAGTGAAGAATTAAGTTTACCTTTGGGCTGTTTTCAAAACAGACTCCTTGCACACATTTTTTAGGGCTGTGCATATGTGTATTTGTTCTTTGATTCACCTTCCTGATTGCATTGAATTATATTCCTTGTATAATACAGCACCACTTGTTAGAAAGTGTTCTAAATTTGTAGTTTTAAACATTTTTTTAATAAGCAGTGAAACCAATAACTACCCTTTTCAGAAAATTTCAGCCATAAAAGATCATTCAAGACGTCTTTCATTACAATCCACCAATATTACTCCA